>NW_024070197.1:43745372-44099934 GCF_014754425.2 Oryx dammah
TATGGGTGGTGTGGCTATGAATGGTATTAGTCGGGGTCTATGGGTGGTGTGGCTATGAATGGTATTAGTTGGGGTCTAGTCGGGAAATAGAAGCTACATAGTAATTTGAACTGGGAAGATTTAATAAATTATTGCTGCTGCTGCTACGTCGCTTCAGTCGTGTCCGACTCTGTGCGACCCCATAGATGGCAGCCCATCAGGCTCCCCCATCCCTGGGATTCTCTAGGCAAGAACACTGGAGTGGGTTGCCATTTCCTTCTCCAATGCATGAAAGTGAAAAGTCAAAGTGAATTTGCTCAGTCGTGTCCGACTCTTCGTGACTCCATGGACTGCAGCCAACCAGGCCCCTCCATCCATGGCATTTTCCAGGCAAGAGTACTGGAGTATATATATAAATAAAATAATTATTAACTAGTTTCAAGGGATAAAGAGAGCTCTATACACTATCAATATACATTCTTATATATTCATTAAGGGTAGTGATATGGAATATTTGTGCATTAGTTCCTTAATATTTCTGTGAAAATAAGAAAATACAGATGATGGGACTCAGTGTGGTGTGATGGGCACTGTTTGACTTTGAAACTAGATGGACTGAGAGTTTCCCTGGTAGCTCAGACAGTAAAGAATCTGCCTGCAATATAGGAGACCTGGGTTTGATCCCTGGGTTGGGAAGATCCCCTGGAGAAAGGAATGGCTACCCACTCCAGTATTCTTGCCTGGAGACAAGACTACAGTCTATGGGGTCGCAAAGAGTTGGACATGACTGAGAGCGACTAACACTTTCACACTTTTCACACACTAGATGGACTGAAGCTTGAATATGAATTTGCTTTCATTACTTACTAGCCCTGTGATCTTACTCAGAGCTTATTACCTTATCTTTCAAAGGCAATGATAACCCTTTTTTGCAAGGAGGTAGTACAATAATGAAAACGTAGTGTTATCTGCCACAGTGCCTTGCTCATAATGGTTAATGGATTGTAGATATTAGTTTAATAGGATTGAGTCTTCCTTCCACTTTATTAAAATCTCATACAGCCTAACACCTCAAATCCTTATAATGACCTAAAAGGCTTTATATAATTTGAACACTGACTACTTCCTGAGTTACTACCATTCTCATCTTAGTAAAGGAGCTGTGCTGCCTCCTTTCTAGTCTTTTCAGGTGCTAAGCTTGTCCCTGCTTCAGGGCCTTTGCACTTGCTACTCCCTCTGCATAATATGCTCTTTGAAAAACTGGTTCTTATTTAGCCAAAATGTCATCACCTCATCCCACATCACTTTCTGTTAAGTCACTCTATTTTGTTTTCTTTATGCAACTTAGCACTCTAAAATGATCTCTTTTTTTAATTCATTTTTTTACTTTAGTGTCTTTTGCCACTAAAATGTGAGCTCCCAAAAAACCAAAACTATACCTGTCTCAGTTTCTGCTGAAGCCCTAGTGTGTAGAATAGTCCCAGGAAATATCTGTTGAATGGAGGGTTTTTTATTAGTCACTATCTTCTTTTCCTATTTGAACAAATACAGCTACATCAGTCATAGTATTTCATCGAGATTCGAGTTGTAATACAGATTGTTTGGCATTGCACAAAAGAGGAAACTAAAAATTAAGAAGTAGAGATGCTAAGAAAGAGGAAAAGTTGTGAAGAAAATCCTCAAACTTTTTTTTCCCTCCACAAAGTAATGTGACTGATTTTCAATGTTTACTTCAGGGTCCCTTTTCAGCATTTGTTTTTTTCCTCTATCATCAATCACTGTCAATTTGAAAAAGTACAATACTTAGGGTCATTTATCTAGACCTATTGGAGTCTGAAATTATGCAGCTTCAGTCAAATATACGTGAATAAAGACTGTCATTTCAGATTAATGACATGTGACTTGAATGTCTCACAAAATCACGTGTGCCATCCAGGCTTTACAGAAAGGTTATTATGTAAGGTCTTCCACTAATGTTTCTGCTTTTCTCCCTAAGAATCCTAGAGGATCTGATTTCTCCACAGGGTAAAAAAAGCAATGCTTAATGATTTCAGTTGTAATTGTTACTCAGATCTTTGATCTGCTGGACCAAGAGTGTTTTTCAAGTTGAAAATTCTCTTCCACTGGATGGTTAGGCAAGCTTATGATGTTGCTGTTTTGCAATTTTTGTTGCCAACATAGCCTTCCCTATTATTGAAAAAATAATCCATGTAAGACACTAATCTTATTCAGCTGATGCAGAAAAAAAGAAGAGTGAAAAACATGCCAATTCTTTGCCAATTACACTTTGCATGATTCATCAACTCTCTTCTTGAAGCATAAAATTCCACTTCAGCATAGTCCCAAAAACCTGGAAAAGGAAGACTTTAGAAAGCAAACCCTGAAGGAGAAAAAGCCAAGGCTGAAATCATGAAAGAAGAGAAATTCTTCATGTGAAGTGACATTGTGTCTACTTCTCCTCAATGGTATCACAAAGTCTCTTAGATTATCTCCATATAATTACTCTGAGAACCTTTTTCTATCCCTAGGGGTGTTTTTTGCTTTTTTTTGGTTGAGCCACATGTGGGATCTTAGTTCCCTGACCAGGGATTGAACCTGTGCCCCCTGCATGAGAAGTACAGAGTCTAAAGCAGTAGACCACTAGGGGAGTCCTCTATCACTAGGGATTTAAGAGGAGACCACTAGCAAGTGTAAGTCACAAGCCCCTAAGGTTTGACCAAGGTAAGTGGCTAGAAGCACATGTAGGGGGAATGCTTCTTTTCTGCCCTTGATGTTTCCTCCAGGGTGAAAGGAATGTCTCAGATGTGACACCTCTAATTTTCTCCTCTTCATCCCTTCCTTGGATCAGGAAAGTGATATATTTGATTGTAAACATGAAGGGATTAACTGGCTATGGTAAATTCAAATCTGACTTTATTCCTCTTGGGAGTGAGCTGTCTGTTGGCAATAAAAATCAGAGTATGATTTCTCTGATTCTCCTTTCACTCCAAAGGAAGCTTTCCTGGTTCAGTGCTGCCAAGACTAGATAGTTAGCTCTTCCTGATGTGGGCTTTAAAGTTAGTAAACTCATGAGACTGTCATTCCTGATGGCTCATCTTCCATTTTTGTTGCTGTTGTTTAATCGCTAAGTCATGTCTGCCTCTTTGCAATCCCGTGGACTGTAGCCCACCAGGCTCCTCCTTCCATGGGATTTCCTAGGCAAGAATACTGAAGCGGTTGCCATTCCCTTCTCCAGAGGAATTTTCCAACACAGGGATCAAAACTAAATCTCCTGCATTGGCAGGTGGATTCTTTACACTGAGCCACCATGGAATCCCCATCTTCCACCTTGGTCTCTGTTAATTTAATAGGGATGACATTTTGGCCTTCATCTTTTTTTCCCTTGTTTCTTCAACTTACACAGATGCCAGTGGTGGTTGGGGGTTCTAATTTTCAAGGACCTCCATCAGAGATTGAGATAGTTGTGTCCTCTTGGGTCATAGCAGGAAACTCGCATTATATCTGAAAAGTTAACCAGCATCTTGGTCCCTTCTCAAGTACCCTGTGCATAGTAAGTATCTTTAGCTCATTTTTAAAAGTCTCTACTATGTGCTAAGCTCTATTTTAAGTTTTGATATGACTACAAAATATCTGTGAAACATGGCTTTTTCCTGCAATATTTTACTTAGGGCTAAAACCCATTTTCTGCCCATTAAATGGCACAATAGGCCATAAATAGCTGGAACTGTTTATAGGTTGGGTACTATGAGTTCAGAAGAGAGAGGGAAAGTGAAGCTTAGGATTGATGAAGGAGAATTCTTGGAGGAGGTGGCACTGTACTTGAACTAAACCTTTACAGATGAACAGAATTAGAATGATGAAGAAGGGACCATGTTAACCATGGTTGTCTTGGTTGCAAGTGACGGAATGACATTCAAACTGGGGCAAGTGAAAAAGGGGATGCTTTGGTTCACAGCTGAAAACCCAGAGGTAATATTGTGTTAGGGCTAGCTGGATCCTTGGTCCTCTCCAAGTTTGGTTTCATATTCTTCATTTCTCTCTCTTTTATTTTTTAGCCAAACCACATGCAGGATCTTAGTTCCCCAACCAGAGATTGAACCTGTAACTCCTGCATTGGAAGTGTAAAGTTTTAACCACTGGACCACCAGGAAAGTCCCTCATCTTCTCCACCTCTTGATTTATATCTCCTTTGCCTTATGTTGGCTTTATTCCCAGACAGACCATCTCTTTGGTAACAAGATACCTGCCAGGATTTCCAGACTTAAATCTCATCAGCAACCTCAACAAAAAGCAAACTCTCTTCTAAACAGTGCTAAAAGTTCTGGGTTTCAGCCTCATGGACTCTGTTTGGGTCATGTGTCCCTCTTTAAAATAGTCGTTGTGGTTGCCTGGTCCTTATTCCCTGTTGTGTGTCACATGGATTGACAGAGGAGAACTCAGGAAATTTAGAGCGCCATCAGCAAGACCCATGGGAGAGTAGATATTGGATAGACAAATGTAAAACATGGCTGTAAGAGGTAAGTCAACAAATGTATGAGGGGATGATGCTATTTAACTAAGAGATGTTCTATAAATATAAGTAAGTATAAGGGGTTGGTTATGGAGTGGCAGTTGATGTAAAACTTGATTAGGACATCATCCGGTAAGAAAATGCTGTGTTCAAGGAACAAGGGAGAATAAAAATTGATTAGAATGTAAAAATATCTTGAAAATGGTGAGCAAATAAAGCTAGAGAAACAGAGTGGACCAAAGCATAGAGGAAGTTGTCTAGAGGCTAGTTAACTTTTATGCCCTTGGCAAAAGCAACTAGCCATTAAAAAACTTTTAAATATCTTCATTAAACATTGCACCACATTATTTGCAATGTCAATATACTAAAAAAACCTCCCTACCTGTTCTCATTTTTTGAAGGGAATGGCAGGTGGCTCACCCAAATGCTTTCCTAGTGAGAGGCTTGGTGTGAGCCAATCAGGATAGGCCCTTTTCCTTGACCAGGGGGGTACTGAGTTGGAAGTGGGCATGAGATCCAACTCTATTTAATGAGAGGTGAGAAGTCTGTTGGAGGAATTTCTGCAGAAAGTTTTATTTTTCCTAAAAAAGGTCTAAAGGGAGAGGTTTTCTTTTTCCATGGGAAGCTGGCCCTGATACCTAGAACTGTTGAACCTTTTTACTACAAGTCTGAGGATGGAGCCCATGCTACAAAGACATAATAACCTGGATCCTTGGTGTCAGAGTACTGCAGTTTGATCTACTTTGGGCTTTCTATTATGTGACTTGATAAATATTTTTATTGTTTCAGCCAATTTGAGATGATAGGTTTTCTGTTATTTGTAGCCAAAAGCAACCTAAGCTATATACTTTATGTACAGAAGATATAGACATAGAAACCTTTATTGTAATATCATTTATTTATTCTTTTATTATTCACACAACAAAATTCTCTAAAATAGAAAGGAAAAGCTATGCTATCATGTACAGAATTGTATATATATTGGTACTACAATCTCATGGAAAAAAAAAAGACTAGAGGTAAATTGATCAAAATCTTAATACTTCACTTTAGGGACATCTATACTTAATATAGAGAGCTTCCCTGGTGGCTCAGATGGTAAAGAGTCTGTCTACAATACCGGAGACCCAGGTTCGATCCCTGGGTTGGGAAGATCCCCTGGAGAAGGAAATGGCAGCCGACTCCAGGACTATTGCCTGGAAAATCTCATGGACGGAGGAGCCTGGTAGGCTACAGTCCATGGGGTCACAAAGAGTCGGCCACGACTGAGTAACTTCACTTTCACTTTCACTTTATACTTAATATAGAAGGGGCTTCCCAAGTGGCTCAGTGGTAAAGAATCCACCTGTCAATGCAAGAGGCAGTGCAGGAGATGTGGGTTCAATCCCTGGGTCGGGAAGATCCCCGAAGGAGGAAATGGCAACCCACTCCAGTATTCTTGCCTAGAAAACTCCATGGACAGAGGAGCCTGGTGGGCTAGAGTTCGTGGGGTCTCCAAAGAGTTGGACGCGACTGAGCACACATGTAGATGGTGTGGTATTTTTCTTCTGTCTGGTTCTTTTTTATCCCCCAAAATGCTATATTTAGAAACTTGTTGCTTTTATAAAAATTAGAAAATGGAAAATTTTTCAAGACCAAAACAATTCAATCAATCTAAATTTTGAGTGACTTGTTACTGTTGATATCTTAATTTTCTGGGTAATTTAGAACCCTTTTGATTCCAAATGTTGTGATTAGCAATTGTTCTGAAATACATGAGTCACTTTTATTTCTTAGTAAATCGGGCAGTAACCAGAATGGAATTTATCTTTGCTGATGGCAAATGTCTCTGGCTTTAGGTCATCTTTCTGAAGGTCAGGGCCTGGAATTACAAGCTGAGCTGGTGTGGGAAATTAGGCTTAGTCTCTACTGATGGAGTACTGTCCTGGAAATTGCCTGCCCTCCTTGTCCTATATGTGAGTTCCTGGGAGTCATTTGTACTCTATTATTTGAAGGATTTACTTAGAATTTCTTTTTAAATTAGTTTACTCTCCTTCCAGAAAAAGATTTAATTGAAAAGGAAAATTTTTATCACAATGAAAACTGGTATCCTCTGAGATTAATAGAAAGCAGCCTATAAGGATAACCCACATGAAATGTAAAGATATTAATCACATTCTCTCTTGATACTATTGAATGTTAAAAGCTTCTGAGCCAAGACCTGCTATGTTTCTATTTAAGAGAGAGATTACTAAGTGTTAGAGAGATATTAGAGAGCCTATTAGTATCAAACTGGGTCTTCTTGAGTAGGGAGAAGTGTTGAAAGGATTAGCTTTCTTTCTAAGAGATTCAATATTATTTAAAATTGTGTTCCAGTGTCATTTGAAATCATATCCTCCAGACCACCCAAGGTGACTTATCTTTCATTATTTGGGTGTCACCTGTGTTACCTGCTGCAGTCCACATTTTAGGAAACACTGAAGTACGTCAGTGGCTGCACATTAAAAGCACCTGGAGGGTTAACACACACATACACACGCGCACACAAATTCTCAAGCAATAGTGTGTGTCAAAATCACTGGCAGTGCTTGTTGAATTAGAGTTTCTGATTCAGTAGGTTTAACATAAGACCTCAAAATTTGAATTCCTGATAAGATTCCAGGTAACACTAACATTGCCTCCCAAGAAACCGCTTTGAGAACCACTTTGCACAATAATAATAATTTTAAAAAAATCAGTGTAAGACTAAGCTCAAAAAATGTCTCCTCAGTTTCACTGAAGCCAATCCAGGCTGGTCTTACATGTTAAGCCAAAGAGTAGAGCAGGGTTGAAATCCAGATGAATTAAGATGCACATATTTCTTAACCTTTACTCCAGCTAGGAGTACATCACTTCCTACAAGTGGAGCTGTAGCACAAAGTAAATAGATCTGCTCTGAGAAAAGGTCAGTACACATGTTCAGCTACAATCTAATTTCAGTCTATTGCTCTGTGCCCTATTACTCACTCTGGTGCAAGAGAGCCAATGGTGAAAAGCTTGAATTTAATTGTCTCTGCTATACTAAAAGCTTCTCGGCCTACAGAATATTCATGAAACTAAAGAGAGCTGCTGGAGAAGGCAGGTTTGTCCAGCCACAGTATCACACATATCCCTTCCACTCTGCCTCTGAGACTGCTGCTTCTCTGGTTTCCATCAGTGTTTGGGAGAAGGCTCCTTTTAAATCTTCAAGCAGTCCTCAAGTCTATGTTTTCCTGCCTCTTCACTTACTGCATGTCATCATCGAGAACCAGAGATGAGGAGTTACTGGAGAAAGAAGCCCTGAACAATTCTTGCTCTGGCGTGCTAGCTATTTGCCAGCCCTGCTGTTGATTGTGGAATTGCATTTCGTTTCTATGACTTAATAATTACTTTAATTTCACTTCACACTGTTCTGAAGAACTCCTTTTGAATGAAGGGCACTTACCACACTCCTAGTGCTCGCCTGGCACAGACACAGCAAATCAGAATGTGTAGAATTAAATAGAAGAGTAATTATGGGAGACTGTGATGTGTTATAACAGATGTACCAAACAAGGCTGGATCAACTCATTGCTCAGAAGAGATATAATTTATTAAGGCGGTTTCAGCACAGATCTTACAAGCACAAGTGGAAGTATTTAACAGGGTAGAGGAGAAGAAATGGAAATTTTTGAAGCATGGAATTTAATAAAAAGATTCCAATTACTTTATTTATTCTGTGCACTCTTCAGGTGCATCTTCAAATAGTCCTTGGTGCTCAAATCTGTTTGAATTTCCTCTCCATGGGATATAGGTCCCTTTTTGGTTCGAATGTCCATGAAGGAAACGTCCCTAAGAGTAGAGTGGGGACCACTAAGATATCTCCCCAGGATAAGCGTCTAGTCAACAAACTCCTCATCTCTCCCTTTCTTTTAAGGTGAGCTATGGTATGCTAGGAGAAGAAAATGGCAACCCAGTCCAGTACCCTTGCCTGGAAAATCCCATGGACGGAGGAGCCTGGTGGGCTGCAGTCCATGGGGTCGCTAAGGGTCGGACACAACTGAGCGACTTCACTTTCACTTTTCACTTTCATGCATTGGAGAAGGACATGGCAACCCACTCCAGTGTTCTTGCCTGGAGAATCTCAGGGACATGGAGCCTGGTGGGCTGCCGTCTATAGGGTCGCACAGAGTCGGACATGACTGAAGAGACTTAGCAGCAGCAGCAGCAGCACGGTATGCTAGGTGGAAAACTGAAGGTGAGAGCAAATGGGAGTCAGGCTACTGAAAGTAGCTGAAGTGATGGTGTGCGTCTCATCTAGCTCTGAGCTTTGCCAGCCTCTCAGGGAATGTTTTCCCTAAATACTGCACGGTTAAAGCAGCCATGTACTTAGAGCTCATTAGCTAAATTAGATTTATTTCAATACCAGTTTTATAGAATTCAGCTTTTGCTGTGGATACAGACTCTTGGTGAGGAGGGGAAGAAAAGGCAGAAAACAAGGTTTATTTCTTAACTTTAACAAGGCCTATGATTAACTAATAAAGACAAGACAAGCCCATGCACTTCAAAATTTAAGAACAGTTCCAGTACGTCACTAGATCCTTGCTTAAAATATAATGTCTAATTGTTCATAAACAGCCTAAGGGATAGGGTTTGCCACACTTTTAGGAGGACCCAAGTCTTAACCCTGAACTTCAAGCAATTTGCTGTCATTCAACAGGTTTGATTTGGCAAAGAGGGTCTTTAAAAGATGCCTTTTTAAGATGCCATTTTTTTCTTTGAACCTATTCTTCATTTGCCCTCTGTACAATTTGTATGGATTTTTTATTGTTGATTACATAGGGACATCTTTCCATTTATTTTGTCTCAAATTGTATCTATCGTCTATCTGTTTAAACTTTTATACAACTTACAAAAGCATAGATAATTTTTTTTCAAGTTTGTCTTGTGTCCACAACTAGGCATCATGCTTTTTGAAGATTAGTGATATTTCTTATTCATCTGTGTATCTTTGTGTTTAGGACAGTGGCTTTTTTTTTTCTATAAAAGCAATAAATTGCTGATTGATTGTACTGAAATAAAGTGATGATCTTGGCTGTCTAGGTCTGAAGTAGTACGAATCACAAGTATGGATAATGAGCAAGTGGTTCTTTGCCTTATTCCTTCTTTTTCATATTGTACCAATGACTAATGAGGCCAGAGGGTATGTGAGTAGGGTGGGGACCACTGGGATATGTCCCCAGGATAAGTTACAAGGCACAACAGACTACACCAGAACAAACATGGTGTTCAGTCGGGAGACCTGGGCTCCAAGCACCATATGCCTGGCACCAAGTTGAGTTCTGGAAACCTTTCATCACTTAGGCTGCCAGAGTCCCCCTTGGTCAAGCAGGCCTGGCAATGGTACTTATCCACACATGGATTTGGTGTGGATCAAATGAAATAATATGTGAAAAACATAAAGAAAAGTTCTGGTCCTATGTAAATAAATAGAAATGGTTGTTTATGATAATAAAACAGAGAGAACGGAGCACATATTGAAACCAGCATAAACCAGTTTGATCAAGTCCAGACAGTTTGGCAGTTTCAATAAATCTCATAGCTTTATAAAGTTTCTACTGTTTACTTGAAAAATCATAACATTTTCCAAAAAAACAAATACAGGCCTCTTTAATTGGGGCTGCCTTGTGGAAAGAGAAGGGCAGATGGTTACCAAATGGGCTGGTGGATTAGAGCGAGGCAGCTGGATTAATCATCCTTTTCATCAGGTTGGGAGATCTTGGCTGGAAGAAAGCAGGGTGGTTCCATCCTGGCCCTGTACCTGCATGTGCCTGTCGGATGCCACAGGCCTGAGGCAATCAAGGCTCTGCCCTTAGATTCTCTCCTGTTCAAAACAGAACCCTAAGGGAAGCTGGGGAGAGGGTGAAGCATAGCTGGTGGTGCTTACACAGCCATCTGCTGATGTGTGCCTTCCTGCCACCCTTTTCCAGTAAGGATAACTTGTTTACCTTGAGAATCCACCCTTCTCTCAGCCCCTGAAAAGGTTATGTGGCCCAAGTCTGTCCAATCAGGCTACTGTATTGTCCCAGCTCTTGTGACACACGACCCAAACGAGGCCATCCAGGGCCACACAGACTCAATTCAATAACTTGCCTTTAAACTATCCGAAAAGAGACGCCTTCTCACTCTCTTTTTTTTTCCTTTTCTTTTTTTATTGAGGTAACTTCTCGGGTGGTGCTAATGGTAAAGAACACGCCTGCCAATGCAGGAGACATAAGAGACACAAGTTCCATCTCTGGGTCAGGAAGATCCCCTGGAGGAGGGCATGGCAACCCACTCCAGTATTCTTGCCTGGAGAATCCCATGGACAGAGGAACCTGGTGGCCTACAGTCCATAGGGTCACAAAGAGTTGGACATGACTGAAGTGATTTAGTGTGGCAAAATTGATTTACAATAGTGTGTTGATTTCAGATGTATAGCATAGTGATTCGTTCTTTTGTTGTTTCAAGATTATGCTATAGAAATTCCATTATATGATATTGGGTATAATTCCCTGTGCTATACAGTAAATCCTTGTTGCTTATCTAGTTCATGTAAAGTAGTTTGTGTCTGTTAATCCCATACTTTTCATTTGTCCTTCTTCCTACCTTCTCCCCTTTGATAATCATAACTTTGTTTGCCATATTTACGAGTCTATATAGATTATATAGTTTAATTTGTATATGGATTAATTTGGATTATTTTTTAGATTCCACAATAAGTGATATCATATAGTATTTGTCTAACGTTTCACTAAGCATAATATTCTCTAGGTCCATGCATATTGCTGCAAATGGCAATGTTTCATTCTTTTTCATAGCTGAAATATTCCATTACATATATGTATATATATGAAATGAAGTGAAGTTGCTCAGTTGTATCCGACTCATTGGGACCCCATGGACTGTAGCCTGTCAGGCTCCTCTGTCCATGGGATTTCCAGGCAAGAATACTGGAGTGGGTTATCCATTCCTTCTCCAGGGGATCTTCCTGACCCAGGGATCAAACCCACATCTCCTGCATCTTCTGCATTAGTACGTGGATTCTTTACAGCTGACCCAACATATATATGTATACACACACACCATACCTCATTATGTATGCATGGGTATATACATATTTATGTATATATAGTCACATCTTAAACCAGTCTTCTGTTGATGGGGATTTGAGTGGCTTCAAAGTCTTCTTCCTCTTGATATTAGAAAGATGTAAGTTTGGAATTCTTGGTAGCCAGTCCAGTGATAGTGCCTGCTTGAGAGTGGGGCCGGTGCTGGGAAAAGCAAAGCTGAGAGATAAGGACAGCTCACTGACTGTATTGTTTGAGTACCTGGACTTAGAGACCCATCAGCAAGTCCTTTCTTGGAATTTATAATGGGAATAAAACCCACACATTTCTCAGAAACGAGTGGGACACAGGTAAAATAAATGACTTATCAATAGTAAGGTCTTACATATTGCGGAGTGCTGTGTCCTCTTCTGAGAAGATACCTGTCCCCACCCCTCACTGTCCATCCTTCCTAACTGGAAATACACAGTTATATATTGTTTACTATTTGCTCTTGAAGTTATGTCATGTCATGTCCCAGTTTAGACTCCGTAGTAGATTGACTTGACCTTGAGGGCAGGGCTTTATTTCGTTTTGGCTCCTATTTGGCATACAGAGCTACTTAGAGTCGGAGAAGGCAATGGCACCCCACTCCAGTACTCTTGCCTGGAAAATCCCATGGACGGAGGAGCCTGGTAGGCTGAAGTCCGTGGGTCGCTGAGAGTCGGACGCGACTAAGCAACTTCGCTTTCACTTTTCACTTTCATGCATTGGAGAAGGAAATGGCAACCCACTCCAGTGTTCTGGCCTGGAGAATCCCAGGGATGGTGGAGCCTGATGGGCTGCCGTCTATGGGGTGGCACAGAGTCGGACACAACTGAAGCGACTTAACAACAGCAGCAGCAGCTACTTAGAGTGTACAGGCTCAAAAATCTATGCCTTCAACCATTGGGAAAATGGGGATGTTTGTTGACTTCTCAGAGGACAGTTCTTCTCCACTGGGCCTGTGTGTAGTCAGAGTGGATGGGCTGTGGCCTTAGCTAATATTCATTTCTCTCACCAGCCACAGCAGTTATAATAAGGGAATTTGGCCTGAGCTTTTTAGGACACGTCAGATTTGGGGCAGGGATAGCTCTGCGTACTGGAGAGCCAGTCTCCTCTTTGCCTTCTGCCTTTGCCATCTTGTCAAGGCTTGCATCACCACCTATGTTTCCTGAAATGCAACAGCATCCAACTACTGATGCTGAGGATGTATATCCAGTGTATGTGGAGAAGTGGGTCACAGGACAAGACCCCTCAACAGCTTTGCCATCCAGACCCTGGATCAGGACATTGGCATAGGTCCCACGCAGCTGTGGCTCTTTCAGTTTCTCCCCATCCCTTTTGCCATGGGGCACTCATTCAGATTGTTCCAGCTGACAGAGGTTCTGTCAACACTTCCTTGACCCAAGGCCTTCTTTCTTCCTTTCCCATCCCCCTACTACAGCAGAATAACTTTTCCCCCTATAACCAAAATGCAAGAGCTCTGTACGTAGTCAATGATCCTCCATTAGAAGCAGCGAATTCTTCCGTCCACCCCAGCCCAGGCATTGTTATCTCAACAACCATTGTAAAAGGGGCTCTGATCGTGACTTATAAAGTGCTTTCACATACATATCTTGTTAATGCTCTGTAACGCTGTGGTGAGTCAGGACACTCAGCCAGTGAATGGAGCCCATGATCACATAGTTTGAAAGGTGCAGGGCCAAGTTCCGAAAATGTGTCTCCTAACTTCTTGTTTTTTATCAAATTATTTTTCTTCCATAAAATCAGCTTCTGATCACAAAGACTAAGACCAAGCCCATGCTTCCCCAGTCTCCTGCAAGACTTTCTCCTTTAGCTTGTTTGGGTGAAAATAGACCCCCCTCCTTTCTCTAGTCTATCTGTGAAACTTTGAACCAATTGGGCTGGAAATTTAACACGACCTCAACAAGATACACGAACAGGGCCCCTGGTACATCTTTCATTGCTGAGCAACCCTGAGGGTTCCAGGAGAGGGTTAGGTTGGGATGGTGTCCTAGACCCTTCGAATAGAATTCTTCCCTCATCAGATGAGTTGTGATTATTATGAATGATAAAGAGGTTCAGTGCTTTATTATTCTCACTTAAAAAAACTCTGAAGCAAATGTTTCTCTCTGCACCCTAACTGATCATTTTAATTTCCTTGCTTTTGCTGTAATAAAAATTGACGTTAAAGGATGCCTGAGGCAGTGTAATGAGAAAATGAAATTAGTTTTTCAGTTGACTGATCAAAAGCATTTTATATGTGATAATAAACAGTTTATTTTACTCTTTTGCTTATGACATAATTAATGGCAAAAATATTTTCCTGAAATTCATATTGTCTGCAAAACTCTCCTTCCAAGTTCTAGGAAAGTAATATTTTTGTAATTCCACAAACTGGACAAAAAAATAAACTTTACTGGCCCCTGCAGAAGAGAATTCATAATCTTTGTTTAACCCTTCATGATTTGTGGCTACTATTAGACCAATCAGGTAGCAGAAAAATGTTTGCCTACATTTCCTTCCTGGGGGACAGCAATATTTCTCTGCTGAAACTGAAGCCAAACTTCCCAGTGGTCTTTCTTGTGGGAACGCGCTTCCTAAAACCCTGACAAGCTCCGGTTTGTTGTCAGGATTAAACAGCATATGTTTTGAAAAATGTAGACTCATCGCCATCCAGCAAACTGAATTGGAACTTTTTGTGATTTTTAACTTTGAAATTTATGTTGCTTTTGCTCCACTTAGCAAAATAAGACGATGAGGGATTTGAATAAATGTTGCATTGAGTTTGAAGAACTGGCTACTAATCCCTAGATATCTCCCTCCTCATGTGTGAGTTTGGAATTTCAGTTTAATTTAGCTGTATCTCAGTTTCTTCATCTGCGCAGTTTCCTAATTTATCTAAATAATAATAATAGTACCAGTTACTAGGGGCTTGCTGTGTGCTAGGTGCACTAAGATGTATATGCAAAGACAGTTCCTAATGCACCGCTGGTCAGAACAGAAAACTGCAGACCACCTGCAGCAGTTAGCTTTTACTACCTAACAACTACTCTAAAATATAATGGCTTAAAATAATAACCATTTTATTTAGCTCATGAGTCTATGAGTTAGCAGGGTGGTTCTTCTAGTCTCAGCTGATGGCTTTTTGACTCTTTTTTTTTACTTTATTTTTTCAAAAATATCCTTCTTTTATTCATTTATTTTCTCTTTTAGCAGTGGCTCGTAGCATGTGGGATCTTAGTTCCCCAACTGAGGATTGAACCTGTGCCCCCTCCAGTGGAAGCACAGAGTCTTAACCACTGGACTGCCAGGAAAGTCCCACTTTTTTTACTTTATTATGTCTGTGATTAGCTGTCATTTTGCAGCTGGAAGGTCTTGGATGGTGTCTGGAGGTTGACAGGCTGGATGATCAGTTGAGACAGCTGCTCTGTGTTCCACGTAGTCTCTTAACCTTGAGTAGGCTAGCCTGAGCTTGTTCATGTGGTGGTCTCAGAGTTCTATGTACAAAAGGAGAGAGGAAGCCCCAGCATACAACATTTTTTTAAGTCTCCACTTCCATCAACGTTTGCTATCTTTCCCTTGGCCAAAACAAGTCACATGGAGTAGCCCAGAGCCCATATAATAGGGTACTACCCAAAGGAAGGGAATCTTTGCAGCTTCTTTGGCAGACAGTCTACCACATGACCTAAATAGCCATCAATACCAAGAAAGTGTGAAAGTGAAAGTGTTTGTTGCTTAGTCTTATCTGACTCCTTGTGACCCCATGGACTGTAGCCTGCGAGACTCCTCTGTCCATGGAATTCTCTAGGCAAGAATTCCGGAGTGGGTTGCCATTCTCTTCTCCAGGGGATCTTCCTGACTCAGGAATCAAATCCAGATCTCCTGCATTATAGGCAGATTCTTTACCATCTGAGATACTGTAGCCCCTGTACCAAGAATGGTTGATTCAATTATGGTTCATATATGCTCTTTGCACAAATGCTTTGCACATGCTATTGCTTTGGTTTGGAATGTTCTTTTCTCTTCATTTATTTAACTGGTTTTCTTCTTCAGTGCTCTCCTTGAGAACTCTTCCTTAGTTCTTTGATTGGGGCCGATCTTTAAAGCTCTCAGAAACACCATGTACCTTCCTCTGTAGCCCTTCCCATGTTTGCAATATAACATTTAATTTGCATGGTTATGGTTATTGATTATCGCACCAGACTGCAAGCTCAAGAGCATAAACGACTTGTATGCTCAGTCAGGGTCTTTGGCATACAACATCAAAGTGCTCATTATGTTATTGTTTTTAGATTATTTTTAATATTTCTCAGTGTCATGTAGTTGTTATCATGGAAGTCTTACATACCTTTCGTTAGATTTATTCTTAACACTTTGATGTTTTCAGTCAGTTTTTAAAATTCCCTTTTCTTTTTCTTTGTTGCTGGTAGCTAACAATAAGTTGAATTTTGTGTATTATCTTTATGGCCAGAGACTTTGCTAGATTCACTAATTTATTCTAATGTTTTCTAAATTTAAACAAATTCTTATAAGAAACGAAGTCACCTATAAATAGTGATTATTTTATTTCTTTCTTTTAAATTTCTGTCTTTTTATTTTCTTGCCTTATCATAGTACCCAGGAACCTCATTCCAATGTTTAGTAGAAGTAGTGGTATCAGGCATCCTGATTTATTTGTGGTCTCAGAGGGAAGCATTCTGTAAGTCACCATTCCTCTGTGGTTTGCTAAGGAGTTCTTACATTTCTGGCTTATTTTCAAAATGACAAAGTACAGAAAAAGACAAGTGACCACAGTGAAACTGGATGTGTTCTCAATGCCAGATGCAAGGTGCTACCTTGTCTTTATCCATTTCAGCAAGTTATTTGGTATAATACCCTGAAATTACTAAATATGAGGGGACATTGCAGGCAGGCAAATAGCATTAGGACTCCTAATCAAGAGAAGAGACCTCAATGAGCTGGTCTAACACCAACAAGAGATATTTCCAGAAGGAGAAGACTAAGTTATTTCTGCTGGAGGCAGTGGAAAAGCAGAGAGGAAAATCCAGAAACCTTGAGTCAGAGATTTGCTGTGTGATTTTAGGTCAGTCACTTCTCCTCTCTGAGGGTCAGTGTCCTTGACTATGGAATGAGAAGAGTGATCCAGGTAAATACAGCATGGTTTTCTCCAGAAACTTAGGTTTTACTGGAAAGGACTCTGGGGCTACCTCCTGGGACAAGAAAAAAACTGACTAGAAATCTGTGAGTCCCCACCCCCACCAGAGTCTACCAAGGTCCAATCTGTTTCATATTAGTGAGGTTTCTATCAATATTTTGTCTGGGAAAAAAGTTCCCATTTTTCAAAAAATAAAAAATATATATGTAAACTTAAACCAAATTCCCTGATCAAAGTAATGAGAGTTAATATATATTGAAAACTGATCACTCTTCTTAATAAATAACATGTGTTATGTCATCTAATTCTGACAATAACCCCGTAATGTACCTATTATCCCATTTTACAGATGAGGAAATTGAGTCTTGGAGCAATTTAGTCACTCACTCAAAGACAACATTTTTACATGTGGAGTGGTTGTCTGATTCCAAAGGCTGGTTATGATACCATCAGTTCAGTTCACTTCAGTCGCTCAGCCGTGTCCGACTTTTTGAAACCCCATGAATCACAGCATGCCAGGCCTCCCTGTCCATCACCAACTCCCGGAGTTCACTCAGATTCATGTCCATCGAGTCCGTGATGCCATCCAGCCATCTCATTCTCTGTCGTCCCCTTCTCCTCCTGCCCCCAATCCCTCCCAGCATCAGAGTCTTTTCCAATGAGTCAACTCTTCACATGAGGTGGCCAAAGTACTGGAGTTTCAGCTTTAGCATCATTCCTTCCAAAGAAATCCCAAGGTTGATACCATATTAGCCTCCAAAAGAAGGCAGAAACCTAGATGATTTTTAAGTCTCTTAAGATTTGAAAGTTGGTGTCTATATCTGCCATTCTAAATAAGTAACATTAAGTTTACTTGAGAGTCATTCCTTCAGCCATTCAATGAATAGTTTTTGAGCACTTACTGTGGGCAAAGGCTTGGGAGCATTGAAGCAAAGTGGGTTCCTGCCTTCAGGGAGCATCTACCACCAGGTCAGCTGGGGGCACTGTCCAGAAAGCTTGGGCAGCTGTGAATACAGCCAGAGGATGTCCCATGTTGTTGCCATTTAGTTGCTAAGTTGTGTCTGACTCTTTTGCGACCCCATGGACTGTAGCCTGCCAGGCTCCTCTGTCTATGGGATTTCCCAGGCAAGACTACTGGAGTGAATTGCTGTTTCCCACTCCAGCGGATCTTCTGGACCCAGGGGTCGACCGTGTGTCTCTTGCATTGGCAGGCGGATTCTTTACCACTGAGCCACCAGGGAAACCTGGACGTCCCATGGGCTCTGTCTTTTGTAGTCCTGCTTCTTATCCTGCAAGGACTACAGTGCACAGTTCCTGAAAGCACAATTAATTTTTGCTCACTTCCTGACTGCAGTGTCATCTGTCATTGAGACCACCAGACCCCTGTTACGGGCTGCAGGAGTTCTGGGCAGCTGTGGGGAGGTCAAAGTTCCCTGTTAGGTCATAGCTTCTGCTTGGAGGCAAAGATAAAGCGATTTGTAACTCCCACAGGAACAAGTAAAATGGATGGGAACTAGTAGTCAGGGAAGAGGGATTGGCATTTAAGATCTTTGGAAATGTCAACAGATCCATTAAAGTTTCCTCGGCCCAGGTTTCATTCAGACTCACCTGGAGGGAGAGAATCAATTTCAGAAACATCAGGGATCACCAGGTACTCAACACAGATAAATACAGGTTAATGAGGCACATTTAGATAGATGATTTTATAAGCCCTGTTATGCAGATCTTTTGATGGGGAAAAAGATGCATAGTTAAGCTTAGGTGGAAGATAATTTGGCCTCAGCATGTGTACCCAAGCTTTACCCAGTAGTTTGAGGGGGGTGATTCTGATGAAATGTAAAATCACTTTCTTTAATCTGAGTTTCTCATGCAGTGTGTGTTAATATTTGTCTTCTTTCTTAAGTGCCTCAATGGTTATATATTCAAATGCATAACCACTGAATATGCAAGATATAAACCACAGGCAATTAAATGATAGCTAAGGTAGTAGGGCTGACTTAACTATTGTCTTATTAAGATTATAAACACAGTCAGTTCAGCCACTGATGAAAATATTATATCTGGCTGAGGGTCCTTTTTCCAAGAAACAGTGAGTGTCTGGATGTATGGAGGGAGTTTGAGAGGCAGGACCCCAGTATCTTCCTGCCATTTCTCCTTTGGTGCTTAACATTTTGTTTCTGGGGGACACCAATGAAAATATTTTGGTTTTTTAATTTTTTAAAATTTATTTGGCTGCACCAAGTCTTAGCTGCAGCTTGCAGGATCTTCCATCTTTGCTGTGACATGAGGGATCTTCAGTTGCAGCTTGTGGAATCTAGCTCCCGGGCCAGGATTGAACCCAAGCCCCGTGAATTGGGAACATGGAGTCTTAGCCACTGGACCTCCAGAGAAGTCCCCAAATACAACTTTGTTATGAGGGAAAGAGAGAGAATCACAAGGACCACTGAATGGGGTTTCCTAGTTTTCTTTCTGCCTCATTGATGGCTCCTTTTCTTTTGTCTGACCCTTGAATGTTGGGGCTTCTCAGTTTGGATTATTAATTCTTCCCTTCTTGCTCAGCAGTGGGAAACTGACACTTAAGTCTTACTCAGAAAATAGAACCAACACCAGATAGTCTAACAGAGGACAAGTTAATAAGGGCAACTGGTTATAAAATGGTGGAAAGTGAGAGGGTTAGTCCCTTAGTCACGTCTGACTCTTTTCTACCCCTTGGACTGTAGACGTCCAGGCTCCTCTGTCCCCAGAATTCTCCAGGCAAGAATAGTGGAGTGCGTAGCCATTCCCTTCTCCAGGGGATCTTCCCAACCCAGGGATCAAATCTGGGTCTCTTGCATTGCAAGTGGATTCTTTCCTCTCTGAGCCACCAGCAAAACCAGGAAAAGGGTAGGGAGAATGGCAAAGCTGAATGCAGGAAGTTGAGACAACCTAGAGAGTAGTAATGGAGAAGGAAATGGCAACCCACTCCAGTGTTCTTGCCTGGAGAATCCCAGGGACGGGGGAGCCTGGTAGGCTGTCGTCTCTGGGGTCGCCCAGAGTCGGACACGATTGAAGTGACTTAGCAGCAGCAGAGAGTAGTAACAAGGGGAAACCTCTGGCACTCCTAGGCTTGGGGGTATAATGGGAACAGGTGGCAGGATCTATGTCCTAGAGCCAGGGCTGCCCATGGAAGCTGGAGCCACAGCAGAGGCTACCTAGCTCGGAGCTGGGCCCCAGGGGAAGGGGCAACCACTGTGGGAGAAGTGACTAGAAACAGACAGAGGAAGCAATACCCTGACTTTTCCCATCTCTGCCCTGCTGTCTCCTCCAGAGTCTCCCACTGGGTGAAGCGAGACAGAAGCTAGTAGTCAGTGACGCTCAGGAAATGTACTACAACTAGCAGGAAAGGGACAAAGAATGGACCTGAGTGAATAGGAGATAGCCAGACAATAGTCTATCTCACTCACTCACCTTTATGGGCTGTAAAGTTCCTATTTCCAGCCTGCAGCTCTTTCCTGAGCTTCAGACACACACGTCCACCACTTGTAGACATCTTCACCTGGATCTTCCTCAAGTGTTTCAAAGTCAACATGTACTTTATGTATATGTATTTGTATTCTCCCCAACCCATCTCTTCCCACCAGCCTTTTCATCTTGATTAGATTATTGAGTGGTGTGTGTATCTGTTGATTTTTTAAAAAAGAAATCATTCTTGATTTACTTAACTGTTTACTGGATTTTATCTCAATAACTATGCTTTTATCTTTACCATTTCTATTCTGCTTCCTTTCACTTCTTCTTTTTTTTTTTTTTTTTACTATTTTGAGATGGAAATTTGTTTTAATGGCTTTATTTTTATTGGCGTAAATATTTAAGGCTATAATTTTTCTATGATTATCACTTTATTAGTATCCTAGATATTCTGACAGGTAGCACATTCTACAATTTAATATTTTTAGACTTATGCCATTTTGGTTTACATTTCAACTTTTACCTGAGAATGTTAAATGGATTGTTTTTTAATTTCAGAGAAAAGGACTTTTTCTTTTTTTTTGTCAATTTCTTATTTTATTGAAAAAATCTGAGAATGTTATCTGTATTCTTTATATCTTTTGGAAAGTATTTTTTCCCCTGTGAAATAGTGTTCACTTTTCATAAGCTATTTATTGTATGATGCTTTAGAGAAAAGAAAATTTTTCTGTTGTTGGGAAGGACATTTTAATGTTTACCCTCAAGATCTGATCTTTCTTATCCTTATGCTATTCAAGTCTTTTACATTATTATTTATTTTAGTTCTACTTGGTCACTGTCAAAGTCTTATAAGTTTCTATCTATTTCTACTTGCATTTCCAATGCTGAAAACTTGAAAATAAATACTTAATTAATATTGAAGTACTAGGTTAAATAAATTACAACATCCATTCAGTAGAACATGGTACAGCTATTAAATGTAACAATGAAGAAAGCTATTTATTATACAAGATATACTGTTGAGAGGGTCAAATATACTACATGGCCTATATTGTGTTAGAAAGCATTCTTCCAGACAATCTAAAAATCTACATTGCTTAAATTTTCTGTAAAAAAACATGTATTACATATTTAATTAAAGAAAAGGAAATCTTGAAGCAAAGGCTAAGTTCAATTCCACAATATTTATTATGCATCTAGGAAAAATGGGTCAGGTGTTATGCTGCAAAGGTGAATAAGACACAGTCTTCTCCCCTAAGAAAGTCATAATTTAATACAGAAGACAAATGTGTATTTTTAAATGACTATACCATACAACAAGAGAATAAATAAACAAGTTGTTATCCAGAAAACAGAGTGATTAATTCTTAATGGGTAACGAGGGGCCCCTCATAGAGAAGATACCTGGCTAGGCAAGCCAGAGTTGAGTAAATATACACTTTTCTAGCTAAGCCTACAGATATATATTCTCATACAAAGAGAGCGGACTTTGGGATGATCCTTTAACTTCCTAAGGAGAAGATTTTTAAAGTTTTATAGCTAACTTAATTTATAAACTTTTCGAGATATTTAGAAATAGTCAAATATTTTATTATGTTCCTTTGATTAGTTTAGACACACGTATTAAAAATCATGAATTATGTACTATAACTATTTATACATATTGCTTTTGTGCTCATAATTAAAGAAATACTTATCATAACTCCTTAATTTTCAACTTCAATGTTTTATGATCTCCAGGACCATAGTTTGAGACATCCAAAATAATTTTTAGATCATCATATTCATGCTTGTCTAAGTTGTCTTTGAGATATATCTCTGTTAGAGGTTGAATTGTGCCCCTGCCAAATGTATAAGCTGAAGTCCTAATCCTCAAGACCTCAGAATGTGAACTTACTTGGCAATGAAGTCTTCACTGGATGAACTCTTCACCAATATGATCAATGTCCTTATTAAAAGGGGGAAATCTGGAGACAGACAGGTTTACCTGGAAGAAACGTGAACCGTGTGAACATTCAGATGGCAACCTGCCAGCCAAGGAAAGAAGCCTGAAATGGATCCTTCCCTCAAACCTCAGAAGGTACTCACCCTGCCTACACCCTGCTTCAGACTGCTAGCCTCCAGAACTGTGAGATAACAAATTTCTGTCCTGTAAGCAACTCAGTTTGTGGTAGATCATTATGACAAATTAATACAAGCACTTTTTTACCTCCTGAAGAAAATATAGTATTTATATATCAAGTGCAGAGAATTGGTCATTCTTATTCCTCAGTTCACAGCATACTATCATCTGAGCCTTTGAACCATTTTTATTTCATTTCTGATTGTGTTCTGCATCACTTTTCATCTCCAGTCCCATACCTATTTTCCCTATAGATGTCCTTGCTAATATCTACGTGTACCGAGAATGCAGTCTTGAAAAACACTAGCGTTGTCTTCCATGTGTTTGCTTTGAATTTGAATTATGATATTGTTTGATAAACCTTGCTCTACTTCTAACTTGGTTTACGTGATACGATTCTGCTCTGTCGCCAGAGTTCATTATTTTCGACTGCTGCCTAGTATTTCACTGTCATATACCACATTTCACACACCTGCACATCGAATTATGGATATCCAGTGACATCCAGCTCCTTGCTACCACTGACAGTGTGATGCAGCACTTTTGAACTTGTCCATGACCTTGTTGCTAAAAATGCTTTCTATTTAGGAATCCTCCCAAAGAAATTTTTAGTAAAATAATGTCTTTCACCGGATGAGATATTATTTCTGCTCAAATGTCTTCTTATTCATTGTATTATTGGATGCAGTGAGCAGTCTCATTAAGTAAGGATGAAATTATCGATCCTGTTCCACAGATGAATAAGCAGAGTCTTAGGGATCTGGAAATGTTTAAGGCTTACCTAACTGGTCAGTAGAAGATTTAAACTGGAATCCAGATCTCCTGTCTTCTAGATGGAGGTGATGGTAAATGGGTCTTGGGAAGGGTGAGAGGATGGAGGTGAAAACTGCAGAGTGTCTGCGTATGCATATCCTCACCATTTGGCTAAAGTTTTTCAAGAATGGAGGAAAACAAACAAACAAAAAGAATAAATATACAAGAAGAGTTTGTTTAGATAATTTTTTGTGTGTATGTCCCTTAAAACACTTCCCATTTTGATCATCTCATACTCTTGTCATGAGAAATTAAGCATGAACATTTTGGCTGCAGATATCACTGTAATACCAGGTCTAGACTGAGAACGCTTACAGATCAACAAGATATGTTGACCTGCAGCACTGATCCTCTTGTTTGCTGAAGGTGGAGACAGTGCTGTTTTTCAGGTTGTGTTACACCAAGAGAGTCAGCTGATACCTGTTGCGGAGATCATTACTTTTCGTGTTTTAGTTTTTTCAACAAATACATATTATGTAGTTTCTTTGTGCTTGGCTGTGTGCTCAATTCTAGAGATGTTAATCTGCTCAGTCACTTCAGGTGGGTCCAACTCTTTGTGACCCTGTGAACTGTAGCCCTCCAGGCTCCTCTGTCCATGGGATTTTCCCAGACAAGAATACTGGAGTGGGTCACTGTGTCCCTCTTCCAGGGGATCTTCCCAACCCAGGGATCAAACCTGCGTCTCCTGTGTCTCCTTGCATTTGCATGTGGGTTCTTTACCTACTGATCAATCAGGGAATCCCAGAGAAATATTAATAGTCTAGTGACAAAAAATTCCTCCCCTCAGCATATTCCCTATCCAGAGGCTCTTCAGATAGAGTGGTGACTACTGGGACTGGAGAATAAAGGATATGACGGATACACAAATGTGGGACAGTGATTTAGAGAGAGCCCTGTTCCCCATTCCTGTGTAATCCTACTTTCTTTTTCACCCTAATTTCTTGGAGTTTGAGGTAGCATAAGAAAACTAAGATCTGTCTGCCCTCACCAACAGGGAGATCCATTTTTATGCTTGAATATTTTGTCTTTAGGATCCCCTGGAGGAGGGAATAGGAACCCACTCCAGTATTTTTGCCTGGAGAATCACAGGCACAGGGGAGCCTGGTGAGCTACAGTCCATAGGGTTGTTGCAAAGAGTTAGACAGGACTGAGTGACTCAGCATGTAGGTCTTTAGGTTTAATGGATTAACAAAGTCAGAAAGGACAAAGAAATAGAGGAAAACAATAGAATAGGAAAGACTAGAGATCTCTTCAAGAAAATTAGAGATGCCAAGGGAATATTTTGTGCAAAGATCAGCTCAATAAAGGACAGAAATGGTATGGACCTAACAGAAGCAAAAGATATTAAGAAGAGGTGGCAAGAATACACAGAAGAACTATACAAAAAGATCTTCATGACCCAGATAATCACTATGGTGTGATCACTCACCTAGAGCCAGACATCCTGGAATGTGAAGTCAAGTGGGCCTTAGGAAGCATAACTACCAACAAAGCTAGCGAAGGTGATGGAATTCCAGTTGAGCTATTTCAAATCCTAAAAGATGATGCTGTGAAAGTGCTGCACTCAATATGCCAGCCAATTTGGAAAACTCAGCAGTGGCCGCAGGACTGGAAAAGGTCAGTTTTCATTCCAATCCCAAAGAAAGGCAATGCCAAAGAATGCTCAAACTACCACACAATTGCACTCATCTCACATGCTAGTAGTAATGCTCAAAATTCTCCAAGCCAGGCTTCAGCAACACGTGAACCGTGAACTTCCTGATGTTCAAGTTGGTTTTAGAAAAGGCAGAGGAACTAGAGATCAAATTGCCAACATCTGCTGGATCATGGAAAAAGCAAGAGAGTTGCAGAAAAACATCTATTTCTGCTTTATTGACTATGCCAAAGCCTTTGACTGTGTGGATCACAATAAACTGTGGAAAATTCTGAAAGAGATGGGAATACCAGACCACCTGACCCGCCTCTTGAGAAACCTATATGCAGGTCAGGAAGCAACAGTTAGAACTGGACATGGAACAACAGACTGGTTCCAAATAGGAAAAGGAGTACATCAAGGCTGTATATTGTCACCCTGCTTATTTAACTTCTATGCAGAGTACATCATGAGAATGCTGGGCTGGAGGAAGCACAAGCTGGAATCAAGATTGCCAGGAGAAATATCAATAACCTTAGATATGCAGTTGACACCACCCTTATGGCAGAAAGTGAAGAAGAGCTAAAGAGCCTCTTGAGTGAAAGAGGAGAATGAAAAAGTTGGTTTAAATCTCAACATTCAGAACACTAAGTTCATGGCATCCAGTCCCATCACTTTATGGCAAATAGATGGGGAAACAGTGGAAACAGTGGTTAACTTTATTTTTCTGGGCTCCAAAATCACTGCAGATGGTGACTGCAGCAATGAAATTAAAAGATGCTCACTCCTTGGAAGGAAAGTTATGACCAACCTAGACAGCATATTCAAAAGCAGAGACATTACTTTGTCAACAAAGGTCTGTCTAGTCAAGGCTATGGTTTTTCCAGTAGTCATGTATGGATATGAGAGTTGGGCTATAAAGAAAGCTGAGCGCCAAAAAATTGATGCTTTTGCACTGTGGTGTTGGAGAAGACTCTTTAGAGTCCCTTGGACTGCAAGGAGATCCAACCAGTCCATCCTAAAGGAGGTCAGTCCTGGGTGTTTATTGGAAGGACTGATATTGAGGCTGAAACTCCAATACTTTGGCCACCTGATGTGAAGAGCTGACTCATTTGAAAAGACCCTCATGTTGGTAAAGACTGAAGGCAGGAGGAGAAGGGGACGGCAGAGGATGAGATGGTTAGATGGCATCACTGACTAAATGGACATGAGTTTGGGTAAACTCTGGGAGTTGGTAATGGACAGGGAGGCCTGGCGTGCTGTGGTTCATGGGGTCGCAAAGAGTCAGACATGACTGAGCGACTGAACTGAACTTAACTGAAAAGGACAAAAGGAAGGAATGTTTTGGGATGAATAGAAAACTACATAGGAAGGAGGGCGTGGAGATTCCCCTGGCTTTGGATAGAAGAGCCCTGTCGCTATAACTTGACTCAACCACTGCTCTGGGCCAGTTCCCTGAAGAGATGGCCTGGCCTAGAGGGTATGACTGCATGGTCTACCTAGAGTAGAAAGGTTCAGAGGCACGGGAAAGCTTTCACAGATCTCTCCAGGCATGAAAATGGGTAGCAATGAGGCTCCAAGAGAGCAATGGAAGAGCAGGCAAAGATTATTGTTAGAAAAATGCAGTAAGAGGGGGTTGAGAATTGTCCCCCTTTTTGTTCTGCATTCTGAATTCTAGTACAGCTTCATTAAAGATGGAGGAAGGATTTCTCACCAACCTCTTGGAATTGAGATTTCAAGAAAAAAAAAACTGATTAATGAAAAATAAAGAATTGTGTTATTGTCTGTCTGAACCTTATGACCAAGGTTCCTGTCTGTGCTGGGTATACTCAGGTGAAGCTTGATTGAGGCAGGGCCATGGCCTCTGCCCATATGCTCAACTATGCTGATTCTATAGCTCAACCTTGTTGAAAGATGCTGACTATTTACTTCACAAGATAATTCCTGGCTCCTCTGCCACCTTTCTCCACAGTCTGTCCAGGAATTCCAGGTGCTCCTCAGTGGTGGTTTCCAAGGAGAAAGGCAAATTTTGGAGCCTTAGGCTCTCACCCAGGAAGCCTGTGCAGCAGAGTCTGACTCTGGCAGGAGTTACAACGTTACCATCCCATTAATGGGTAATATGCATAGGGATAGGTTAGATTGCTTCCATTATTCAAGGAGCTCCATGTGCCTGGTAGCAACAATTACCAAGACGCATAAATACAACAAAGTTAATTAAAATGTTAGCTGATATAAATAACCTAAGGTTATTGAACATTGTTCCATTTTAAATTAATAAATACGCAAAGGTAATGTTTATAATTAAAGCTATAATTTATCTTCATGCTCTGTTTGTTTAATAGCAGTGGTAATATAACGCTACATGCAGAAATGTAGTAATAGATTTGTTTAGCACTGACATTATAAACAAATGTCTCAGTCTATTTATTCTAAGTTATGATACAGATTCTTTTCACATGCATCTGATGGCCTTTAAACCATTTAAAATGAACTGCATTAACGTAATCTAATCTTGATACTGAACATAACATTTCAGTTTGAATTATCCTGAATCCATGATCCATTTTATTACTCACAAGGCACTTTATACATTTATGATAATGGCAAACCTTGCTCTGTTATTTAAATCCCATTTCAAAAGGGATGTTATTTTTTCTTAAAAAAATAAATAAACCCCACACATTTGGGGTAGTAAAGTACAAATAAGGAAAAGTCAATGCCCAGCAAGCCCTTTAACAAAGCAAACAATTCAGATTTTTATGACATTAGCAAATAATAAAGGGAAGAACTGACATTTACAGTTGATGAAATTTTATGTTATAACAGATGATGAAAATGGAATGAAAATCACACGGAAAAATTTGTCCAAGAGGTTCAGCCATTCTGAGGCAATCTCTACCTGTGGACTGTCTTTAGGGACTCTTTCCTAACTT
Source organism: Oryx dammah (assembly GCF_014754425.2). Lineage (NCBI taxonomy): Eukaryota > Metazoa > Chordata > Mammalia > Artiodactyla > Bovidae > Oryx > Oryx dammah. Next base: position 43,773,074 of record NW_024070197.1, read on the forward strand.
CAACCTTTATTCAACCCTCAGAAAGGTCTCATGTCTACCCAGAGAGGAAGGCTTGTTTGGAAGAGAACAGGGCACATCCCTTCAGTGGCCTTTGATTCTTCCTCCTTTTGGCTTCCTTCTCTGCCCTCCCCACTTCTTCCTCCCTCTCAATCATTCACCTTCTTCTGCTCTCAAGGCAATACTTATTCTCCACCCTCTCATTTAAATTATAATAGGCAAACTCGCCTGTTTTCTCCTAAGGTTGCTTGAGGTATAGCAGAAAGAGAAGACAGTTTTTTTTTTTTTTTTTTCCTTTCTTGTATATTTCTAGTTCTTTTCCTTAACACAGCTTCTCCTTTCTCTCCCTCCTTAATCCCTTTTAAAATAAATGTTTCTTCTGGGTTCATTTGCAGTCACTGGGGAAAAAAAAAAAATCTCACTTTATTTTAGTAAGAATATTTCATTGGATGTCTTAGAAATAGTTGCCACTGAAGTGAAATAAACAAGAAATTTAAATTTTTTTTAAAGGCATTTCTTTCTTTCTTTTAAAGGAAGTTAAAAATGTAGCAAGCCTATTTTTGGAGAAAGAATAGGCCAGAGAGGTTTTTTTTTTTTTTTTTAAATTTCTAAACAGATTACACACTTTGAAAAATCCTAAAAGGATTTTTGATACTGGAACGTCTGAAATTCAGGAAGGATTTAAATTTAGGATTATAAACTATCCCACCACAAAATCCTCCTGTGATCAAATATCACATTTTAGGAGACGAGTGTCTTTGTAGCTGCCACTCAGGCTGGTTCTTCTCGTTCTGTGCAGTATTAATAAAACAGGAGGAATGCGGGGCTCAGGGCAAACTTTGCAGAGCTGGGCTGCCAGGCTGGCCTGCTGTCAAAGGTTCAGGCTTCAGAAATGAGTCAGAGGGCTCCAGTCAGTCCCCTGCAGAGGCTCAGAGGGGCTGGGAGAGGCTGAAGTGGTTGCCTGCGCTGGAAGATCTGGGTTGCATTCAAGCCCTGAGCACAGAGGCAAGGAGTTGGGCCAGAGAAGGTGATGGTTGAGGAGAGAAGAGATGATTAAACCTCGACTTCAAACCCACTCCTTTCCTTTGCTACCATCTCATATATCCTTTAAATTCAGGCTCTTCTCAATGTACAGTAAGTTTCCTAGATACTAGAAAGTTCCGTTCCAGGAGTGTGTTCGTTAAGTCCAATTTATTAAGTCCAACAAAATTAGCCTAGGTACCCAACTGACACATTCATCTATACAGTATTGTACTATAATAGGTTTATAATTATTTTCACACAAATAATACATAAAATACAAAGAAATGCATAAAAAAAAAAAAGAAAACATTTTTAGCCTTACTGTGTGAAAATAGTGAAAGTGTTGGTTTTTCAGTCCTGTCCCACTCTTCGGGACCCCGTGGACTGTAGCCCACCAGGCTCCTCTGTCCATGGGATTCTCCAGGCAAGAACACTGGAGTGGGTTGCCATGTCCTTCTCCAGGGGATCTTCCTGACCCAGGGATCGAACCTGGGCCTCCTACAGTGCAGGTAGGTTCTTCACTGTCTAAGCCACAAGGGAAGCCCAACCTTACTGTATAGTACCTTGAAAAATACAGTAGTACAGCACAATAGCTGGTGTACAGGGGCTGGCACTGAATGAACAGACAAGAAGAGTTACTGACTGGAGGAGGGAGAAGGGGTGGGAGATGGTAGAGATGAAGGACCCTCAGCAATAGGAGACGAAGGGCAAGCTGCACAACCATCTGTAGAGGACGCATGACGAGACAATGTATGCCAGATAGGTGAACTAATTTACACGGCTGGGTATGTGAATGCTCGTGCGCGTCTTTGAAAGTTCGAGGCTTGACGTTTGTGTGTAGAGGACTTACTTGTACTCTATTTTTGGTCCTTTCCCATCGCAGTTATGCTGTACCAGTGAAGTGAAGGAGGAATGGGTTGACAGGCTTCAGAACACTCTATGCCAAGATATGACCCTGTGGCAAAACTAGTATTTTAAACTGAAGGAATTTGGGAAATGGGAGGGGCAGGAAGGACTTTTTGGCCTTCCCTGGAAGCAGATCCTAAGACCCTCAGATGAGAGGAGTCCTCCCATCTCCCATAGGAACACCTTTATCTCTGGAAGTGGAAGGACACCATCAGGAATCCAAATAAGCAGGCCTTGTTAAGCTTAAGCTTCCTCCATTTACCTGGACTACCTCCTACTCCATTTTGTCCTGTCACTTTTCCCCACAACTGTTTCATTCTTTATCAGACCTGGTATAAAAATATTCCTTTGACTATTCTTTGGGTATTCATTTCCTTAGGAAAACTCCTGAGTTGCATAAAACTTACTTTAAGTAAATTTGTATATTTTTCTCTCGTTAATCTGTATTTTGTTATAGGGACCCCAGCTGAGAACTTAGAAAGGTAGAGGAAACCCCTACCCTTGCTCTCCCTCAAATTCTTGGTCTCTTTAAGTCTGGCTTCTAGTGGCTATTCAAGTATTTTTGTACACAAAATTATGTCTATATTAAGAATTTTTCTAGAATCCTAGAACCAGAAGGATTCATTGATATTATCTAACCTAGAGATTTTAAAACTTTAATAACAGTTATGCCTCCCTGCCTGCTAAGTTGCTTCAGTCGTTTCTGACTCTTTGAGACCCCATGGACTGTAGCCCACCAGGCTCCTCTGTCCATGGGATTCTCCAGGCAAGAGTACTGGAGTGGGGTGCCGTGCCCTCCTCCAGGGGCTACTCCAGATCTAGGGGTCAAACCCAAGTCTCTCATGTCTCCTGCACTGGCTGTTGGGTTCTTTAGCCCCAGTAACACCTATATGTACTGATAAAGATTGCTTGACCAAACTTTAGTCAGACTCCTGAATCTTCTCTCAGGCCTATCTGTCCATTTTTTGGGTAAAATCCAGTTTTAGCAAGAATACTGAAAATGCAGTTTAACCAGAATCCCCCATTCTCAATATCTGATCACCTTTGATATCTGATCGGATTCCTCATTCTCTACTGCCCACCGCCAGGTAATATCTGACCACCCTGGCCAGTTTTCAGCAAGAGTTGTGTTAGCTGGATTTAGATGGAACCCCCCTTTACCCCTGTTATTTTCTGTTAGTAATTTTCCATCCAATGACTCCAAACACTTGCCCATAAATTTCCTCTTGCCCATGCTATATTCAGAGTTGAGTGTAATCTCTCTGCCCTTTGCAAAATCCCCTGCCTGTGGTTGTGACTACTGAGATAGCCTCCCCACCCTTTGACTGAAGTCTTCCTTACTGTAACTTAACAAGTGCCATTGAATTATTTCCTTTAAACACACACACACACACAAGATGCTGAAACATTCTCTCAGGAAGGAAATTTAACCTGGAAGTCCAGTACGAAGAATAGATAAGAAGAAAATTGATCTTATTGCCTCAGCATTTGAGTGGCAGCCTACCACTCCTCATCTCACATTTTCTTCCAAGGGGGTTCCTGCAATAATACCTTTATTAAACTTTAGAAATACACACAACAGTTTGAAGATCCTTAATTGGGTCCAAGCTCTTCTTTTTCTGCACTTCTACTGAAAGAAAGCCAAACAAGGCAGCCAAAGAAGGCAGGGGAGTTGCTCAGTGGCTCCCAGATGACCTGGACCCCAAACCCACTTGCCCTAACTCTGAGCTTAGATCCCTATCTTTAAGGGTGTCATCAAGCACTGCCCAGTTTTGTTCTATATACTTTAATAAGCAGAGAACCCCAACTTGGGTATAAGCATTATCTAGCAAGTTCAACAATTAAATTTAGAGCCAGGAGATTTGATAGACCAATACAAATGTACAGCTTCATGTTGACCCTCAGGAGACTGGTCAGTGATTTCGACATGATATCATTGTGTTGGTTTGGTAGAGGGTGCCAAGGAGACTAGAGGTAGGAAAAGGCATGATGAGTAAGTGAGCCTAAATTTAAATTCAACAGTTCACTTTGTCCTAGGTTATCACCTCTTCATGAAATTGTGTTAAGGTTGGTCTTGTAATCCTGTGATGTGCTAGGACGGTGGTTCTCAACTGGGGTGATTTTGCCATTCATGGGCTATTTGGCAATATCTGCAGACTTTTGATGCTCCTAAACATCCTACAAAGTATAGGACATTCCCCCCAAACAGTTATCAGGTCCAAAATGTCAGTAATGCCCAGGATAAGTTAACCTGCTTCAGAATTTATCAATCACTTTCACATACCCAGTCTCATAATTATCCAACTAAATCCTTATCCACACTTTGATTTACAACATAATCAAAACTCAGCACTGAATTAGATAATATACCGCAGGTAGATAGGGCAAACATGTTGAAGAGTTCCAGCCTTTTGGAGGGCCTGCCTCTCATTCTGATAGGAGAGGTGGGCTACTGGACACAAATAACTGTGTTGTTACAGGTGGGGGGAGAGAGGAGATTGGCGGCGGTGTCTGGATCCTTGGCTTGTGTGGGAGGGGTATGGTGTGTGTTCCAAGTTTCTTTCTTGACTTTTATTTTTGGATCAGATCAGTCGGATAATCACTCAGCAATGACATGGGGGAAAGAGAGACGTAGGGAAGTAAGAGAGAGGGAGCAAACCCATTTAGTTACTGAGGATCAGCCTGGAATAAGAATGTAGAACATCATGGAAAACAGATGGTGATAAGGATCAGGGGTGAACATGATTTTGGGTGGCCTCGGCCTATAGCAACTCAAAGCAGGGCTTTTGGTTCCCAGTCAGAGATTGAGGTTGGGTTGAGGAGGTGAAAGAGCAGAATCCTAGCCTGTAGACTACCAGGAACCAATGGCCAGTGACAAGGCCCTGGCCTGTCAGCTGTGTAGAAATAAATTTCCACCTAGATATGGAAAGTAGTGAAGCAAGTAAAGCATTCATTAGGAGGAAAGTCAGTACAGTATATGTGGATAGACACACAGGTGGGCTCAGGGAGAGATTTGCACCCTCATGGTGGTTTGAGACCCTTTTATGGGGCATTTCTCTCCAGTGATCTTGCTTTGCCTGGTTCTGAGTGCATATTTGGTTTATCTCAGGATCCTCCCATGTGTGCAGATGCATCTTTTAACCGAGATGGATTCTACCGAAGAGGCCTATGGGTAGTTAACATCATTTGCTATGGGGTGGCGCACCCTCCTTTTTAAACCTCCAAGGAGCTTTTCTGCCCATGTGTAGTTGGGGAAGTCTCTTGACTTGAGAATGAAGAATATGTGGTCTTTTATATCATATCTGGGCGGGGCCTCACCTCCTCCCTTGATTGTCCTGCCATACTCTTATTGGAGTATCTGTCCACAGAGAATGAAGTCCAGCTCTTTGCCCTGGGGGTCCATCTATCTTCTGCCTCAAATTGGCTAGAGGAAGAAAATTACAGCATGGACAAGTTAGGTGCAGTCTCTCCTGTGGAACCATGGCTGCCTAAATGCAGGCGCTTAAAGGAATTACAGAATCAGCTCCCACCTTGGATCCTATTTTCTAAAAGCACTGCCCACTGCCTTGAAAAAAGAGCTTTCTCCTCTGCCAGCCCAGGAGACAAAGAGCAATGCTTTGCAAAATCCATAAAACAAAAGACTCCAACAGTGTCAAGCCTCTTTAAACAATCACTTGTGCTATGAGGCAAAACAACTGAGACATCCGGATAAGCACTGCGGTGGTATTTTTCATGTTGATTGCAATAACACCATCAAAGCCACGCACATTCTGTGTAAAATCAATGTCTGCTTGTTGGAGGAGGAGGGGGAGGGGAGAGGCCTGGGGATTTTATCTTGTAAGTCAGCTTTGCAGATAATCACATGCCTGGGGCTTGGAAAAAATTGATGGTGGATCAATGGTCAGGAACATGAACTGGATTCACTTGTGACTGTGCAATGCCCAGTGTAGCTGGGAGTCTTGCTATGTATAAGAGAGATGGGGGACTGAGATGTTACTTTTGAATAGGCTGGTAAGGTCTTGGCATTATCTGCAAGGTAGTGAGAATGATTACTCTGGGAGGGTTCAGATACTAAAAAAGATGAGCTATAGTGATAGTGAATTTCCAGGGGCTGGAGGATGCTCCTATCCAAGAAGGGAGGTGTGTGTGTGTGTGCAGGTGTATACACACACATACATGCACAAACAGCCCTTATATTCATAGGGAAAGCACACTTGATTTGTGTCAAGGAAATGTTTGTTACCCAACTACTTGGGTCCACTTTCCCACGAGCAGTAAAGCCCATCTACTGACACCAGGTTGTGGTGAAGGAAAGAACAGCTTTATTGTAAGACAACAATACAAGGAGAATGGGGGGTTTTACTCTGGGAAGGATGTCAGCAAAGCATTCCTTTTAAAAAAAGCTTTTTATCTTATATTGGGGTATACCCAATTAACAATATTGTGATAGTTTCGGGTGAACAGCAAAGGAACTTGGCCACACATATACAGGTATCCCTTCTCCGTCAAACTCCTCTCCCATCCAGGTAGCAAAGCATTTTGAAAGGCAAAGCAAAGGAAAGGTGATCCAGGATATGTGATCAGCTCATGCATAATTCTGATTGGTTCATGGTGAGATAACCAGGTGATGTCACAGGGGTTAATATCATCCCTCCTTAGGTCTGGGGGCTACTGTTCCTGGTGTTCAAGTAGTACATTTCTTCCATGTGGTGGTGGTTTTAGCATCTGAAAAAATCGAGAAACAAGCATCAGATACTATTATCTAGGTGCTTCAGAGAGGAGCTAAAGCAGAGGATATGGGGGAGGGGTCTGTTTGGGAAGGCCCCATAGGTCCTGCTCCCTTCTACTTTTACAAGTTATTTTTGTCCTGATCAAGGGTATTTGCTGGTTCCTTTGTTTCATAAACCAGGAAAATATTGGGTTGACCAACATGTTTGTTCAGTTTGGGTTTTGTGTAAAATGTTTTGGAGAACCCAATACTTAGGCCCAGGGTGGAGCAGAAGGGTTGAAGTGTGCATCTGACTTGGTACCAGCCTCCTTATGTTTGACCCATGGTTTCGCAGCTCTTCTCTACTGACGTGGATGCTTAGGGATGGTGATAGGAAGGAATAAGGAAGAGGGCAATCACCTTACTGTTTCTTTATTTCCAAATGAGGTTTCTATAGGAGTGGACTCTTTTTCCCCATATTTTCCCCCAAAGTGGTTTCAATTCCCTTTCACTGATGAGGAAGAGGGAGTGAATTGCATCCTCCCTTTGTTGATCCCTGTGAAGACTAAATGAGTTATTTCACTTAAAGCACTTACCGTACCCAATAAAGATTTTAGTTACTGTGGTCTCATCATTTTTAGAGACTTTCCTAGCGGCTCATATGGTAAAGAATCCACCTGGAATGCAGAAGACCTCAGTTCGATCCCTGGGTCGGGAAGGGCTACCCACTCCACTATTCTTGCCTGGAGAATTCCATGGACAGTGGAGCCTAGTGGGCTACAGTCCATGGGGTAGTAAACAGATGGATACAACTGAGCAGCTAACACACTTCAAGATTCTGGAGCCTCTCTGGGACAGCGTGATGTAAGACTTTCTGTTGGACCTTTGGTACCAATACCTGCATGCTACTTTGATGGAGCCTCTTGATTGTGATAAAAGTATAATTAACAGGTTGTGTCTGGATCACTTACTGTAAGACTTTACACTAAAAGTTACCTCAGCTGTCATAAGGCAGTTGTTCTGAATTGGGGGGGGATCAAATTCTTTTGAGAATATGATAACACCTATAGATCCTCTGTCTAAAGCATACACGTATACACACACAAATTTCATATGATTTTGAGGAAGTTTGTGGACCCTGTAAACCCTGCTGACCCCTGTAGGCTCTTTGTTAAGAGTCCTTGCTTTCAGAGGAATAAGAAAGTGGGCTGCACAGAATGTTTCTGGAAGGGGGACCCCAGAGAGGGGCTCTTGTCTAACACTTGGAAAGGAACTGTCTGAGGAGATACACATACTGACGAAAGCAAAAGTCTATTGAAAAGGGGTGCTGGGGTGAAGAGCAGCAGTGTAAGACAACCCAGGAGAACTGCCCTGCCACATGGCTTGCAGTCTTAGGTTTTAAGGGAATGGGGTTAGCTTTCTGGTTGTCTTTGGCCAATCAGCTTGCTTGTGCTCATATCTGATCTGACTCAAGGTCTTTCCTTGTGGCACATGCATCTCTCGGCCAAGATGGATTCAACAGTGAAGGTTTCTGGGAGGCCGACTGGCATCTCCTCTCTGCATTCGGCCCCTCCCAAATTCTCCTGGTTAGTTTTTGGCAGCAGCACTAGAATTCCTTATTGGGACCTCCTCTTGTGTGACAACTCATGCAAGTGGTTATTATTGTGACTGGTCAAGGCAGGCATGTTTCTTTCATTCAATGGTTCCCTAACAAGAAGTCCACTCTCCTTTCTGTTATGGTATGTTGTTATTGCAGGTCTCCGCCTTTGAACTAGAATCCAATCTAACTCAGCTTCCTTATTCAATGACATCATGTAAGATGAGAGAAGAACATAAAAGAAGTACATAACTTATTCTCCCTCTCAGTGAACTTTCAAACCCATCCAGACTATAACTTGACCAAGTTACTGAGCCTTAGTTTTTCATCCCTAAAATGGAAATAATTGTATCTACCCCATAGGGTAATTGAGAAAATTACAGACTAGGATTAGAATGAGGAACTGAGGCATTCTTCTAGGGTGCAGAATTTAAGAGAAAGCTAGAAAACCCAGTCATTGAGATAAATAATGTTTTCATGGAAGAGTTTAAAAAATTAAAATGAATATAAGCAATCCATGATGAGCAAAAATATAATAATTTTAAAGAAAGACAGGATCAGTAACACTGTTTTGTTCTTTGCCTCATATCCCAATAGGAAGAGCATAGTACTCTTACTGATCCTAAAATCTTGGAAAATGGCAAAAAAAAAAAAAAAAAAAATCAGCATGGCTTATCTAAATCCAATTTCTGTCTGAAACCTTAATCTTGCCTAAAGCATGTCCCAGGACATGTGTCAAGCCAGAAGTTTGTAAATTTGGCTAGTGTTCACCCTAAAAAGGTGGACCCTACAACTTAGCCCACTTTTGGTGTGATCTGAGAAGGGCCAGGACAGATAATTGTGGGGGAACAAATGGCAAGATTTGTTTTTTCCTTCCTTGTACATCTTAAAAAGGGAAGCCAAGTCTCCAAGACAGTGTGGTTTATGATTTTTTTCCATGCTTCCTTCATGACATACCTAGACAGTCATATGTGGGTAATTATGATCTGAAGTGAATGTGAATTATGATTCTCAATGATACTTCCTTGTGATTTGTTGCAATATAAATAATGGTGATTTATTGCAGCTTCACCAACTGCTCTGTTGGTGATGGATCATAATAGTAGATCATGATAATTATGAAATCAGCACAGAGCTGTTTTCTCCTTGTAATTCAATTGTAACACAACCGCCAAGGCTGCCGAACATCACAGCTTGTCTGCTGGAGGCTGGATTGTGTTCAAGAGGGGTTTTTTGGTCTTTCATGTAATTCACAGAAGTTCATCTCTAATAAGTATCCAAGTGGTTGTGGTATTATATAGGTTGATGGCATTTTACTTGTAGATTTTTATTCTAGACGCAAATTTAAATTCCAGAGTTTGTCATTCTTAGACCGGAGGAATTAGGAAACTGCTGAAGGTCTGGGGAGGCCTGATCAGGTGACAGAACCCAGATCCTTCTCCTTCACTCTCTCCTGGACAGACCCTCCCGCTCCCCCACTCTCAGGCCTGGGCTGTGTCATGCAGGCTGTGTCAGAGTGTTTATTAATTTTTCTGATTTACACGGAAGAACTTTTTCTCCAAAGAACATGAGATACATGTCATTTTGGACTCCGCATTAGGCAACTCTAATCTATAAAAATCGACTTCATTTTTAGAACGCTTATTTCCCAAACTGAATGCAAAGATACTAGTTCCAGGAATTCTCTGAATAAAAAAAGTACCTATGGTCAACTTACCTTGAAAGACACTTGGGTTAATATAAATGAAAAATGTGTACAGATGTAAATAAATAAAAGATACATTTTTTTAAAAACAGTAAGTGAAATCATGTTCTTTACCATAAGACTTCTTAGAGACTTTGCTTTGATGATGAGCTCAGTGAATGTTTGTGAAAAACAACTGTAGTCAGTTCCTGTTTCTGCTTGGTGGACTGAACAAGGTGGTCAATTGTTCACCAATCCTCCCATCAAGAAGTAGAGCCAGAGGGTCAGGGATAAATTAGGTGTTTGGGATTAACATATACATGCTCCTACTTACAAAAGAGACAACCGGTGAGGACCTACTGTATAGCAAAGGGAACTCAACTCAATATTTTGTAACAACCTATAAAGGGAAAGAACCTGGAAAAAAAATGTATATGGGGCTACCTAGGTGGCTTAGATGGTAAAGACTCTGCCTCCAATGCACAAGACCTGGGTTTCATCCCTGGGTGGGAAGATGCCCTGGAGAAGGGAATAGTAACCCACTCCAGTATTCTTGCCTGGAGAATTCCTTGGACAAAGGAGCATGGTGGGCTGCAAAGAGACCCTTGAGTTGCAAAGAGACCCACAGGACTCAGCCACTAACACTTTCATTTTTATAAGGGGAAATAACCTAAAAAAATAGAAAGAAAGAAAGAAAGAAAACAATGGAAACAAGATGGTGGAAGACTAGGTGGACGTGGAGTACATCTCTCCATGGATACACCAGGAATACACCTTCAGACACAGAAGTGTATGCAGAACACCAGCTGAGAGCAAACAGGAGTACCTGACCAGTGGGAAAAACACACAGAACCATGTAAAACTAGGTGGGATGAAGGAACTGGCGGGAAAACCGGGAGTGTTCATAGGACTGGATGAGCCGTGGGCAGGTGGGGGAACTGAAGCAGGGGTCCGATTCCCATATCGGGGCAATTGTCTGAGTCAGAGGAGAAACATTTAAGGCTGAGAGTGAAACAGCTGATCTGTGGTAGCTGAAGTGGAATGAGAATCAGATAGTCCTTGCCGCAGCCATACATACCCCAGACAGGGACGCAGGTCCCCTAAAAGGTGCAGCGGCTGGGAGCTGGAGTTTAGGGATTGTGGAGCAATCCCAGGGCGTGGGCTGCTGTTAACTGCAGAGACGGATCGAGGGGATGTGAGGGAGGAGATTGTGGTGGCAAATGCCTGTGGAGGAAAGCCAGGCAGCCATGGAAGCAAGGCTATACTGCTTAGTCATGCATAGGGGTGGAGCCACCACCATAGCCTCTCTCTCCCCATGTGCCAACATTGGCAGCTGGACAGTAGAGATGCTGGCCCATCATATGCCTGACAAACTGAACTACAGAGTAGGACCCCCACCTGAGGTGCTCCTTTAAGTGACTGATGCCCCAAACTATAGAGTAGGACACTACCTTGGAAGCTTCTTTAAGCACTTGATGCACTGAACAACAGAGAAGGACCCCAGGCAAGGGAGCCCTCTAAGTGCCTGAATGGACAGAGCTATGGAGAAAGACTGGCCAAAGAGGCTTTCTGATCGCCAGCTACAAGAGGCTTGAAAAAAGACTCTGGTAGGGCCATAACTACTGTGGCAGAGGCAGTTCGTGTCCCTGCACACTTGATGCTGCCAGGGTCCCCACAAACCAAGCAGCTGCACCACCTCCATGCTCAATCCTCACTGGGGCAGAGCCGCTACACGCAAAAAAAGACTTGCGTCTGTGTGCAGGGTCACTTCAGTCGTGTCTCTTTGCGACCCTGTGGACTGTGGCCTGCCAGGCTTCTCTGTCAGGGTGGTTCTCCAGGCAAGAATACTGGAGTGTATTGGCCAAAACTGGTTGTCATACCCTTTTAGAGCACTATATTTCCTACTGCCCTAGACACCAACTCCCCTGAGTACCTGGTGCTGCCAGAACCCCTGCAACCCAAGGAGCTGCACCACCTCCATGCCTGGCTTTCATTGGGGCAGACCCAAGTCCTCCAGGGCAGCCTCAGGAGCAAATCCCAGTGGATGACCCACAGGCAGAAGTGGAAATAAGACCACAGATGAAACCCAGGGGGCAGTGTGGCTAAGGAAGAAGACCCAAAACCTTCCCACCAGTTGTACAAGCTGCAGATTAAATCCACACAACCAGCTAGGCAGACTCTGTGTCTATGGAATATACAAAAGGACATTGAAAGCTCCCACAAAAGAAAACGCACTAGTTTTGATAGCTATGGACATTGGAGGCAAGAACACACAGGAGTAGGAACAGATTAAAATCTGAGCTGCCCCCACAGTAGGTCCAGAGACCAGCACAGTGTTGGATTGCATCGAGGTGAGGTGGAGTGTGACTTCCAAAGAGGGAAAGGACTCTGATAGCAGTGACTCAAGAAAAGTATTTATTATTCTTGTGTTTTGACTTGTTCTGTAGATTCTTTTGGATTTTTTTTCTTTCTACTTTCTTCTTCCCCTGCCCCCTGTTGTAGTTGTTGACTTTATTGGCACTATGAAATTTAATTAAGCTTTTGAGGTTTTTTTTTCCTCAGTAACATTTTTTATTGTTGTTATAAACCTCTGCCTCTACATTGGGCTTTTGCAGTTTTGTGGAATTTTCCTTTTTTTTTTTTTTCTTTTCTTTCTTCTTCCCTTTTTTCTCTTTTTTTAATTTTAATTTTTAACCCTATTATTATTTTTTTCTACATTTATTCCTTTGTTTGCTTTTCCTACTGCTGTTCTTTTCCCCTTTCAGTTAATTGTTAATGTATATAAATCTTCATCTACCTCTATTTAACTTTGCTTATCTATTCTTTCTTTCTTTCTTTCCTTTCTTCTCAACATATTTGTTAGTTTTGCTTTTATTGCTTTATTCCTCACTTGGCACGTTGCTTTAGTTTTGTTTTCCAGTTTGTGCTTTAGTTAGTTTTGTTCTTAATTGGTAGATATAATTTTTGGTTTCCTTTGTTAGCTGGGCCAAACTATTGTACTTTATTTTAGTTGGATTGCTTTGATTTTGCTCATGGGTGTATATGTATATGCATATATTGTCATACTTTTTATTGTTGTTATAAACCTCTGCCTTTATGTTGGGTTTTTGCAGATCCATGGAGTTTTCCTTTTTTTCTTTTAACTTTTAATCTTTTTAAACCTATTATATTTTTTCTACATTTATTCCTTTGTTTGCTTTTCCTACTGTTCTTTTCCCCTTGCAGTTAATCTTTAATGTATATAAACCTTCATAATCTACCTCTATATAACTTTGCATATCTATTCTTTTCTTTCCTTTCCTCTCAATATATTTGTTAGTTTTGTTTTCATTGCTTTATTCTCCACTTGGCACTTTGCTTTAGTTTTGTTTTACAGCTTGTGCTTCAGTTAGTTTCGTTCTTAACTGGTAGATAAAATTTTTGATTTCCTTTGTTTGCCAGGTCAATCTATTGTACTTTGTTTTAGTTGGAGTGTTTTGATTTTGCTTATGGGTGTATATGTATATGTGTATATTCCATTAATTTAAATATTATTTGCCTGATTTTGTAACTGCCATTTGTCTGGGGTTCATCTTTGGTTTCTCGTTTTGGGGTATTGGTTTTAATCTCACTTAGTGCCACAACAAACCACTTGTGGAATCTTCGTTCCACACCAGGGGAGGGGGGAATTTGCTATATGTCTCAGGAAGCTCAAACAGGGTCTCTGTATCAACCTAGAGGGGTGGGATGGGGAGGGAGATGGGAGGGAGTTTCATAAGAGAGGTGATATATATGTATACCTATGGCTGATTCATGTTGAGGTTTAACAGAAAACAACAAAATTCTGTAAAGCAATTATCCTTCAATTAAAAATAAATTAAAATAAAAAAATATAGATCTATATCAATGTATAACTGAATCACTTTGCTGAACAACTGAAACTAACACAACATTGTAAATCAACTATACTTTAATTTTAAAAAAATTAAAAAGTTTAAAAAAAAAAAAGAAGTAGGGGCAGATGGTTGTAGTGATGTCATTCTCCGCTAGGCCCAGGCCTAAGCCACATCAGACAAAGGATGGAAGATCATGGCAAACGCAACTGCTCTTCTGGTTCCCTCTGTGAAAGTCTCGCCTCCCTTCCCTGCCTGTAGGTGGCCTGTAGTGTGCGGAAGGCTGGGGTGCCGCCTCAGGTCAGACCCCGGATGTCACACCCACTACCTCACAGCGCGGTAGGGTCCTGGTCCTCCGTGCAGCACAAGCTCTCGCGCAGTCCCCTTGCTGTCTCGCGAGAGGGCCTCTCGCTTGGCTGGGCAGGAATAGCGGTAGGGACTTCCTGCTGCTGCGCTGCGCTCGGCAAAGGCCCTGGGCGATGCTCCTGGAGAGCTCCGGGCAGTCCATTCAGGTGCCTGAGGCCCAGCGGTGGCATCGTCCCCTGTGCCCAGCGAGCCCCTGGGGCCCCCACTGCGAAGGTGCTTCCGTGGGTGGAGATGGTCAGGGAGGCACGCCTCTTGCCTCGTGGGACCCAGGGCCGCCTCCTCGCAGTTGTCCTCTCTGCGTACATGACGGGCACACGCCTTGTGTTCTGGCTTCTCTCAGGCCCTGCGTGGGGGCCCTGGTAGTGACGGTGATGGACCCGGGGCTGTGAGGACCCCCTCATGCTTTTCAGAGACACCCGAAAGCAGCACAGGTTTTGCCTTGGCCCTGACCGCCAGCACTCATGTTTTAAAAATTTTCTAAAAAAAACTGAGTTGTTTTTTTTTTTTTGAAATAGGGTCAGATGTCTCTACTCTTGAATCTGGAATAATCTCATGACTTGTTTTGACCAACAGAATGGAGCAGAAGTGACCCTGTGTAATTTGGGGGCTGGGCCTTAAGATATCTGAAGTTTTCATCTTTTCTACTCAGAACACTGCTTGAAAGCCAGCCATCATGTGGATGAAGTTCTAGAAGGTTTGTGGAAAGGCTTGTGAGAACTCCAGCCCCAGGCACCAGTTGGGCTCCCAGCCAGCACCCCTACAGCTACGGGAATGAGGCCATTTTGGACCTTTCAGGCAGCTCTGCACCCCAGCCAATACCATGGGAAGCAGAAGAACCGAATCAGTCAACAGAATTGTGAGAAATGGTAAGTTGTTATTTTAAGACACTAAATTTTGCATTGGTTTTTACACCTTATAGATTACTGAAACACTGCCACTTCTTCAGTATTTCTTATTGTAACACACTGTTCATGTCTTACACAGAATTTAGCACTGTTCATTTTTTACACAGAATTTAGTTTGTTTACATCTTTAGTTTTCTCCCATTCTGCAAACTCTCAGATTGCAGGATCCATGTTTATTTTGCTTAATTCTGTATACGCCTACTTAGCAACCTAGCACAGTGACTGGTGGAGAGACGACCTTAACTAATCTTTGTTAAATGAATGAGCACCTTTTAGAAAGCAGCTTCAAACCTTACTCTAGTTTATAGACAGAATTAGGCATTGACTACTTAACAGAAGGATTCTTTGTTAAAGCAGGGATTATTCAAGGTTCCCTTAAATATTGAACCTCCATAGTATACCTAAAATAGGATGTAGTGTGGAAAGCCCAAAATTGCTGAAATTTTTCTAGAAATGAGGACTAGACCTAAAGGCAATCATAGTACTCATATCAGAAACAGAAGTTTCTACTCACGGGCCTTCCCTTCTTCCCTCTGCAGAGGAAACAATATTCTGAGGTTGTTGAGTGTCACTCCCAAGTATATTTTTATTTCTTAGTACACAGGCACACAAACGTAAAAATATGGAATATACACTATATTTTGTATTACATACTTCCCATCCATTTGTGTTTTGCTTTGCTCACTCTTAGTTTTTGAAATTTGTTCACCTTAATACAGGCATATCTAATTCATTCATTTTGACTGTAAAAGTATTCCATTTTATGACTAAACATCAATCTCTTTGTTTCTTTTCCTACTGATGGATTATCGTCAGTTCTTTCCTATATTTACAATGGTAAACCAGGCTGTGATGAACATCTTTGTACATGTCTCTGGGCATGGTAAGAGTTTATTGTGGCCCTTTTTCAGATGAAAAGATTGAAGCTCAAAGCATTCTCAGAAACTTGTCTAATGTCAGAAAGTTAATCAGGTTAGGGCTAGTTAGAATTCAAATTCAGTCCATGTTCTGTCCTTTGCTGCATTTAGCCTCCTCCAAAGGCTAGAAAGTCCTCAGACAAAGTTTTTACTGCTTGGAGGGGGTTCTGAGAAATGGAGCTTCATGGGTGCCTCATTGGATTGGCCTGAGATTGATTTCTGTTTCCTGAAGTTGATCACTAAGTAAAGATATGACAGGGAACCCAACGGCGTGGGACAGTACAGGACCAGTTATCCTAAGTCGTGAGATCAAAGCCTAGCTTTGCCACTTCTGGGCTGTAGAACTTGGGCTTGTGACTTGACTTCTCTGATGAGATAAATGTGGGTTCTTATTTCTTAGCCTTGAAAAGAGGGGCTTAAAGAAAGTGATTGCATTTGCTGAAAATGGACTAGGCCTTGAGCTCTGGAATATGTGAGAGGTCGGCTGGTGAGTTAAGGTAGAGGAAGATGAGCTTCTAGGCGTGTTGAAGGAGCTTGGGGATCTGAATGTCTCCAGAGCCACAAGGTGGTTTTGATTCTTTTGAACTTAGGGGTAAATGTTGCTTGGAGGGTGCCAGCTATCAACATGGTGACTTTTACACTTGTTTTTCTCATGTTATTTTCTTCAACGTTCTTCAGTGTCATCCTGAAACCCATCTCTGCTCCTCTTATCTGAGTGCAGGAATGGTTTAGTGAGTTGCTTTGGCATCTTCATTTTTCTAATTGGAATAGACCTGACCATGGGAATCTTCATGTGTGTCTGATACTCAAAGCAGCACTGGAACATTAGACATCCAGAGCTAGAAGGATCTCAGAGACCCTGTGCAGCATCTTCATTTGGCAGATGAACACCTAAGGAACAGAGAGAGGAAGAGACTCACTAAGGATCTCACAGCCACTGAATGGAATACAAAGAATCAGAAGCAGGTACTCCAAACCCTGCCAGTGTTCTGTTTTCTTTCTGTGATGAATTCCTTGCTCCTACAGGAACTGTCCAACGTGGCCCTTCATACAGAGCTGGCGCTTTGTGACTTTGCCTGGGGGCAGCTCTTAGGTGTCTCCTTGGGCAGATGGGGTCAGTTAGAGTCTGTGTCCTGAGTGCCCCTCTGAGGTGTTGCCAAGGGAACCAGAGGTTTCTTGTCTACAGTTTCTTCCATCCCATTGTCCAATCCCACAGCTTGGTTAGCCATGGAAGGTTGTTTACATGAGTTGGGAATATCAAACCACTCAATTTGGCAAACCCTCCTCCCAGGATACCAACAGTTGGCAATGCCTACCTGGAAGACCATGTTGAAAAATTTTCAGAGGTTGAAGTAGGTCTGTGATCCATTTTTGCTGTCTGCTATGAGCATGGGCATAGAGAATGGTAGTGTTACCAATGATAAATACATGGCATGTGTTTACATTCCTGCTTTCCTCCGTGTATGATGTCAGCACTGCCCTCCAGGGCTAAGAGTCCTAAGAGTCTTGGAGGTGCAAAAATGGGCATGTGAAACCTCGTGGTGGTTGTTGCAAGAGCCACCAGTCACATAAGGAATGTCTTTATCAATTCCAGAGCGCATACTAAGCAGGCTCTGCAACCCTCCTGCCTTTTCCTCCCCACAAGTAGAGCAGCTGACCCAGTTCCTGGCTACCCAGATCCTGACTAATTGTCATCCCTTGCAAGCAGACCTTTGCTGAACCTTAGAAGCAGAAAAATTCAGAAACAAAAGCAAGATATAAAAGAGCTGTCAGAAAGAATCTACATAGAACCCTGAAGTTGTGCTTTCATAACTGAATAAATAACTCCTTGAGCAATAATTTGTTTGCAAGCTGTTAATTAGCAGCATAATTAATTTCTGCAGATTATAAATAACAGAGCACAAAGTGGCATTCCCAGTAGAGCCAATGAAAAATTACCTAAACCATTTTAAGAACCAAAAATAGTCCACAGTGTAACAGATTTAAATGGGCTCTAGAATCTGAGTGGTGCCATTTTCTTTTTCCTTTGGGTTAAAAGGAAAGAAAGAAAAAAATGAAAAAAAAAATCCCCAGAAAACTCAACAACTATGAGCTTGTATCTGAAGTCAGAAATTTATTGGCAAAAAGCAGAGTTTCATTAATCACCCTGTTCTCTCTTATGCCTGGCATGTCAAGAAGAAGAAAAAAAAAAATCTCCGTTTATCTCTGCTTCAAACAAACAGCCGCATAAGTGGATTATTCCCAACAGAAAGATTTTCCCTATGCTCTAATCTCAGAGCAATCATTCACTACTCTAAATGAGCAGTTACTTAAAATGTTAAGAAGGGATGGTAATTAGCTCAAGGAAAACCCTGCCAAGTATTTAATTTTCAGAAAATAAAATGAAGATAAGAAAGGCCTCTTACCTTTGCAACCCGAAGCCATTGTTTTCTATCTCATCTCTTGCTTCGAGTGCCTCCCTGTTTTAGGATCTGGACTCAGAGATGCTAACTGAGTGGTACCAAGTAATCTCTAGTTTCAGAAAATCAAGGGTAAGTATATTTTTGAAACTTGAGGAGAAAGATTCTTAACTTTCTTTATAACCTGGAATCTTTTCCAAAAAGATTTAGCTAGTTTGCTAAAAGAAAAAAAAGTGAAAAAATTAGTCTGTGAAAGACCAAGTTGGATAAATGCTGGAAGGAAATAGACCTAAGAGAAATGAAATAGGCATTCCAATTATGCTGCAGTTTGGCACCACTTAACTCCGAGTTTCCCAGTAACCAGTGTAAGGAGAACAACATGGTGCTAAAGGGCTCATGTTATCTGAAAGGAAAACCGGTGAAGACAGGAACATGGACTACAACCCTTAAGACCTGGGCTTTAGAACCAGAAGAACATGAGTTCAAATTGATCTCTTCATATACAAACTTTGTGATCTGGGCAAGCTGTATAATCACCCTGTGTCCCAGGATTATTCTTTATTTTTAAAAAGTGTTTTTATTTTGAAATAATTTTACACCCATAAGAGGTTGTAAGAATAGTTCAAAATTCTTTTGCATTCTTCACCCAGCTTCTCCCGATGGTATTATTTCAGATTCAAAAGGAATGATCAATACCAAGAAATTTGGTATTGATATCAGTGATGTCATGACATATCAATGTCATTGTAATTGATACAATACTATGGACCAAACAACATGCCATATTCAGGTTTCACCATTCCCAGGTTTAGTTTTTTTAAAAAGGGGAACACACCAACAATAATACTTAGACATAGGATTTTTATAACAACTACAGAGTGTGGCACATGTAACTCACTTAACATTTAATCAACCACATAATATGCATTCAATAAACGGTAGCTACTGCCTTCCTCCTCAGAAGAGATTAAGAAGAGGTGACAAGAATACACATGAGAAGTATACAAAATAGATCATTAAGATAATGACCATGATGGTGTGGTCACTCACCTAGAGCCAGACATCCTGGAGTGTGAACTCAAGTGGGGCTTAGGAAGCATTGCTGCAAACAAAGCTAGTGGAGGTGATAGGATTCCAGCTGAGCTATTTCCCATCCTAAAAGATGCTGCTGCTAAAGTGCTGCACTCAATATGTCAGCAAATTTGGAAAACTCAGCAGTGGCCGCAGAAGTGGAAGAGGTCAGTTTTCATTCCAATCCCAAAGAAAGGCAATGCCAAAGAATGTTCAAACTATTGTACAATTGCACTCATTTCACATGCTAGCAAAGTAATGCTCAAAATTCTTCAGGCTGGGTTCCAACAGTACATGAACCAAGAACTTACAGATGTTCAAGCTGAATTTAGAAAAGGCAGAGGAAGCAGAGATCAAATTGCCAGGATCCACTGGATGGTAGAAAAAGCAATAGAATTCCAGGAAATCATCTACTTCTGCTTCATTGACTGTGCTAAAAAGGCTTGACTGTGTGGAATACAACCGTGGAAAATTCTTAGAGATGGGAATACCAGACCACCTTACCTGTCTCCTGAGAAATCTTTCTACAGGACAAGAAGCAACAGTTAGAACTGAACATGGAGCAATGGACTGGTTCAAAATTGGGAAAGGAGTACACCAAGGCTGTATATTGTCACCCTGCTTATTTACCTTATATGCAGAACACATCATGCCAGATGCTGGGCTGGATGACTCACAAGCTGGAATCAAGACTGCTGGGAGAAGTATCAACAACCTCAGATATACACATGACAGCACTCTAATGGCAGAAAGTGAAGAGGAACTAAAGAACCTCTTTTTTTTTTTTGGTTTTTAATATTTTATTGAAGCATAGTTGATTTACAATGTTGTGTTAATTTCTGCTGTACAACACAGTGGTTCAGTTATACATACATACCTTCTTTTCACATTCTTTTCCATTATGGTTTATCATAGGGTCTTGAATATAGTGCTATACAGTAGGACCTTGTTGTTTATCCATTTTCTATATAATAGTTTGCATCTGCTAATCCCAAACTCTCAATCATTCCCTCCCCCCACTCCCTCTTACCCTTGGCAACCACAAGTCTGTTCTCTATTTCTTTTTTAAAAAAATTAATTTATTTATTTTAATTGGAGGTTAATTACTTTACAATATTGTGGTGGTTTTTGCTGTACATTGACATGAATCAGCCACAGGTATGCATGTGTCCCCCATCCCTATACTCCCTCCCTCCTCCCTCCCCATCCCATCCCTCTGGGTTATCCCAGTGCACTGGCTTTGAGTGCCCTGTTTCATGCATCGAACTTGGGCTGGTCAACTATTTCACATATGGTAATATACACGTTTCAATACTATTCTCTCAAATTGTCCCACCCTCCCCTTCTCCCACAGAGTCCAAAGTCTGTTCTTTATATCTGTGTCTCTTTTGCTGTCTTGCATATAGAGTCATCATTACCATTTTTCTAAATTCCATATATACACATTAATATACTATAGGCTCCAGTTTCACCCACTTCATTAGAACTGATTCAGATGTATTCTTTTTAATAGCTGAGTGATATTCCATTGTGTATATGTACCACAACTTTCTTATCCATTCATCTGCCAGTGGACATCTAGGTTGCTTCCATGTCCTAGTGTTTGTAAACAGTGCTGCAGTGAACGCTGGGGTACATGTGTCTCTTTCAATTCTGGCTTCCTAGGTGTGTATGCTCAGCAGTGGGATTGCTGGGTCATATGGCAGTTCAATTTTCAGTTGTTTTTTTTTAAGAAATCTCCACACTGTTCTCCATAGTGGCTGTACTAGTTTGCATTCCCACCAACAGTGTAAGTGGGTTTCTTTTTCTCCACACCCTATCCAGTATTTATTGTTTGTAGACTTTTTGATGGCAGCCATTCTGACTGGCGTGAGATGGTACCTCATTGTGGTTTGATTTGCATTTCTCTGATAATGAGTGACGTTGAGCATCTTTTCATGTGTGTGTTAGTCATCTGTATGTCTTTGGAGAAGTGTCTATTTAGTTCTTTGGCTCATTTTTTAATTGGGTCATTTATGTTTCTGATATTGAGCTGCTTGTATATTTTTGAGATTAATTCTTTGTCAGTTGTTTCATCAGCTATTATTTTCTCCCATTCTGAAGGCTGTCTTTTCACCTTGCTTATAGTTTCCTTTGTTGTGCAGAAGCTTTTAAGTTTAATTAGGTCCCATTTTAAAATTTTTGTTTTTATTTCCATTACTCTGGGAGGTGGGTCATAGAGGATTTTTCTGTGGTTTATGTCAGAGAGTGTTTTGCCTATGCTTTCCTCTAGGAGTTTTATAGTGTCTGATCTTAAATTTAGATCTTTAATACATTTTGAGTTTATTTTTGTGTATGGTATTAGAAAGTGTTCTAGTTTCTTTCTTTTACAGGTGGTTGACCAGTTTTCCTAACACCACTTGTTAAAGAGATTGTATATTTTTGCCTCCTTTTTCAAAGATAAGGTGTTCATAGGTGTGTAGATTTATCTCTGGGCTTTCTATTTTGTTCCGTTGATCTGTATTTCTGTCTTTGTGCCAGTACCATACTGTCTTGATGACTGTAGCTTTGTAGTGAAGTCTGAAGTCAGGCAGGTTGATTCCTCTAGTTCTGTTCTTCTTTCTCAAGATTGCTTTGGCTATTTGAGGTTTTTTGTATTTCCATACAAATTGTGAAATTATTTTTTCTAGTTCTGTGAAAAATACCATGGTAGCTTGATAGGGATTGCATTGAATCTGTAGATTGCTTTGGGTAGTATACTCATTTTCACTGTATTGATTCTTTGGATCCATGAACATGGTCTATTTCTCCATCTGTTTGTGTCATCTTTGATTTCTTTCATTGGTGTTTTATAGTTTTCTATATGTAGATCTTTTGTTTCTTCAGGTAGATATATTCCTAAGTATTTTATTCTTTTTGTCGCAATGGTGAATGGGATTGTTTCCTTAATTTCTCTTTCTGTTTTCTCATTGTTAGAGTATAGAAATGTAAGGGATTTCTGTGTATTAATTTTATATCCTGCAACTTTACTATATCCATTGATTAGCTCTAGTAATTTTCTGGTGGTGTCTTTAGGGTTTTCTGTGTAGAGGATCATGTCATCTGCAAACAGTGAGAGTTCTACTTCTTTTACAATATGGATTCCTTTTATTTCTTTTTCTTCTCTGATTGCTGTGGCTAAAACTTCCAGAACTATGTTGAATAGTAGTGGTGAGAATGGGAACCCTTGTCTTGTTCCTGACTTTAGGGGAAATACTTTCAATTTTTCACCATTGAGGATAATATTTGCTGTGGGTTTATCATATATAGCTTTTATTTTGTTGAGGTATGTTCCTTCTATGCCTGCTTTCTGGAGAGATTTTATCAGAAATGGGTGTTGAATTTTGTCAAAGGCTCTCTCTACATCTATTGAGATAATCATATGGTTTTTATCTTTCAGTTTGTTAATGTGATGTATCACATTGATTGATTTGTGAATATTGAAGAATCTTTGCATCCCTAGGATAAAGCACACTTGGTTATGATGTATGATCTTTTTAATATGTTGTTGGGTTTTGTTTGCTAGAATTTTGTTGAGGATTTTTGCATCTATGTTCCTCAGTGATATTGGCCTGTAGTTTTCTTTTTTTTGTGACATCTTTGTCTGGTTTTGGTATTAGGGTGATGGTGGCCTCACAGAATGAGTTTGGGAGTTTACCTTCCTCTTCAGTTCTCTAGAAGAGTTTGAGTAGAGCCTCTTGATGAATGTGAAAGAGAAGAGTCAAAAAGCTGGTTTAAAACTCAACATTCAAAAAACTAAGATCATGGCATTTGGTTCCATCACTTCATGTCAAATAGATTGGGAAAAAGTGCAAACAGTGACAGAGTTTATTTTTTTAGACTTTGGAATTAGAATTACTGTGGATGGTAACTGCAGCCACGAAATTAAAAGAAGTTTGCTCCTTGAAAGAAAAGCTATAATAAACCTAGACAGTGTATTAAAACACAGACTCCGATACTTTGGCCACCTGATGTTAAGAGCCACCTCATTGGAAAAGACCCTGATGCTGGGAAAGACTGAATGTAGGAGGAGAAGGGCCCCACAGAGAATGAGATGGTTGAATGGTATCACTGACATAATGGACATGAGTTTGAGCAAACTCTGGAAGACAGTGAAGAACAGGGAAGCCTGGTGTGCTGCAGTCCATGGGTTTGCAAAGAGTCAGACATGACTGAGAGACTGAACAACAACAATCTTCCTCTTCATTAATATATAAGTTAATGAGAAGAAGATCATTAGCCTTAGCACCTACATGATGTTTCCTAGACAGGGAGTGTGACTAATATTTTGTTATCAGCCCAGACTTCCAGTGGGAAGATATATATTTGGTCAGGTATGACAAGGCTGAGACTGGAAAGAGGGTCCATTTAAGAGTGAGGAAATGCAGACTGGCACATTTAGTCTGGGTTCTGATGATAAAACACAAAGAATCGAAGCATCTTCATTTCTGTTTCAGGCACTGGTTTATTTTCTGCTTCCCCAGCCACCCAGAAAGTAAGAGCTCCTTTCTCATCCCTCTGATATAAAAAGAACAAAATGCCTAATTATAGATAGTGCTTTTCTAAGATCTGAGCCAGTGCTGCAGAGGAACTGGGTATGAGTTTGCAGTTTTATTGTTGCTGCTTGGATGTGTTTGAACATTTCTGCAGATGCTTGTGCTATTCTATTCAATTCCATTTGACACAGCTAAGCTGTTATTATATATGTGCATTTCATGGTGCTTGCTGGGCACTAAAGGAAGCACAGGATGAAAAAGAGATGACTTTTACCCCCAAGGAGCTTATAATCTAGTGAGTATGTGACAAGGATATATACTCTAATATTATTTCCCACTGAATTTGTATATTACCAGTTATTTTATTCAACTCTTGAGTAATGCTGTCTCAGATACAGTAAAGTGATTGTGAATGGAATATCTGCTCTAGAAGGTATTGCCCTGAAGCTTCTAATATTATTGGAAGAATAAAGAAAAAATATTGATTCACCTAGTAAGTATTTATTGTGTATATACTATGTGCTCAGTGATTTTCTATGTGTTGGATGTTCAGCAGTGAACACAATAGGTAAAATTCCTATTCTAATGGATTATCTCTTACAGTAGGAGGAATATGGAAAATTGTGTAAACAAAGAAAACCGATGAAGAATAACTGGTGGGAGTAGGATGCAACTGGAAAAGAGTGAGACGTGTTCTGCAGAGGTAGTATTTGATCTGACACTTGTAAAATGGGGAGGATCAAATTATGTGACGTTGCAGGGGAAATAGGAAAACATGGCAGATGATGGAGAGACCAGTCAGTGCAAAGACTCAAATGCAATCCTATGTGATAGGAGACAGTGTGATGAAAAAAATCTTAGTACAGTATAGATGTTCTTTCAGTGTTGTCTGAAAGAAGTGCCAGAGTGCATGGTTCAGAAGGTCAGAGACAAAGGATGGTTTTTAGGTGGTGAGACTGAGCTTCCCAGAAGGAGGCATTTAACTTGACTCTGAAGATGAAACCTTCTGGATAGGTGGGGAAGGGTTAGCCTTTCCCTGGGAAAAGGAATGAACAAAAGTGCTCTGTAGGGTGGTCTCATTTAGGAGAATGTGAGAATGGGTTGAAAGAGTGGAGAGGATGACTGCGGGGACTGCAGAAATAGTAATCGTCTATTAATGAGACAGGCTGGGACCTGGAACCCTTTGCTGTGGCGCTGCAGTGCTTTCACCTGGACAGATGTCTCCTTGAGCAAAAAAATACAAAGAAACTATAAGGGACTAAAGATAACTGTGTGCATGTGCAATTGGGGCAAATTCTCGATAAAAGATACAAAAAGACTGAAAAACACAGGCCACTTCTGAAGAGTTGGGAGCTAAGGCAGGGGTACTGTGCATGCTCCCTGCACACAACATCACAGAGGGGTGGGCAGAACACCTGAGCCACCCCTTTGACCTCGCCCCTGGATGCACCCCTACCCTCACCCCATATAAGGAACCAGCTCATCTGGACTCCAGGAGCAAGCAACAAGGAAACCTGTTACTTGTTTTCCCTGCTCCCTGGTGCAGCAGGGGCCCAAATAAAGCCTTGCCTGAATTTCTTGTCTGGCCTCTAATTAATATCTATTGATTGAGGAAGACCAAGAACCCTGGCTGGTATCATTATTATTACACAATTGGGCTTGATATTAAAATATTTAATAATATTAAATATCAGAAGTTTATTGTGTGCTAAGGATTGTGATAAGTATTTTGCCTCCTATTTAAAGTGTTGGTCACTCAGTCGTTTCCGACTCTTTGAGACCCCATGGACTGTAGCCTGCCAGGCTCCTTTGTCCATGGGATTCTCCAGGCAAGAATACTGGAGTGGGTTGCCATTTGCTTCTCCAGAGGATCCTCCTGACCTAGGCATCGAACCCAGGTCTTCTGCATTGCAGATGGATTTTATACCATATGAGCTACCAGGGAAGCCCTTCTATTAGTTCATTATTATTCACCTTCAGTTTTACAGTTGAAGGAACTGAGGCTCAGAGAAGTAGCTCGCCCAGGGTCACATAATTCAGTGGCAGGGTCAGGACAAGAACTGGTGTCTGTCAGACTGCAAAGTTCACGTTGCATTATATGAAAATATAGTTCTTGAGCATGGGCTGTTGAATTTGTTTCCCCAGGTCTTTTTCTCTGAGATCCCAGAGGAGTTTGGCAAATGCTGACTAAATTTTATGAGACAGTGAAATCATACAGTGTCTAATAGTTAGATAACTTTAACATCATCCTCAGTGATGATGATGTCATCGCCTATGTCTTTGCCATAATCTTGCTCAGTGTCAGCAGTGGTGATGGTGGTAGTGTGCGTTTTGGGGAGGGACTGAGTTTTTCATTTTCTTTCTTGGCTCTTTTTGTGATAAAGGGTAGCACTTGGCTGTGGTGAGAAAGCACAGTACTTCCTACTGATACAGCATGTGGTCCTGGAGTAGGAATTTTTCTGTGCCAAGCAAACTGGTTCTTGTACATATTAAGTACATGGCTGAGATTGTCACCTGATAAGGCATGGCAGCTGCCTTTAAGAGTGCCACACTTTCTGGGCATAGGTCCAAAGTCATCATGCTAAAGTGAGAATGTCTGATTAGAGCCTAGGGGTGATGATAGCAAGGTCGTGCCTTTCATCACACTGTACCCATGACTTAGTTAGCGTCACTCAGCCCATTGCCACAGTAGGAGCAATCATCTTAGCACTGTGTCCTGTCTATCTGTGCTGTTGTCCATATAGGACACTGATCAAGAGAACAGCTGATACCACACACTTGCAGGACCTGAGGTCTGTCCTAAGGTGATATGTGCGAAGCAGCAAGCACAGTGCCTCAGTTACATGGCAGAAACACTCTCAGTAAATTGAATTTCTTTTCCTTTTCTGATTTTTTCCCAGCCTCATTCTCCCTTTCCAGTGGTCATGTATGGATGTGAGAGTTGGACTATAAAGAAAGCTGAGCACCGAAGAATTGATGCTTTTGAACTGTGGTGTTGGAGAAGACTCTTGAGAGTCCCTTGACTGCAAGGAGATCCAACCAGTCCATCCTAAAGGGGATCAGTCCTGGGTGTTCATTGGAAGGACTAATGTTGAAGCTGAAACTCTTGATACTTTGGCCACCTGATGCGAAGAGCTGACTCATTTGAAGAGACCCTGATGCTGGGAAAGATTGAGGGCAGGAGGAGAAAGGGACAACAGAGGATGAGATGGTTGGATAGCATCACCGACTCGATGGACATGGGTTTGGGTAGACTCTGGGAGTTGGTGATGGACAGGAAGGCCTGGTGTGCTGCAATTCATGGGGTTGCAAAGAGTTGGACACGACTGAGCGACTGAACTGAACTGAACATTCTCCCTTGCTCTGATACTTGCTCCTTTTGTGCTACTGAATAACTCCTTTCCCCCTTTCAACTTCTCCTTTATCATCTAAAGGTTGGTCAGGGATGGCAGGTTGTATTAGTCTCATGTTCCAACATGCATCCATGTTTAAGGAGCACTGAATAAAGAATTGTGGAGCTGTGTTCAGGCTCACAATAAAAGGGTCTTGGATTGACTGGTGATGTCTGCCAAGTATATGAACGTGCTGTTTACTGACCTGGTTGGTTTCTATGTTTCTGCCATATTTAGTCTTCTCTGATTATGTTTCAACAACTCATCATACGTGCAGGAAACCAGTCTAAGCTGCCCTCTTGGGGTGGACCAGTAGGGTCACCTTTATACTTAACAGTAGCACGTTGTTATGGCAACTTGAACAATTCAAGAACAATTCAAGGCTTGGCAGCTGTGAGGAGTGGCCCAGGCTCCCACTGCAAACCGCTTTCTCCTGTGACTCTTGGTCTTCTTGCCAGCTGTGTGGACCACAAAGGTACTCTACCTTTTAGGTCTGCTTGGAAGAACAAATGAAGGAAGATCTGGGCCTCTGCATGGTATGGGTGATGAGACACCCCCGCTGTAGTTAAAAGGGTGAACAGCATGGGAGGCACAGAAAAGGCGGGTTAAGGGTGACCTTTATCAGGCTCTGATTCACTCCCACCTTTGACTCTAAGCCTGAGCAGCACAGCCATGCCTTGACTCATTTTATTTAAAGCTCTAGCGTCTTCTTTCCTCTTCATCATTTTCAGTTTATACTTTCCATTACTTTCTCCTATTTGGGATGAACAAAACTTGCTCTTCACCACCGGACTTTTTAGGGGCTCTGAATTCTTCTCAGGTATGCCGTGGGGGGAGATCTCTGAGCAAATCAACCATCTTTTTCATTGTTCTCATTGCCATATTTCATTGTCTGAGGGTGAAAGTTTGGAATCATAAAGACCTTCTTAGTATATTAGATCTATTAACTATTTATTTGTCATATGTATATTTGTCTCATACATATATATCATATATATATTACATATATGTTTTGAAGATTTTCCTAAAAAAGTAATTATCTTGTGATTTTATACGTTGTATCCTGTGCATCATCAAATTGATAATAAAAAGACCAACAACTCAGAGTTCTTTAGAGAAGAGAGAATCCAAATGGACAAAAAGCATATGAAAAGATGCTTAACCTTACTGCTAGTCAACAATATTTCTAATTAAAGATATAATGAAAACATTTCAAGTGCATTATCACCTCATGCTGGTGATGTGCCAAGGAAAAGGAGGCACTCACACATTGCTGATGGAGATGGAAACTGTTGCAGCCTGTTGGAAGGCAGTCTGGCAATATCCCTTCCCTGCAATACCATTCCTGGGAATCTGCTGCTAAAAAAAAAAGAAAAGACCAGTATATTATATTGTATTTATTCTAGCATAGTTTGTAGTGGGGTGGGGAAAAAAAGAAAAATAAAATGAAACAAACTATCAAATAACAAAGGGATGGCTGAGTGAAATGTGGCTTATTCATCCATAGTATATGAATTGTAATCAATAAAAATAATGGTTTAACCCCCTCCCACCTTCTCCCCATCCCATCCCTCAGGGTTGTTCAGTATGGGGGACACATGTACACCCATGGCTGATTCAGGTCAATGTATGACAAAAACCACTACAATACTGTGAAGTAATTAGCCCCCAATTAAAATACATAAATTAATTTTAAAAACAATAGCTTAAATCTGTATCATTTAACTTGGATGAATTTTTATAATGTATTGTTAAGTGAGGAAAGTTATATGCAAAGACAGGTATACCATATGATACGATTTTTATAATAGCAAGAAACAACAATAACTATAATTCTAAATACATATATTAATGCATGTATGTATTTGATCAAGAAGAAATGTATGGAATAAAAACACTAGGCCTATAACATTTGCTGGGAGGTGGGACAGAGGATTAAAAAGTGAGGAGAGAAGTAACAGGGAAAGGGGGACAACATTAAATTGCAGAATAAAAAGAAAAATGTTTATAATAAAATAGTATATATTGGGTTGGCCAAAAATTTGTTCCAGCTTTTCCATAAGATCTCATTTATGAAAAACCGTGTTTGTTCTTTCTTATTTTATATATATATATATATAAAATAAAAATGTTAATGGAGACTATCTCTGAATGATGAGGTTTCAGGTGAGGTTTGCATTTTCTTTGTACTTTTTGATTTCTTTTTTTCTTGGTGGTCAAGTAATGTCATCAGAACTGACCTCTCATTCTCTATATCTGAATTCTGTATTTTGTTGGTTTTATTCTGTTTCTTTTCAAGTGATAACTAATACAGCAAGAAAGAACAGAATATATTATTACCTCAGGGAGCCCAATGCAAGAACATCTTGTTTGTAATAGTTACAACAAAAAGTTCATACTCTGATTGGTCCTACTTTGCATCACAATCTACTCCTGAAACAACCACTGTTGCCAGGGCCAATGTTGATTGACCAGTTTGGGGTTACATGCCCAAATACCCTGAACTGATAGTGGAAAAAGGCAGTTTGCTAAAGGAAACCCCATGTGCTCATATCAGAATATGGGTAAATTACAGGGAGTTATTACCAGAATATATCCATTCTAAAGTGGGGGAGGTGGGGAGGGAGGATCTAATACTGCCTTGAACAACAGTGTCAAATACTATGGTGAGGAAATAAATAACTATTAGAGATTATAGCAAGACCACCTAGAATTTGCCTAAGTGCACAGGAGAAGAGGAAAGCTTTTCCAGAGAAAGAAACAAGCTAAACTCTTCTATTTGAATGTTTATCTTTCTCTATATATTAATCAGAGATTTAGTTTCACATACCAGATCCATGCTGATATATGATACAGAGTAGTTCATTTAAGGTCTAGGGGAGTTGAGGAATCAAGCTTGGATGCTACATACTGGGAAAAATGCCCTACCTTGCCAAGCTAGAACCATACTTCTGCCACTGGCCTAGGTCCACACTGATGAAAGTAGGGAATGATCATGAAAAACATGGGCATAACTATCACAGAAGAAAGAAACACTTGCACTATGTGTGCCAGGAGAGTCATGTGGCCTCAGCCTTGTGATATTTGCTTCATCCTTTTAATCTCAAACAGGTCTACTTGATGAGGACAAGCTATTTGCAGAACCATAGCTGCAAGAGAGTCTGGGAGACGCTGTCTTTGTGACTTCTACTGTGAAAAAGAAATACAAGGAGTTTAGAATAGTAATGGGTGAGCCATTCTGCAGTTTCTATCATATTTTGGTCCATTGTATATTCAGCAGCATACCTACTCTTTCTATCCCAGTGAAGCTTCCAGAAAATAAGAATATCAATAACATGGTCTTGCTTAATATAATGAAACCTACTTCTCAAACAAGTAAAGCGGCTCATCCTCTTATCCAAAAGGTAAGAACCAAATTCTTATCAGTCATTGCATCCATCTCTTGAGCAATGTTACCTTATTTTTCTGGTCATAATCTATCTTGATACTTGAAAGCTATACTTTAATTTGTAAAGGTAATTACTATGAACACTCATCATATGAAATAATAGGGAAAATAAAATTAGTTAAATATCTAGATATTAGAACAAGTATGGGTAACATCTTCAGTCTTTGATTCTGCAGTGTGTCATGAGCTCATAGTTAGAATTGAAACTTTTTTTCCTCTGCATCCCAGTTCACATTACCTTGTTGGAGTTTATCTACTGGATCATTCATTTTTAGGGGTACAAGCCTTGGTATTACTAAGTTGTTGTTTCTGTCATCTCTCATTAAGTTTTATCACTGAAAATGGTAGTAATAGGAACCTTTGGGTTCCTCTCTTAAATTCTCTTTCTCCTTCAGAGTAAGGCTTGATCATCTTAGCCAGCACTTTCTTTTGAGGAACATAGTGTGGCCAACAGGGACTCTCAACTTCATATTCAATGGAACACACATGTCCTTTATGGACGAAGATATTTCTGCCTGAATTATCAATTCTGCTATGTCAGGACTGTGGAAATAAAAAAGTAATACCTTTTTAGGGGTTACTAGTTGTGGTGAAAGGAGCCATTCACCTTCCTGTTTGTGTTTCTGTCTCTTGTCTCTTTGGTCTGTGAGAGAAATGGCACAATATTGGTCTCTTGTTTGTTCAATGCACATGTTACAAGGTATAGGACAGTTATCTTGTCTCTCAAGATATTATCTCCAACAGCTGATAATTCAGTAGATCACTCTATCATTCTGTAAGACCAGCTCCAGTGGATAGTGGGGTACATGGAAAGACAAGTAAACCCTCATGAACATTAGATACCGCCTTACTGCTTTTGTGGTAAAATAAAGAGACAGGGTTGTGTATGATACCATGATCATAAACAAAGCTCTTAGTGATTCTGTGCCTGGTGGGACTGTGGGAGACATGGTGAACAAGAACTGAAAATCCATAGAGAGAGTAAATATCTATTCCAGTAAGAGCACATTTTTGTTCCTTCATAAAGGAAAAGTTCCAATGAAATCAGGTGCCACCAGGTAGCAGTCTGGTCCTCAGAAAATGATGCAGTATTTAAAACCCTGGTGCACTGATTGATGGTGATAGCCAGAATTAGTTTTGTTATTAAGACTGTGCATTTCTTCTGTCTTTGCCTCCGTGACCGCTTTGTCCATGAACCCGTTCATTAGTGTCTGGAAAAAGGTTGACAGACATCCACGGGGATATGATTTGCAGCATTATTTTTGAGAACTTATACAGTGGGGTTCTTTTCTGAACACTCACATGGAACAAAAGTACTCTGGTATTCTGAGCCCATTTAGAATCGCCCAACCTTCATTAAAACCTTCTTGTTACCAATCCCGGAATCTTATTCTTTCCAAATGCCTAGACCTTGCGTCATGAGACGAAGTCCTTCAAATCCTACCCGCTGGGAAACTCTCCCACTCTCCATTGTCCTATAAGGTCATTCTTGAATGGGTCTGAAATGGCACAGCTATCCATTTCTCACTGCCACCATTGATCAGGCCTGATTTTCCTTCTCAGCTATCTGATCATAAGGATTCCTTACGAGTACTGGGACTGCAGTGTGGCAGGAATAATTATGCTGAGAGGGAAAATAACTTACACCTTAAATATCTGCTCAAGCCCAATTCTATATATATCATATCTCCTTGACGATGGACCACTGCAGGGCCTCTCTGACTTTTTGGTTCAGTAAATCAGACAACGTCTACTTCATGATAGCAAGCTCCGTTTTTATGACTTCATGGCATTTAAGTGCTTTAAGAAAGCTGTTTTTTTCAAAGGAGAAAAGAGTATGGCTTTGCTACCAGCTCTAAAGACTGCAACTCTGATTCTCCTAACATTTGTTGCCTCAAGCCTTGAACAGTACCTGGACCATTCGCAAATCAAACATCACTGGATCTGAGGAATCATAAGAGCCAGCTGACTGAGCTGGGCCAGCTGGAGAGTCTTCTCTTGCTCTGACTTTCTCTCTAAATTGGCAGCCTTATGGGTTACTTAATAGTTACTTTTGATATTTTCTGCTAATGGGGATAGAGAAAAATGCATTAGACGGATCAATATCTGCACACTAGGTGCCAGAGGCTGTATTGATTTACTCCACTGAGAAGACTACATCTGGAATAGTAGCTGCAATTGAAGTCAACACCTAATTAAGCTTAGAATAAGCCATTGTAATTCTCCAAGATCCATCCATCTTCTGCTGAGATTAAATAGACAAACTAAATGAGATTGTGATAGGGTTGATCTTCCAAGACTTGGTTGGTGGCACTAATCTCTGTATTCCTATAGGAATTAGGATTGTTTATGTTTTACTATTGTTGTATCACTTCAGTTCAGTTGTTCAGTCACTCAGTTGTGTCTGACTCTTTGCAACCCCATGAATCGCAGCATGCCAGGCCTCCCTGTCCATCACCAACTCCCAGAGTTCACCCAGACTCACGTCCATCGAGTCAGTGATGCCATCCAGCCATCTCATCCTCGGTTGTCCCCTTCTCCTCCTGCCCCCAATCCCTCCCAGAATCAGAGTCTTTTCCAATGAGTCAACTCTTCACATGTGGTGGCCAAAGTACTGGAGTTTCAGCTTTAGCATCATTCCTTCCAAAGAAGTCCCAGGGCTGATCTCCTTCAGAATGGACTGGTTGGATCTCCTTGCTGTCCAAGGGACTCTCAAGAGTCTTCTCCAACACCACAGCTCAAAAGCATCAGTTCTTTGGCACTCAGCCTTCTTCACAGTCCAACTCTCACATCCATACATGACCACTGGAAAAACCATAGCCTTGACTAGATGGACCTTTGTGAGCAAAGTAATGTCTCTGCTTTTCAGTATGCTATCTAGGTTGGTCATAACTTTTCTTCCAAGGAGTAAGCGTCTTTTAATTTCATGGCTGTAGTCACTATCTGCAGTGATTTTGGAGCCCCCAAAAATAAAGTCTGCCACTGTTCCCACTGTTTCCCCATCTATTTGCCATAAAGTGGTGGGACCAGATGCCATGATCTTCGTTTTCTGAATGTTGAGCTTTAAGCCAACTTTTTCACTCTCCTCTTTCACTTTCACCAGGAGGCTTTTTCATTCCTCTTCACTTCTGCCATAAGGGTGGTGTCATCTGCATATCTGAGGTTATTGATATTTCTCCCAGCAATCTTGATTTCGGCTTGTGTTTCTTCCAGCCCAGCGTTTCTCATGATGTACTCTGCATATAAGTTAAATAAGCAGGGTGACAATATACAGCCTTGATGAACTCCTTTTCCTATTTGGTACCAGTCTGTTGTTCCATGTCCAGTTCTAACTGTTGCTTCCTGACCTGCATATAGGTTTCTCAAGAGGCAAGTCAGGTGGTCTGGTATTCCCATCTCTTGAAGAATTTTGCACAGTTTATTGTGATCCACACAGTCAAAGGCTTTGGCATAGTCAATAAAGCAGAAATAGATGTTTTTCTGGAACTCTCTTGCTTTTTCCATGATCCAGTGGATGTTGACAGTTTGATCTCTGGTTCCTCTGCCTTTAGAGGAGAGCTAAGGAGCTTCCCTTCAATCCTTTTCCCATAAACCTTTCACTGGAACAGTGTTCTGAGAATATTCCTTCTGTGAACTCAGAAACTAATGAAATAACCAACATGGGTTCATGTATCCATTGAACCCACGGTTATGTGGCTTAGGCCTAAATTTTACTATCAACCCTCCTCTAAACCTTGGTCCATAATTGCATTGTGAGGTCCCAGATTAGTGATAATTCAAAATTCAGTTCAATGATGCTACAAAGTTCTGTGTATCTCCCCTTTCCACTGTGCAGTTACCAATAAAACGTAACTCAGCTATGTGTTAATCACTTATTGTGTCTGACTCTTTTTGACCCCATGGATTGTAGTCTATCAGGCTACAATGGGATTCTTCAGGCAAGAATACTGGAGTGGGTTGTCATTTCCTGCTCCAGTTACAATATTATGTTATGTTATGTTATATTATATTACAAAGAGAGAATGACTGTATTGGGAAAAATCTGCATCAAATATTGGAAAGACAGAAAATACTTCGTTGAGTGCTTTATTCTATTTTGGGTTGTTTGAACATAGAGATTTTCTGAAGGCAGAGACAAGAATAATATACAAATGGAATGGCAATGTAAATATATAAAGTATTAAACAAAAATAACTACATCAAAACATAATTTGATTTAAACCTAATCTCATAATGGGAAAGTCCCCTATAAAAAATAAAGAACTCCCCATTCTGAAGGAGATCAGCCCTGGGATTTTGTTGGAAGGAATGATGCTAAAGCTGAAACTCCAGTACTTTGGCCACCTCATGTGAAGAGTTGACTCATTGGAAAAGACTCTAATGCTGGGAGTGATTGGGGGAAGGAGGAGAAGGGGACGACAGAGGATGAGATGGCTGGATGGCATCATTGATTTGATGGTCTGTGTGAAGTCTGAGTGAACTCCTGGAGTTGGTGATGGACAGGGAGGCCTGGCATGCTGTGATTCATGGGGTTGCAAAGAGTCGGACACAACTGAGTGACTGAACTGAACTGAACTGAACTGAAGTTATATGTACATGCAAATGCAGCTACATTAGAATACAAAAATCTAAAAATTGACAGAATAAGAGTTAAAACCCAAATAGGAGATTAAGATGACTTATGTGTAATAGACAAAAAGTTACATGTACTCAAATAGAGGGTTTTTTATATTAAAATTATGCTTATTCATTTTCTAAAAAAATTAGGAAAGATCATGAACAGGCAAATCACTAAAGAGACGAAAATGATCAATAAATACATAAAAATATTCAACCATAACTAGGATTATAAAAATGCTAATTATGATAGTCATGACTATAAACTCAGTCTCTTTATATTATATAATTGCTATAATAGCAACCATATAAAAATTAGAACATTTATATTTTAATGATAACATCTGAGGTTTGTTTAATGATTACATCTAAATCAACTATATTTCAATTAAAAAAAAAAAAAAACCTTCAAAAATGACCCCTAACAGAAACCCCTCTGGGTCATCCTTCCAGCCATGCTGATCATCCTTCTGATCAGCCTTCCAGCCATGCTGCCTGTTATAGTAATCATGCTAACTTTGCCTCTGGTGGCTTTGCCACCCCATCAACCCCACTGAAATCAACAGGGTCTTGAATCTTCACTTCTAGCATGGAGCAGAAGCCACTACAGCCCTTTTCAAAGATTCTGCTGCTCCTGTTGTCAGTGTATTTCTCACTGCTTTGGTAAGGGAGTGTTCTTAAATGCTCTCAAAGGTGGGTGAGTGGAATGGAATATAATGAATTTGCTCCTACATCCTTTCTCCCTGCATCGTTGTCATCTTCCTTCTACATTATATCATGAATATTGACTTTATTTACAGTATGACACCACAGAGTCAAAATTGTCTGTCATCTAGAACCACTCCCAGCTGCTTGAATGAGCCCATTGATATTAGAATCTCTGGTAGATAAACCCACATCAATAAATTCCGTCATATTCAGAGTTATTAGTCCTGTATCATAGGACTGTTATAATAGGACTCCCTCTTTAATCTCACATATGTTTCCTGGGCTGTGTTGACATAGTTTAGCAAAATCTTGCCATTCTTTTAGTGTGGCCCTTCTTTTCTGGTTTTACTCCAAAATGGACAACCCAGGGCAGATTGAGATCTGACTCTGGTTTTAAGCCTGAAGCCCCTGAGAGGTAGTATGTTGAGTCAAAGAAATAGTTGGATTTCTATGATAGTAACTCTCTTCAGTGAGGCTTTTACTGGTTGTTTCAGGAAGCAGGTCCCGCTTCATCAGACAGCTAAAGATGGGCTGCTTCTGCTGGTGATGGGAGGTCACATTTACAAAGTTAGAGGTCTTTAGAAGCCTTCAAATCCTCTCCACTCTCATCATTCTTATTCTAAACATCCTTTTCTTTCCAAATAATTTTCTAATTTGTACATAAGAAATCTAATGAGGCTGTTTAATCAATCTGTGTTGAATGTTGAGCAACCCACAGGATTACGCTTGGCATCTTATTTTTGTAGCTACCTCCTTTTAGGTTACTCATGGAAACTGTGATTCTCTAATTATGCCTTAAATAGGGAATGAAATCTTTAATTTGTCATTTGATTTTTTAGACTTGCCAGTGCAGTTAGAATTAGCCAACCATTTTGGTAATCTGCTGCTACATAACAAACCACTCCAAAGCTTAGTGACTTACAACAGTACCAGTTACTGCCTCTCAAAATTTTGTGGATTGACTGGATTTAGTGGTGACTGCTAGGACAACAATCTGAGGGTCACTGTGGACTGGAATATTCAAGACAGGTGACAAAAAAAGGCTGGTAGTAGATTCTGGATGTTGGTTGAAG
The DNA here is from genome assembly GCF_014754425.2 of Oryx dammah. Taxonomy (NCBI): domain Eukaryota; kingdom Metazoa; phylum Chordata; class Mammalia; order Artiodactyla; family Bovidae; genus Oryx; species Oryx dammah. Next base: position 43,810,271 of record NW_024070197.1, read on the forward strand.
ATTTAGGTGGGGTTGTCAGCTAAGGACACCTTGGTTCTGCTCTCTCAAGCCTTTCTTCCTGGTTGCTTGTGCTTCCCCACAGTATGGTGACTGGCTTCCAAAAGAGAATGTTCTAAGAGGGAAAGGCATTTACTGCAGACCTAAGTCCCCGCCTCTGTAATTATACAGGACTAATTTTGTTTTATTTGAATTCATCGAAATCAAGAGACAATTGCAGTTTGGGGGAAGGAGGGAACAGATGGATAAGTCACAGAATTTGTAACCATCTTGAATCTACTGTATCAATCCACTCTATTTTTTCCTTCTTTGTGCCTTGTGATGGTCTCTAGCATCATCCACTTAGTCCTCCAAAACCTTACAAGAGTTCCATTTTCTAATGCTAACTGAATCTGCATTGATTTCAGACTCAACCAGGCCCTAATCAATCTCATATTTCCCATTTCCTTGAAGATTGATTGCCTATAATCATCTGCTGTATTACTTAGCTTCTTTAATTGCAGACAAAATAATGCACTCTAACTAGTTTAAGTAGGAAAGGATTTATGATAGGTCATTAAGTCATTTACAAGAATTTCTAGGAGAGCTAGTAGAAGAAAATTAAATGCTACACAGCCTGGAGCAGAGAAGCCAAGAGAAAATCCAGTCACATGTAGCATACTTTCAGGGAAAACCTTGATGCTTCTAACACTTGACGCTCAGAATAGAGCTAGAACCACAACTTCGGCAGAAAAACTTCAAGTGAGCTTGTGGGAGGGCTTTACCACTGTGGCCTCATGGATCTCACTTCTGCTTTCCAATTAAGTACATGTGGAACTCTAGCTGCAAAATATTTCTGTCTTGGGAAATAGCTTTGTTTTACCGTCTCCAGGCAGATTTCACAGCTTGGATTTTTATTGATATTTTAGACTAGATACTTTGTTGGGGGATGTGGGTCATCTTACATGTTGTAAGGTATTTAGCAACATCCCTGGCTTCTATCCACTAGATGCTGATAGCGCTGGCCTGTATCTCTCCTCTACTCCAGGTTGTGACAACCAGAAATGCTTCCAGTCATTGCCACATAGCCCCTGGCGGAAAAATTGCCTCCTGTTGGGAAGTGCTCCTCCAGAGTAATAAAGCATGGTGAAATGGAGTGGGGAATGGGACTAAATAAACTGCCACACTCCACAGAATAGATTAACCAGAGGTTGTTGGTTATTGTTGTTCAGTTACTAAGCCATGTCCAACTCTTTGCGACACCATGGACTGTAGCCCACCGGGCTCTTCTGTCCATGGGATTTTCCAGGCAAGAATACTGGAGTGGGTTGCCGTTTCTTTCACCAGAGAATCTTCCTGACCCAAGGATTGAACCCAAGTCTCCTGCATTGGCAGGTGGATTCTTTATCATTGAGGAGGTTAGTGTAGAAGAAAAAGAAATTCCTTGATAGCTCAAGGATCAGTGATACAAAAATGCCATTTTAGATATACTAATAGCATTTAGATATTTAGATATATGAATACCTATTTAGATATACTAATGGCAGTGGAATGAAAAGTCCAGCTAGATAGTGGTAGATGAGAAAGAGGGGAATACTTGACCATTTTTTCCAATGATGTTGACAATTAAGGTTTAGAATAAGAGAAGTTCTTCCAACACAGTTGCCCTCAGATAAACTTTCTTCAGAACCCCACTTTACTTGACGTTTGTCAGCTTGCCAGGGGTGATTCTTGCTATCTATATGAGTGCAGAGTACCACCAGTCTGTCTGCATTTCTCTCCGTTTAACTGTCTCAAAAAGCCTAATATGAGTCCATAAGTACAATATTGCTATCAGTGTCATCTGACAATTTTCTGCCCTCCATTCTTTGTACTTTTATTACTTGAATCCAAGTTCTATTTGGCGTACTTTTTTAAAGTGGCAGTAGGAAACTAGTGGACTACAGGAGTGAGGGAAGACTATCCGCATCATTGTGGATAAAGGATTTTTATTCTGTGCAGCTAAGGATGTCAGTCCCACAGGAAATTGCTTCCCTAGAGAGACAGTCGTGGAAGAGACAGTAATGTTATGTTGTGTGACAGCAAATGGTGAGAATGCAGTTGGTCAGCCAGCTCTAATCTTCATATTAAAACAAGTGTCATTGTGGGATAAGAAATTGAGTTAGCAGGTTTAATCTGCTCCTTCCTGATACCTTGATTAGTGTGGTGTATTCACTAGGCACTTACTGTGAGCTCAGTCCTATGAAAGATAAAAGACAAGTAGAAGACATTGTCCTGCCATTAACAACCGTTATCAGCTATTCAATCATATCAATTATGTCAGTTCTTCTCTTTAGTGAGAACTCACAACATGCTAAGCATTGGCTGAACTGCTTTGCATATATTACTTCATTAAATGCTTGAAATAACTCTTTAAGGGATATACTTTATTCCATTTTACTTAGCTCTCATACTGCATTACAATAGGAGGACTTCCTGCTTAAAAAAGTAGATTAGATAGAATCTAGAGTCTCATAATACAATATCTAAACTTCCCAGGATACAATAAAAAAAAATCACTGTTCATACCAAGAATGAGGAAAATCACATCTTGAGTGAGAAAAGGCAATCAATAGATGCCAAGACTACAATAAAGCAGAATTATCTGACAAGGATTTTAAAGCAGCCGTCTTATAGCAGTTATGAATTCTCCTGACACAAATGAAAAAATATCAAATGTCAGCAAAAAATTGAAGTTATAAAAAAAGAACAAAATGGAAATTATAAAACTGAAAAATAAAATAACTGAAATAAAACATTCACTGGATGGGTGAATAGTAGAGTAGAGGTGACAAGAGGATAAAATCTGTAAACTTGAGGACAGAATAATAGTTTCCTCAGTTTAAACAGGAGAGAAAATAAATTGAAAGAACAATGAACAAAGTCTTCAGGAACCTGTGGGACAAGAAAAAGGGCTGACGTATGTACTACTGGAGTCCCTGAAGGAGAGGGAAGAGGGGGTAGTAGCGAAATATTTGAAGAAATAACAACCGGAACTTGGTAAACTTGGCAAAAACCATGACCCTGCATGTTTAGGAAGCTGAGTTAATCCCAGATGGGATACACACAAAGAAATCTATGCCAAGACGCACCATAATTGAAGTACTGAAAACTAAAGACGAAGTAAACATCTTGAAGGTGACTACAGAGAGACAAAGGATAGCTTAAGGAGAAGACAGAATTCAAATGATTGTGGATTTGTCCTTTGAAACCATGGATGTAAGAAAAATGATGTTTGACATTTTTCAGATACTGAAATAAAAGGACTGTCAACCTTAAATTCTAAATTCAGAAAACTCCATGGACTTGGGGGAAAGGAAGTTAACACGCAAAAGACTTGAACGGTAGAAGGGAATCTAGCTGTTGGGGAGACTGCAAGAATACATGTTGCCTCAAAATATAGTGGGTAATTAAAGCCATTTCCCAAGTCAGCTAAAATTTTTTTTTTGCTTCTATGATTATGCCTATTTCTGTATTTTTTTAGAAAATATATTGGATGTCTCCCACCACTGACAAATCTCTACAAACATTTACTACTCTGTGCTTGTCTTCCCAGGGTGTGGAATTATCTTCTTGCTACTACTAGAGAGTAGTTTCTGACCAGACTGAGTAGGCAAGGCTGCTTTAGGATTAGTGTCTGTCTGAGGTACCAGATAAGGCATTTGTGGATGAAATCCATGTCCTATCTTTGCTTTGGCCACCAGGAATTGCATTGACAAACCAAACTTGTCTGAAAAAGAGATTGGGTTGAATTGAATCAGATATAATGATGACATCAAATTCTTATCAATATTAGACCTTTGCCATTCAGTGGGAGTAGATATTTGTTTATTGAAGACACATAAACAAAAAAGTTGGCTTTTCCGACCCTCTCAATGCAAAAATCTTAATAGATGGTTCTAAAGGGAGAAAGGCAGAGCCTCAGAAAACAGAGGTGATGAAGAAGGGTGGAAGCATTAATTACAAGGAAAGACAGAAAGTTCTGTCATTTGAGCTTAGACTAAAAGGCTCTATCAATGAATGGATTCTGTTCCTGGAAGTATCTAAGCACCTTTAACCATTCTAGGTTTTATTTAGTAAACTTTATCTTATGTAATATCCTTCATATTCTGTAAATATATTGGCCATATGTGGTTGTACCCATTCCTTAGATGAGAAAATCACTGCACAGATTTTATATGGTATCTAGAACTTGATGCTATTTAAGTATTCCACCTACTGTACCGTAGACTTTTGCTATAGACTTAAATTTCCATGTGACTTAAATAATCCCCTCCATTCTGGCTCCTCTCTGGCAAGTGGACTCCAAATAGACTTTGCCACTCAGTGATGAGGAGGTAATTCTGTCATGATTAAATGGATCTTGCAAAGAATCATTGAAGAGAGGCCCTTTTCACTTGGGAAACCACAGCTTGAAGGCTCAAAGCTGTGAAAGATAAATTAACCTTCCCTCGGACTTCGTCCAACCCGCCAAGCAAACTGGAAGTAATTATTTTATGTGGAATGCTTATTGCCATTACAGTGGCAGGGACTTGATTTCACCATTTAGCAGACCCATCTGTTCCTTCCTTGGCAGGCACTCTGATCGCATGTCACCTGGGGCGCTGGCACTGCTGGGCTTGGATTGCAGGGTAGGTCCAAGGCTAAGATGTGGGCATATAGAGAGAGTGAGAAGACCTGACTTCCATCCCTAGTCTAGCTGGAGAGGTGGGCATAAGAGTGAAATGATAAACACCCTTAGAGGCATATTAGTACCTCTAAGGGTTAATGAGACAGTACATATTCAAAAATTAGAAATGATGCACTGTGGTCACAGCCCAGGCCCCGGTTCTGTCACTTGTTAATTGTGAGATCTTGGGCAAGTTACATAACCTCCACGTGCTTCAACTTTTTCAGTTATAGGCATGATAATGTTTACATCATCAAACATCACGTGAAGGTGGTGTAAGGGGCTCAGCACATAATACATATTCAGTACCTGTGAGCTTTTATGGTAAAGGGTTCAGGAGGAACAGAACCCTGGGGGTGGTCAAAAGGGGCTTTCTTTGGGTTGGAAATACTGCTTTGTCTTTTTGGCCCACTGTCACCCCATTTTATAGCTGTGTCTGCCTCATTGGTCCCAGCTGGTTGGTCTAAGCATGGTCATCTGATGAGGAGCCAATCAGAGTCCCTCCCCAGAGAATGTAGAGCTAGGAAAGCCATTATCCCCATGATGGCTGAGACTGTGAGAAGTAAAGCTATCCAAGATGATGGCGGGGCTTCCTGCTATGTGGACCAGAGAAGGTAGGATAGGGAAGGCTTTAAGACCCAGCTAACGTTGGTTCTTCATCTGATAAACAAGCAGGGGTTTCTGAACAGGGGCATGAAACCCAGAAATGAGCATTTTAGGAAAGACCTGACTTCCTCCTTCAGACCTGGGGCACCTGTTTCCTAGAAAATATCTGCTTTTTAATGATGCTGAAAGTTATCAATCACTGTAGATGCTGCACAGTAGTCTCCAGCTTCTAGTATGTTGACTGTGTTTTTCCTTTATAAGGAAGTCTCTGCAGTTTCCTGGTTGTACCTTAACTACCTTTCTGATGGACGCAATCTAATTTTTCAGACTAGACAGTTACCTCTCATTTCCTTATGGGGAGAAGTTGCCAACAGTTTCTGGTTTAGATCAGGAGCCATTTGTGTACCACATGGCAGCGAGAAATGATGAGATCACGTGAGCCATCACTGAAGTTCGTGCTGAGACGGTTTTGTTGTCGTGATGAGGAATACACATTAAAAAACACCCTTGCGTCTTCATCAGCAACAAACCAGTTGTTGTGAAAAATGGCATGACAGTATGTTTCTGGAACTCTGATTTCTGATAGAGACCCTACAAAGATGGAAACAGTTCTGTTCTTCTGGCTTTTACATGCAGGGTAGCCTGGCCTTTGGAGTCATTCCTGGCTTTGACACCGTTTCTCTGACTCATAATATTGTTGGGAGGATTAGATGGTAGATAGCATCACTAAAGGACCTGGCACAGGGTAAATGCTTAACAAATGACAGGAATTAATATTATGCTTAGTGATAGCTCCCCAGAATTTGCTCGTTTTTGTCTTTAGTTAGATCACAAATCTCATTAAGAAAGGAGCGTACCATGTTGGCATCTTCTGAAGTGGTGAATTATTGATCCTGAACCATTTACTTTATTTCCTCTCTTTTGCATTTTAAATGTTATGTATGTGTGTCTATGTGTGGGTGTGTTGATTGAAGAATTTTTAACACATTCATGGAGTCACGTAACCACCACCATAATCAGGATTCTATCACTCTCCCCAGTAACCCCAATGCCCCTTTGTAGCCAAATCCTCATTCCACCCTCAGCAACCACGGTTCTGTTTGCTGTCATGATACTTTTGCCTCTTTCAGAATGTCACATCAATGGAAACATACAAATGTAATGCTTTGAGATTTGTTTTTCTGTCAGCGTTAGGGTGGCTCAGCGGTAAAATAATTCACACAATGCAGGAGACCTGGGTTTGATCCTTGGGTTGGAAAGATCTCCTGGAGAATGAAATGGTAACACACTCCAGTATTCTTGTCTGGCAAATCTAATGGATAGAGGAATCTGGTGGGTTACAGTCCATGGGGTTGCAAAGGTGTCGGTCAGGACTTAGTGACTAAACAACAGCAGCAGTAAAGTCTTTGTTTATTAAATGTCTTTGTTTGATGTACGTTTAATGCATATTTATCAAGAAAGCATTCTTGTTTATGGCTGAAAAGTATTCCATTGCATGAATGTACCGCTGTTTGTTTATTTGCCCTTCCAAGGATATTTGTGTTGTTTTCAGCTTTCAGCTCTTACAGATAAATTGGCTATAAACATTCACGTGATCGATCAATCCTTACTTGGATAAATGCTTTCATTTTTCTTGGGTGAAAACTTGGGGTAGAATAACTGGGTCACGAGAGAGGTGTCTGTTTAACTTTATAAGAAACCACCAATAAGTTTTCCAGAGTGACTGTACCATGGCGCATTGTCACCCGTGATGTCTGAGAATTCTGGTTGCTTTACATCCTTACCAGTACTTGGTATTGCCATTATAGTTTAGCTTTGGCTACTCTAATAGTTGAGGTTTTAACTTGCATTTCTTTACTTGTTAATGACATTAAGCATCTATTTGTTTGCCTGTTTCTGATCAGGATAGCCTGCTTACTAAAATATCTGTTCATATCAGTCCAGATTTTTAAAAATTGAGAAATAATCCACATGTCATAAAATTCACCCTTTTAGTATTTTACAACTTTCTTCTTCTTCTTTTTTTTTTTTAAGATTATTCACTGTCCTTTTTTGGATCATGATTAAAACAGATACTTTATAGGTCTGATAATTCCAGTATCCATGTCATCTTCAGGTAGGTGTGTGTTGATTGTCTTTTCCTTTTCCAGATATTGAGATTTTTCTCATTGTTTGTCTGTAGGATTAATTTTAAATTGTGTCCTGGACTTTTCTAGTATAATGTTAGGGCACTCCTGCTGTTATTAAACCATGTGAAGAATGTTATTTATGTGTGTGTTTGTTTTACCAGGCAGGTTCTGTTCAGACTGCAAGTTTCCACCTGCCTGCTCTGAGCTGTTGTGCCAGGGTCAGATCAGTGTCAAGCCTCAGTGGTGAGTGCCGTCTAGGTCCCTGCTTGGGAATGAGGCAGTTGACTACTCTCTAACTTAGACCGAAAGCTTCCGGCATGTTATTAGGGATCCGATCCATACGTGCATAGCTCAGAGTGGGTGTGAGAATTCATACAAACATTTTGACCTCATTGTCTACCTCTCAACTCTCTGTGACTTCCCAGGCACCAGCTGGCTTATAAGAATTTCCTTTCCTGGTCTTTTGATTAAAAGGCTGTGGCTTAATTTCTTCTCGCTGTCATGATCTTCCCACAGTTTGTCTGTGTCTGAGACTAAATGGTGGGAGGATATACAGAGAAAAAGAACAATGAACATTTTCCTCTTGCTTTTGGGAAACATTTCTCTGGTCATAAAAATAAAAAATAAAAACTCTCCTCCCTGAGTTGTAGGCACCTGCTCATCTTCTGCTGTCATTACTACCCCCAGCACTATGTGATTGCCTACTACTGGAAAATGGGATTTTTCCAACTCTTTGTTATCCAGATGGCCCCCTTTCCATTCTTTGGACCAGAAACAGAGCTCATTTGGGGGTCCCCCTGGCTGCTCTCCCTATGCAGTTCAGAGTTCTAAGATGCCTTTGAATTAGGTCAGAAGATTCTGGAAAGGGGCAAGTGGGCGCTTACTATAGTAGTATTTAGAACTCTGGGTTCCATCCTCAATACCTGTTGCCATTCACTTTTCAGAATCCTCAGCTAGCTGCTCCATGCATTTTGTCCAGAATTTTTAGTTTCATTGAGTGCCTACTTCATTTTGAACCTGAATGCTCCTTTATTTTGGACAAAGGAAAAATGACCTGTTAAGGCAATAAGTAAGCTCCAGTCTTTTTTAAATCATGAAAATTACATAGAGTGATAGTCAAGCACACGGATCCTAGAGCCATCTGCTTGGATTCAGTCTTGATTCTGTCATGTTCTCACTGTACAGCATTTAGCAAGTTATTTGATCGCTGTGATTCAAAGAGACATCTTTGATAATAACAAAATACTTCATAGGGTTAATATGAGTCTATATTTATAAAGCATTAGAACTTTGCCTGACACATAGTAAATGATATCTAAGTATTTTTTGTGTAAACTAGTATCTGTTGGCTCCATGGTTTATAAGAAATGAGTTTCCCTTCTGCATTTTCCAATTCCCTTGGTGTTTAATCATTTTTTGTAGAAAGCTATAGAGTAGAGTTAAAAACACCATAGGCATTAGGATCAGGATGATCTGAATTGAAGTCCAGTTTAAAATACCTAGCTCAATATCAGTCACTTGGTGGGAGTAATGTAAATGTTCCCTTCCTCTTATTGTAAAAGAAAATGCACAATGCCCTTCATTGTTCTTGATTATTGTCCTAGTGCTACTTCTTCATACATTTATCCATCAAATCATTTCTTTATAAAGTCATTTAAAATGTATTAAATACCTACTTTCTTCCTGGACATGTGCTAGATGCCAGGGAAATATTGGTGAGCAAAATGAACATGATTCCTGCCAATATGGAGGTTACATTAATCAAAGAATTAATGTAACTAAGAATCTAAAGACACGATTACAAAGAATGATGGATACACTGAAGAAAAAGAACATAATATTTTCTGAACATATACCAGAGGAATCTAATCTAACTAGGGGAGGTGAAGGAAGAAGGTGGTAAATAATGAGTTGAATCTGAATAATGAGTGGAAACTGAATTGGCCAACTGGTAAGGAAGGGTAGAGAGCACAGCACTTTCAGTGACCCTTCAATGTAATGAGAGTGCCATATTCCGGAACAGATAAGGTTGATGCCGTGGTTAGTGAGGGAGTTCACAGGAGAATGGCACTTGGAGAGGGTGAAACAAGCTACAGAATTAGGTTGGGACAGGCCTCTGAGCTTTGTGAAGGATTGTGTTATAAGAACAAGATGAGGGAATTGCAGATTTTTAAGTGGGATATAGAGTGGGATGCTGCTAAGTCACTTCAGTCATGTTTGACTCTGTGACCCCATAGACGGCAGCCCACCAAGCTCCCCTGTCCCTGGGATTCTCCAGGCAAGAACACTGGAGTGGGTTGCCATTTCTTTCTCCAATGCATGAAAGTGAAAAGTGAAAGGGAAGTCGCACAGTCGTGTCAGACTCTTAGCGACCCCATGGACTGCAGCCTACCAGGCTCCTCCGTCCATGGGATTTTCCAGGCAAGAGTACTGGAGTGGGGTGCCATTGCCTTCTCCAACAGAGTGAGATAGGAGGGGACAATTATGTGACTAGATTTATTCTGGAAAATTACATCCATGACCGCCTCCATGTGGATAGTTTGAGGCTTAGAGTCATTGATCCAAGTCTAGGTTTGTTTGGAACCAATGTCCTCCATGATTATTCCCTCTGGGCTCTTAAGGGGCACCACCAGTCTCTCCACAGTGAAAGTCATAAAGCTTGGCATCAGCATTTAATGATATGGTTGATGATGACACCCACTGTCTAATGGTCTCCCCACACCTTTTGGATGTATTTTCTTGGCTTAGGCATATCATCTTCCTCTGGAAGCTGACATCAAAAACTGTAGGAATGAATTTTCTCTGTGGTGGGAAAGAATGAAACAGATTCTTCAAGAGAGCTATAGATGGGAGATGAGAGCCCCTGTGATATTTGAGTTTCTGTGGATCCAGTAATCCTGAAATCGTTTCCATTCCTATTTTTTCTGTAGTTTGTGTTTCCTGGGCCAACAGATTTCTTTTTGTGCTCACGGCAACTTATAACCAGAAAAGCCCTGTCCAATACGTTCTTTCAGGAAATTCTCAGGGAACAAGTTTTGCTTTTTGTGCTAATTAGTTTAACTCAAGATTTATCTGGGGTCAGTCACTCTGTCCTTTGGATTTAAATAAATTTGGCACACACTTCCATCCCACACACAGAGGGCAAGGGCATTGTTTCTTCCCTGGGATTCTGTGTGTGTGTGTGTGTGTGAGAGAGAGAGAGAGAACAGGTGGGAGCGGGAAATAGGGGAAGGAGAAGAAGGGAGAATGTGGACATTCTCTGGCATCCTGCTGTGTCCACAGTGAACTCTTAGCCATGTTCATTTCTCACATCTGGCGACTCTTCTTTCTCTGCCTCCCAGTTCAGGAAAATCGCCCTGTTACCTCAGTTATCCCAAATCACTGTCACCAGGCATCGATGCTGTACATGTTGCTTGAAGTCTGGGATGGCAGAGATGTTGACATTTCAAACTTGCAAACATCTTAAATCTAGACATCAAGTCTTCTTGAAATGATCTAGAACATCTCAGTGATGACTCCTCACTGTAGGTGTCTGCTTCTGGTCCTATTGTTCTCACCTTACCCTTTGCTGTGTTTTCCAGTCCTGAATTCTTTGAAATGCCCATGCAGAAAAGTTTTTCTCTTTTGTTTTAACTGTCTCCATATAGAACCTCCCACCTAGAGCAGCCTGGAGACATACATTGCTGGTAAAGATAGTTCCTCCGTTCCTGCCGTTGTTGTTTAGTTGCTCAGCCGTGTCTGACTCTTCGCCACCTCATGGACTGTAGCCCACCAGGCTTCTCTGTCCATGGCATTCTCTAGGCAAGAATACTGGAGTGGGTTGCCATATCCTCCTCCAGGAGGATCTACCCGACTCAGGGTTCGAACCCCTGTCTCCTGCATTGGCAGGCGGATTCTTTACCACTGAGCCACCAGGGAAGCCGAGAAAACACACTAGTAGCTGGGGTTAAATGAAAGTTTTTGTTTTTGTTTTTCACCCACTTCACTATCTATTAATATCTACACTCTTTGGTTTGCCTCTTTAACATCTCCTTTTCTCCTTTAATTTCTATTGTTATTTTTACCTCCTCCCCTGAATTGCAGCAAAAAAAAAAAAAAAAATCTTGGCATTGATTCTTAACGGTGTGCTTTGCTCTCACTAAGCAAATGGCTTTGAAAGGATCATTTTCACTCATCTACTGGGAACTGGGGAGAAGCCCCAACCCTCTCCCCTCACCCCTGCAACTCAGTATTCTAAGGTACCAAGTTGGCATCAGCTCTGAACAGTATCTTTTGTGTCGTGCAACCCTTTCCTTTTCCACCCTCCCCACCATGCCCAATAGGAGCTTTGGCAGAAGAAAGAAAAAACCTGACTGCGTTCCAGCTCTTCTCTTGCCTTTTTCTCCCAGGTCTCAGGTTACTTCAATGAGGAGACTCTCTTGCCGATTGAACCTCCTGTGTTCAGCTTTTTGAGCGGACAGCTTCCCTTTCTTCTCCTGCCATGAGAAAGCTTTCCTGGGGCTCAAGCGTGTCCCCTCTCCCCTGGCATGGAGGTGCAACCGTGCTCCAGCTCAGGCCAGCCACAGGGATATAGGATTGCTGAGCCCTTGGCCCCAGAGTAGCTGGCCCTGCACCACTGTCCTCTGCTCTCTGCTGAGGTACCTTGTTCCAGGGGGAATGCTGACTTTGGTTGTTGACCTTTCATTCCAGGCATAGCTTTCTTCTCAAACTTGGGTGAAGGAAATGCAGAAAGGGGAGAGCAGAGAGGTGTGCCTTCTGTGGCACAAACACATGGCCTGACCAGTGTCAGTAGTCAAGTGGATTTTCCCAATGATAGCCCAAAAGATTGCCCGTGGGAGAGAGAAGCCTCTTAATGCCCCTTCACCTTTCCTTCTTACTTGTAAGCAGTAAACTGTAAAATGCAAGTGTTATGCATTATTTTTGCATACCATACAATTCCTAGCTCATACATTTTATGTGCCAGATCCTAAAAACTTTTGAAGGCATCACAAGCAGTGGAAAGATGTCAGGTGTCACTAATAACATTAATCAGCCATCAGTCATTGTTGACACCATTACTGGTTGCAGAGCACTTAATCACACACTAGGTATTATGCAAAGTCCTTCAAATGGAATGTCTTTGAATACTCTCAATAATCCTATGACTTAGGTTTGGTCAAACTCTAACTTATAAACAGAGGTAAAGAGGTTAAGCCATTTAAACCCAGCTAATTTGTACTGGAGCTAGAATTTGAACCCAAGCTACCTCCACTCTGTATGTTGAATTGAACGCTGTATTCATGCATGTCATGGAGGTATGGGGAAAGCGGTCTTGACTCCTGATGGGCATAGTACATCTAATAATGAAAAAACCTCATATCTATGCAAGGAAAAGCAAAGGGAGTTTTTCTTCTTTGTTCTTTATTTTGTTTTCCTGTAAACATCAGTCATCTTTGAATGATTTCAACTCATGGCCCTCTGATGCCAGGTAGACTTTTTAAAGAGTTCAGATTCCCTGAGAGGGATCTTTGGAGAAAAACTGAAAGTTTAGAGACTGCTTCTCTTATCTTAACACTGAATAAGTGTCTTAAAGGATGGAAAAGCCAGAGATTTGGTATGCAGTGTAGAAAACCAAAGCAGAGAGATAGGGAAAGGTCCAGAGTTTGGAGGTTTGAAGGAAATAAAAGGCTTGGCAACTCTTCACTGTAGGAGGGAATTTGTAACTCTCTCACTTAACCAACATCAGGCAACCATGAACTAGGCCTTGGCTGTAGACTAAAAGAATTGGGAGTGTAGCATGACACCTTGGTCCTTGTCCCCTGGGGCTTATGTTTTAATGGGGATAGATAGACTGAAACAAGCAAACAACTGTGTTGACTTCAAGTAGTGATAAATCAGTGCCATGCAGAGAGTAAAGCAGTATAGTAAGTTAGATAGAGACTGGCTAGACCAAAGCATCTGGGGAGGCTTCTTTGAGGCAGGTGGGTGGCATTTGATCTAAGGTTGTCTATGCTTGGGCTTATTTCTGGGCTTTTTAATTCTGTTTCCAATAAAAATCTCTATGAAAATTCCAGGGGAATTTTTCATAGAAATAGAAAAAATTCTAAAATTCAGAAGGAACAAGAAGACTCCAAATAGCAAATGCAATATTGAGCAAGAAGAGCAGAGTTGGAGGCATCACATTACCTAATTTCAAATTACATTTACAAAGCTATAGTCATCAAAACAGTATAATACTGGTTTAAAAACAGACACACAGACAAGTGGAGCAGAATAAAAAGCCCAGAAATAAACTCAAGCATAGTGATTTTTTAACAAAGATGCCAAGAATACAAGTAGGGGAAGATTAGTCTCTTCAGTAAATGATGTTGGGATATCCATATGCAAAAGAATGAAATTGGACCTTTAATTTAAGCTATTTATACCAGTCTACTCTTAGCAAATTTTTACTATTTAATACAATACAATGAACTATAGTCATCCTGCTGAAGATTTGCTCTCTAGACTTACCATGTTCAATTTAATTCAGTTCAGTCACTCAGTCATGTCCTACTCTTTGCAACTCCATGGACTGCAGCATGCCAGGCTTCCCTGTCCATCACCAACTCCCAGAGCTTGCTCAAACTCATGTCCATTGAGTCGGTGTTGCAATCGAACCATCTCATCCTCTGTTGTCCCCTTCTCCTCCCACCTTCACTATTTCCCAGCATCAGGGTCTTTTCAAATGAGTCACTTCTTCACATTAGGTGGCCAAAGTATTGGAGTTTCAGCTTCAGCATCAGTCCTTCCAATGAATATTCAGGACTGATTTCATTTAGGGTTGACTGATTGAATCTCCTTACAGTCCAAGGGACTCTCAAGAGTTTTCTCCAACACCACAGTTCAAAAGCATCAATTCTTTGTGCTCAGCTTTTCTTATAATCCAACTCTCACATCCATACATGACTACTGGAAAAACCATAGCTTTGACTAGATGGACGTTTGTTGGTCAAGGAATGTCTCTGTTTTTAAAAATGATGTCTAGGTTGATCATAGATTTTCTTCCAAGGAGCAAGCGTCTTTTACTTTCATGGCTGCAGTCACCATCTACAGTGATTTTGGAGCCCCTCAAAATAAAATCTGTCACTGTTTCCATTGTTTCCCCACTGTTTGCCATGAAGTGATGATACTGGATGCCATGATCTTGGTTTCTGAATGTTGAGTTTTAAGCCAGCTTTTTCACTCTCCTCTTTCACTTTCATCAAGAGGCTCTTTATTGTGTATCTGAGGTTATTGATATTTCTCCCATCAATCTTGATTCCAACTTGTGCTTCATCCAGCCTGGCATTTTGCATGATGTACTCTGCATATAAGTTAAATAAGTAGGGTGACAACATACAGCCTTGATGCACTCCTTTCCTGATTTGGAACCAGTCTGTTGTTCCATGTCCAGTTCTAACTGTTGCTTCTTGACCTGCGTACAGATTTCTCAGGAGGCAGGTCAGGTGGTCTGGTATTCCCATCTCTTTCAGAATTTTCCACAGTTTGTTGTGATCCACACAGTCAAAAGCTTTAACTTTCTTGCTTTTTTGATGATCCAGTGGATGTTGGCAACTTGATCTCTAGTTCCTCTGGCTTTTCTAAATGAATTTGAACATCTGGAAGTACATGGTTCACGTAATGTTGAAGCCTGGCTTGGAGAATTTTGAGCATTACCTTACTAGTGTGTGAGATGAGGGCAATTGTGTGGTAGTTTGAGCATTCTTTGGCATTGCCTTTGTGTGGGATTGGAATGATCTTTTGACATTGCCTTTCTTTGGGATTGGAACTGGCATTTTCCAGACCTATGGCCACTGCTGGGTTTTCCAAATTTGCTGGCATATTGACTGCAGCACTTTCACAGCATCATCTTTCAGGATTTGAAATAACTTAACTGGAATTCTATCACCTCCACTAGCTATGTTTGTAGTGTTGCTTCCTAAGGCCCACTTGACTTTGCATTCCAGGATGTCTGGCTCTAGGTGAGTGATCACACCCTCGTGGTTATCTGGGTCATGAAGATCTTTTTTATATAATTCTTCTTTGTATTCTTGCCACCTCGTCATAATATCTTCTACTTCTGTTAGGTCCATAGCATTTCTATCATTTATTGTGCCCATCTTTGCATGAAATGTTTCCTTGGCATCTCTGATTTTCTTGAAGAGATCTTTAGTCTTTCCTGTTCTGTTGTTTTCCTCTATTTCTTTGCGTTGGTCACTGAGCAAGTCTTTCCTGTCTCTCCTTGCTATTCTTTGGAGCTCTGCATTCAAATGGGTATATCTTTCCTTTTCTCCTTTTCCTTTAGCTTCTCTTCTTTTCTCAGCTATTTGTAAGGCCTCCTCAGACAACCATTTTGCCTTTTTGCATTTCTTTTTTCTTGGGGATGGTCTTGATCACTGCTTCCTGTACCATGTCTTATACCTCCATCATAGTTCTTCAGGCACTCTACCAGATCTAATCCCTTAAATCTATTTGTCACTTCCACTGTAAAATCATAAGGGATTTGATTTAGGTCATACCTGAATGGTCTAGTGGTTTTCCCTACTTTCTTCAATATACGTCTGAATTTGGCAATAAGGAGTTCATGATCTGAGCCACAGTCAGCCCCCGGTCTTGTTTTTGCTGACTGTACAGAGCTTCTCCATCTTTGGCTGCAAAGACTACAGTCAATCTGATTTTGGTATTTGGTATTTGGTATTTTGGTATCTGGTGATGTCCATGTGTAGAGTTATCTCTTGTGTTGTTGGAAGAGGGTGTTTGCCATGACCAGTGTGTTCTCTAGGCAAAACTTTGTTAGCCTTGCCCTGCTTCATTTTGTTCTCCAAGGCCAAATTTGCCACTTACTCTAGGTATCTCTTGACTTCTACTTTTGTGTTCCAGTCCCCTGTAATGAAGAGGACATCTTTTTTGGGAGTTAGTTCTAGTAGGTCTTGTAGGTCCTCATAGAACTGTTCAACTTCAACTTCTTCAGCATTACTGATTGGGGCATAGACTTGGATTAGTTAGTATATATATACTGGACTATTACTCAGCCTTTAAAAAGGAATGAAATCCTGCCATTTGCAGCAATATGGATGGACCTAAAGATTTACATCTTAAGTGAAGTAAATCAGAGAAAGACAAGTATCATGTGGTATCACTTACACATGGAATCTAAAAAAATGATACAAATGAACTTAGTTACAATATAGAGGAGACTCAAAGACACAGAAAACAAACTTATGGTTACCAAAGGGGATAGCAGAGTTGGAAGGAGAGATAAATTAGGATTTTTGCAATTAACATTTACACACTATTATGTATAAAATAGATAACCAACAAAGACCTACTGAATGGCACAGGGAACTATACTCAGTATTTTGTTAGAACCTATAATGGAAAAGAATCTGAAAAAATATATATATACAGAAACATATATATATTTATATATTAATCAATTTCCTGCTGCTGCTGCTGCTAAGTTGCTTCAGTCATGTCCAACTCTGCGACTCCATAGATGGCAGCCCACCAGGCTCCCCTGTCCCTGGGATTCTCCAGGCAAAACTCTGG
Organism: Oryx dammah; assembly: GCF_014754425.2. Taxonomy (NCBI): domain Eukaryota; kingdom Metazoa; phylum Chordata; class Mammalia; order Artiodactyla; family Bovidae; genus Oryx; species Oryx dammah. The sequence continues at coordinate 43,827,236 of NW_024070197.1, forward strand.
AGTGGGTTGCCATTTCCTTCTCCAATCAATTTCCTATATACCTGTAAATTAACTATACTTCAGTTTTTAAAAAAATGATTTTCTTTTTAAGTAATTTGATTATGCTGTTTATGTGGTAAACTTCGTTTTTTCATCTTTCTTGTGCTTGGCATTTTTAGAGTGCCTTGGATTCTTGGGCTTATAGGTTATGTTAAATTGGAAAAAATATCATTACTTCTTCAAATCTTTATTTTCTGTCTCTCTGTACTTTTTCAGGCACTCTAATGGACGGAGGAACATGGCAGATTCCAGTTCCTGGGGTTGAAAGAATTGAACACGACTTAGTGGCTAAACCACCACCAATGATATATAGGTTATGCTGCTTTAAGTTGCACCACAGCCCACTGATGCTCTGTTCAGTGTTCTTTTCTTTTTTCTTTCTCTTTTTCATGTTAGTTTCATCTTCATGTCATTAAATTCTGCAATCTTTTCTTCTGCAGTATCTAATCTGTCATTTATCCCATCCAGGACATATCCTCTTATACACTGTAGTTCTTATTTGTCCAGGTTCAATTTAGGTGTTTTGTATATTGTCCATGTTTGTACTTAACAAGTACAGTCTTTCCTCTGTGTTTTTTAAAACATTATCTGGAGTGAATTATAATAACTTTAATGTTCTTTTCTGTTAGTTCTACTATCTGAGTAAATTCTGGGTTATTTTCACTGGACTGATTGTTTTTTCTCTTCATGATGGATTCTGTTTTTTACCATTTTTTACATACCTGGTAATTTTTGATTGGATACCAGATATTTACCCATAGTACCACAAATACCCAGGAGGACACTCTGCAAATTTATAGTCTTTTTCTGTGTAACTCTTTCCTCTGGGTGCTCTGCCTGTGAGCACTAGCCGGCATGCTCTCCTTGGACACTCATATTCATGTCCCCAATCAGGGAATTTGCCTAGGACCACCAGAGCCTCCCTTGCCTGTGTTGTGGACAGGAAACTTTCTCAGTGGAGTAAACTTGGAAAGCTGCAGGGCTCTCCTCACGTGTTTCCTGTATGTCAGTTACCACTGTCCTTTGTTGACAATGCCTAATGTTTTGAAAACCATTGTTTTATGCATGTTGTCTTTGTTATAGTGATTTCAGGAGCAAAGATTCCTGTTACTACATCATGGCTGAAAAGAAAAACAGTGAGGGTCATTTTTTAAGTAAATGACTTTTAATAACAGAAAAGGTTACTAATAATATGTGATCCCTTTGGCTTTCAGATAACTCTTGGGGTGACTTAGCATAGTACATGAGGGCAGGGCATATTCGTTACATACTCATTACAAAAGATGATGAACATTTTACTTTAAAAATATTTCTAATATTAAGGTGCAAGGTGTCTGGGTGTAGCAGTAAAGCATTTGATTACTGATTGACTAATCTTTTAGAACTCTGACAGTTAAATTTGACACAATATCAGTGAAAGTATTCTCAGTATACAGGCCAATTACTGATGACAGCCCATCTATGATGCTAATGGAACAAATAGTGATTCTGTAAAGTTTTAAAACAGATGGGCAGTTATTTCTGTGTCTACAAAGTCGATGCTCAAGATAAGAATAAATTCATTTTCTTCTAACCAGGGGAATTTGTTTATGATATGGGAAAACTCATTCCCTTTAATGAATAGGAGTTAGCTTGTCATTGGCTTAGAAGGCTGAGAAAACTCTCAGGTAAATGATAATCACTTTCATAGATATTTATCAAATAAAAACAGTATTGTCTATCCATTGCAACAATAGCAAGCTGGTGGCTTGTACATATCATTTGTATTTTAAAAATCAGGGTATTTCACTGATTCATCCAGATTTTCAGTTTTTTCTTTGATGAAGACTCTCCCTTGTTAAGAAATTCGACCCCTTTTATTCATTTCTATTAGTTGATGTGTATTTATCTGAGTTTGCAACCCCTTTCTCAGTACTTCACCCTTGCTATTTTTTTTTTCATTGAACTATCTTCCTAATAAAGATAATGCCTACAATATTGTGAGTAGTAAAAATACATCATTGAAGCAGGACTGCTCTAAAATGCACTTTAAACTTATTACTTCTATCTTCTGGTAGTTTAAAATAATGGTCACTCTTTTTTAGATTCCACGTATAAGTGATATCATGTGATGTTTGTCTACTTGAAAGTAACACAACATTGTACATCAACTATACTCCAATAAAAACTATTAAAAATAAAATAAAATAGTGACCACAAAGCTTTTGACACTACTCCTATTGAAAGAAGGAATCTGTGTCTATTTTTTTACTTGAATCTAAAGCTCATGACTCAGTTGGAGCCAGTAGAATGTGGCAGCAGTACCACTGTGATTTCCTAGTGTAAATAATGAAAGGTGATGCAACTCTCCTTTTGTTTGCTGAGATAGCTGGTTTTGCCACCTAGAGCTGCCAGTTATGTAGTTTGGTGGCCCCGAGGCTGCCATATTGTGGGGAAGCACAGACAATAAGGAGGAGGGACTATAACCCACAGTTCCACCTAAGGGCCCAGCTAGTAGCCATCATGAACTGTCAGACCTGAGAGAAGACGCCTCCAGGTGATTTCAGATTTCAGCCTTCTGGTCAGCCTCAGCCATCAAGAACTCCAAGCTGAGGCCTCAGTCACTGTGGAGCAGAGACAGATTGTTCCCTGTAGGCCCTGTCTAGATTTTGATTCACAGAATGTGTAAATATGAAAAAAAATGGTTGTTTTAAGGTGCTAAATTATGGGGTAATTTCACACACTGACTGGGACATAACTGTTTCAAAACTTACTTGAAGGAATTCTGCACTAAAGAACACGCGCACTGATCTGAACCTCTCTGTCAAATAGGAATGATAGTTTCTGTAAGATTAAGGGAAAGAAAGCATGTAATATACCAATGCCAGTACTTGTTACATGGTAAGTTCTTGCTTTTAAAAATAATTAAAACAAGGATAATTTGTTGCTCTGTAACACTAATTCCTCAACAGAAATTTAAAAGGAACCCTAGGACAAAATGCCACAGTGGTAAAGGAGCCGCCTGCCAGTTTAGGAGATGTAGGAGGCGCAGTTTGGTCTCTGGGTTGGGAAGCTCCCCTGGAGTAGGAAAGGGCAACTCACTCTGGTATTGTTGCCTGGAAAATTCCATGGACAGAGGAGCTTGGTGGGCTACGGTCCCTAGGTTGCAGTGAGTTAGACACGACTTAGCAACTGAGTGCTCAAATGATTCCTGTTGCTATTTTTTCCCCAAATCCTAATCTCTCATTACAAATGGAACTGATTCATTTGAAAAGACCCTGATGCTGGGAAAGTTTGAAGGTGGGAGGAGAAGGGGACAACAGAGGATGAGACGGTTGGATGGCATCACCATCCAATGGACATGAGTTTGAGTAAACTCTGGGAGTTGGTGATTGACAGGGAGGCCTGCCGTGCTGCAGTCCATAGGGTCACAAAGAGCTGGACACGACTGAGTGACTGAACTGAACTAGAGGTTAATGGACAGAGGACAGGATTTCCTGTCCTTTTCCTTGGGTCACTTATTGGCATGGCTTATTGGCTAATCCAGATCCCCCTGGGATGAAAGGAACAAGCAATCAACCTTAGATCTTGCAGCTATTCCAGCTGTAGATGAGCCATGTAGGTGTGCACCACTTTGCTGTTTAAAATAAATCACCAAGATTCTGTATCCCATGTATATTTTGGAAGATGAAATGAAGTGAATTATTAGTCTTGAAGGCTCACCCTCATTGTGGATTCACTTCCCACCTTTGGTTTCTCATTGGAAACTTGAGAAAAGGTGAATTTCCTTATGTGTATTAGGGTCTTCTCTTGAAGAGGAGGTGACCAGAAAAAAATTTTAAAATGGGGGCCAAGCACTCAAAGAGGTACTTTCTTTTCCTCATTTCCAAAAAAAATCACCTATTCCTACCAACTCCCTAGTGCAAAGGCTATGTTTCTATCTTGGTGTCTGAACATTTGGATAACACTAAGTTCTCTACACAGATGTGGGGCACTTTATATAGAAGACACATGTGTGACACCTCCCTTTAAATCCCTCCTCTCCATCCTTCAGCACACATTTCTCCTAGTGTTTTTCATCCTGTTAGAGAGACTCTGAGAAGAAATGGAAACTTACTGGGGAGCTGACAGAGGGAGCACTTTCTTGACAGAGAGGGAGCACTTTCTGGTTTTCTCTCTAAGATCCAAGGCTCATGGAGGCTCTGTGGAGGCGGGGTTCTGGGTCCTGTGCTGGAGTTCTCTGACACAGGTGTGTACTCTCACTCCATCTTCCTGCCAGTTCACAACCAGCTGGCCTCGAGTTCTGCTTTGGCCAGTGTCTGCCCTTTCTCAGCCAGATAACATTTTCCGGTGCTTTTTCAAGCATGTAGAAGTCCGTTTGGATGCAAGAGGGCATGTGTCTGGGCACCATGTAGAAGGTTAACTAACTTGTTGGAAATCTGGCTCCTAATTGTAGGAATCAAAATGAATTTTAAGTATTTATGTGTGAGAACAGGGTCATTAACCATTGCAGAAACACAGCCAAAAAGGTGTTCATTCTTTCAGCAAATATTTGACTACCTTCTCTATGTCAAAGACTGCTTTGGGCTCCTGAAGGTCCAATGAGCAAAACAGAGAAAAATTCATATCCCGGTGGAGCCTGTATTGTACTGAGGCAGAGTGAGAGAGAGGGAGGAAGGGAGGAAGGGGGAGAAGATAAGCAGTATAGTAAATAAAATAAGTGCTAACAAAATTTCGGGAGAAAGGAAATGGTGAAGGTAAGGGAAATTGAAATAATAAATAGGGAAACCAGGGAAGACCTTACAGCAAGGTTGCTTACTTCCTTGGGTATTTCCTAGAATGAGACCAAGCCATGTCCAGTAGAGGGATATCTCAGGCAAGGGGCAGAGCAAATGCAAAAGCCCTGAGCTGACTTGTTCAAGGAGGACAGCCGGCCTCGTGTGCTGAAATGAGCTGTATGTCCAAGTTGTTTTTCATTTTTTTCTCTGCACAGGGAAGGTCTAAGATCTGACCTAACATAGTACATATTATCATTTCTGTGTACTGGCTGGATTGTCACTAACCCTAGAGAGCGTTTGGAATACACAGATGTTGGAATTCCTGCGCAAGCGATTCCAGTTGAGTAGGTTCAGGGTGCTGGCCTGGCGCCTGTCTTTGTAGACAGCTTCCCAGGTAGTTTAGATGATCTCTAAGGTCTGAGGACCAGCTCTCGAGATCGAATCCGTCGTGAGCTCCAGCTTCATTTTGGCTACAACATCTAGGGATCCCCTTTTCAGGGCACTGAAACATTGAAACCAATATGATTAATGTTGGATTCCGTTATTTTATTGGCAGGGAGAAGGCCTGGTGATGACAGGCTAATGTTTTTGTGTCCTCTGCTCAGTAATTGCAGCACAGTTTCCAGTTGCCCTATAGATTTGTGCTGTGCTTCCTTCCATGAGAACTGGCCTCTGTCTTCAGCAGGTTCTAGTTGCTCTCTTCTATGTGTCACTGTAGCCAAGAAAAGATTAAATAAGTCAGCTGTAGTGGTAGGTATGTAAACAGGACTCACCAGGAACTTGAATGTAACTTGAAATGTTCTGTTCTTGTCTGCCTGTTGCTCCTGTTTTCCATCATTCCCACAATGCAGAAAACATGGCCTCTCAGCTCTTGAGTTTTACGCCTGAAAGCTTCTGCCAGAGAGGGTCTGACTTCTATTCTTTGAATCCCACGTCTGAGAAGTTCCCAGGGAGGAGCCTGAGTGGCCTGTTCTTGGTCAGATGTGTCCTGTTGGGTGGATTCAACACGGCCAGAGTCGTGTAAGTCCATGGCAGCTCCTCTAGCAGCCGTCACTGAGGACCGATGGCAGTTCTCAGGAGAGGGATGGGGTGAAGTGTATATGAACAGTTACTTAGATGTTCACTCCAGAGCTGAGAATTTCCTTGAATTTTTTCTTTTGATACCACTATAGAGCCAGGGTAATTTAGATTTAGAACCAAAACCGAAGTCCTTAAAATTAGGTAAATGGCCCTCCTAGATCTAATTCCCTGTTATTGCACTATAACTTCATTGCTGAACATCATTCCTATGCTCAGGTGCCTCTAGTCACACTGGTCCTCCCAGGCAAAGCCTTTGAACTTGCTGGTACTACTGCCTGGAAAATCCTGCCCCAGAAATCTACAAGGCTTTCTCCCTCACCTCCTTTTGATCTTTGCCGAAATACTGTTTTCTCAGTGAATCTCCCCATTTACCTTATTTAAAACTGCATTTCTCCTGTCCCAGAGCACCTAAGAATCCCTGATAATTTTATTCACAGCACACATTACCACTTGACATACCCTGTGCCACGTATTTTTTGTCTCTTTCATTCATTACAACATCAGCTTCACAAGGCCAGGGAATTTGTTTATTTATTTATTTGACTGTCTGTCTTGTTCACTGCTGTATCCTCAGCACCTGGAGCAATGCCTGGCATGTATTAGGCACTCTGCAAATACTGAGTGGTCAGTAAAGTTCATGTACATTTTCTTGGACAGCCATAGTTATTCCCCAGCCATACTCGCCTATGACTTTCCATGATTAGGAGCTCCCAGGTGAGGAGTCCCACCTGGGCCTCCTTTGGATGGAAGCCAGTGATGATTCCAGAGAACAAGCAGAAGAGCAGGGAGGCTGGTGTTGGCATCGCCACTCCTGAGCCGGGAAGGGGGCAGCATCTGCATTACTCAGACGTAGCAGCATCCCCAGGGAGAGGGTAACCCTGAGGCTCTGCAGGTCTTTTCAATATCTTGGAGTAAATGAACTGTGAAATATTTGTTTTATTAGAAGAGCTTGGGTTTGTTTCTGACGCTTTAAATCATGTCTGTTCTGGGCAACTGATACATAGCCGAGTGGAGAGTGCTCAGTGTTTAGAGAACTCATGAGAACTTCTTCCATCATCGGGAGTCTGTTTTCAGGGCCCCCTCTCACTTCTCCTCCAAGAGCAGCAATCTCTTTGTTGGGTGAAAGCCCCAGGGAAAGATAAGGTTACTGTTGGTAAAAGAAAAGGACCACGGAGGGGAGCAGCCTCAGGTAGCACTGAGTGTGGAGGAACTCAGGCAGTTCTGCAGTCTAGAGAATATTTAACTGGGGCAAGTGCTTTAAGTGAAGATGGAACTGGAGGTTCAGGAAAAGCTAGTTCCTAAAACTGATAGAAATTAGAGAGCTGTTATGGCGCTTGAAAGAAAAGACCTTGATGTGTATAGAGGTGCTGGGTACAGTTCCACAGCTTGCTCTGCCAAGTGTGTTGCTCTGAAACCCACTTTCCATCTTTGTCTAAGGGAGCTGAGGGCCTCTGAGGTTCAGGAGGGAAGGCTTACTTTCTGAGTGGGAAATGGGAAAGCCCAAATTCCCTGGTGAATTTCCATAGTGAGTGGGGCAGGAGCCTCCACGCTCTCAGTTATGAATTCTCAGCATCTTTCTTCTTCCTGCCCATCTGTCACTGATTCACCTGTCAGTCCCCCATCTCTGCAGATGCAGAACCTACAGATATGGAAGGCCGACTGCACTCCTCCATGTTATATGTGTAAAGGACTTGAGCGTCTGTGGAGTTTGTGTATATGTGAATGTATGTGTGTAGACATGAGTGTGTATGAATGCATGGGAGCAGTTTTGAGTGTATACCCTCTCAATGGTTAAGTGTCTGACTCTGCGAAGAAAAGAAAGACTGGAGCAAGGTAAAGTAAATTGTTTCATTTTTAGCCTTATATAATTCTAAAATTTGGGCATCTTTTTTCCTACCAAAATATATTCATGTGTTATTTGTGGTTTTAAAAAATTACAGGAAGATTGTAGTGGACAGATGAAATCTATTAACCAATGACAAACTGACTGATGGTCGCTTTTCTGCTCTACTGTATTTCCTGCTGGTTCTAAATGACCACAGTAGTCATGGATTGGGGAGGGGGATCTAATCGCATCATGTAAAAATCATGGTTTCTCTAATGCTGCTGACCTACTTGCCTACGTATCTATGCCATTTTTTTCATGCTGTCCTATACACGTACAATCCTTCTTTTCCCAGCTCTTAGTATCTTTAGTTACCAATTTTGCCAACCCTTTAAGAACTATCTTGATTCAATCAGCCCCATGACACTTTTTCTCATTTGTTTAGCATTCATCTTATCCATCCATCTATCCATTCATTATTTAGTGAATGGCAGCTAAATGTCAAACATAGTGTGGAACTTTAGGTAATGCAGATACTATTCTTGCCCTCTTCAAGATAACATTATAAAGAAAAGACAGAAAATAAATAATCAAGCAATCAAATAAATATAAAATTTAAATTGTAATAAATGCTCAAAAAAATAAACATGATGCTGTGATAGAGAATAAAGGAACAACACCCGAATTAAAAAAGGTGATCGGAGATGGCATTTATCTTAAGATATAAAAATGAAAAAGGGAGAAATATGTCAAAGGATGAGGGAGAGGAGGTATAAAGGTGTTTTCACAGGGGAAACATAATATATATGATTCTTTGGCTTCTGAAATCCTTCTGTATTTGCTTATCAAATTGTTCATTGTACATGTGTCTGTGTTCTTCTTTAAAGATCTGTTTATTTTTGGCTGCTCTGGGTCTTCGTTGTGCGTGTGGGCTTTCTCTAGCTGCAGTGACCTGGATCACTTCTCTAGTTGAGGCGCTGGGGCTTTTCACTGCGGTGGCTCTTCTTGTTGTGGGGCACAGGTTCTAGACGCACAGACTTCAGTAGCGGCAGCACACGGGCTTAGTTGCCAAGCAGCATGTGGAATCTTCCTGGAGCAGGAATCAAACCCATGTCCCCTGCTTTGCAGGCAGGTTCTTAACCACACTGGATCATCAGGGAAGCTCTGTGTTCATATTCTTGACTTTCAGGTTTAGGGGCAGTTTCAGTTTCCTATCATGTGGTAGAAACCAACACACAGAGTCGAGCATCTGTGAACTCCCAAGCAGGAAGAAGGAATTCCTTATATTGTCTCAAAGATATCTCAGATTTCACTGATACCCTCTCTGGAGAGTTTCTAAAGACACAGAGATTATTTCCAAATGATTTTCAGGACTGCATATTAAAATGGTTTTATGCCTCTCTGCGATGTGAGAGCTTTACTCTTACCAGGAAAGGAAGGTTTCCATTATCTACGAATCCAACTTTGGTTGGATGGAATTGATCCTTAGGCCAAACTTTATTTAAAATCATTTAAAGTCTTGTTAAAGAGGAAGTACTTTCCTCCCTTTGTGTTCCCTCAGGCCTGTGTGTTTTTTGTTTTTTGTTTTTTTTTTTTTTGTTTTTTTAAATAGGAACGAGAAAGTATAATTTTGGTAGACCAGAATTATTTTCTTTAGTGGGCTATATGGCCACAGAATATACCTAGCCTATAATCACCTCTCCGTGACTCTAAACTGAGGTAGTGCTGTTTTACCAACTTAATGAGTTGTTATTCTTGATTTTTCGCTAAGGTCTGGCCTTAAGGCATGGAGAGAATTTTATTTTCTAAACAAGAAACCAGAGTATCTTTGGTTTCTCCCTTGGGGATAGCATCTTCCAGACTAAGGCACTAGAGAGAACAACTCCAATTTCAGAAACATACGGTAATCAGAATAAAGTGAAAAACACCTTGCTCTCTCTGAAGGGTCATCAGATCTTAAGAATTAGAAGGTACCTTGGAAATTCAGTGTGGAATTTGTTTCTAATAGCACAGAAAAATGGTCATACATCTCATTTTCACATAAATATTTCCCTTGATGAGAAACATAATACCTTCTAAGGCAGATTATTCTGCTTTTTGTTATCTCTAGTTATTAGATATTACTTATCTTACCAGTTTTATTCCATAACCTTCAGTGAGACAAAACCCACAGTTCTAATACCTTTCCAGTAATCCTAAGAACTTGTCTTATATATATGGCTTAATTTAAACTAAATTAGGCTTTGACTTGGAAGATTTGAATTGTGACTCCACAGATTAGTTCATCTTGGGCAAATTTTTAATTTCCATGGCTCAATTTCTTCCTCTGTTAAATGTGGATAGTCACCTATCTCACTAAATCATTGTGAGGATTAAATAGGAAAATGGTGTGAAAACAATTACCTTATCCCCAACGTAGGGTAAGTGGTCAGTAACTTTTTTGTCCCATTTTCTCTCTTATGTTTACTTAAAGAGTCTGAGGACAGTTATAGATAAGGGTTGCATTTGTCCACAAGTCACAGAGAACCCAGATGTTACTGACTCTATCATAAGGATGTTTATTATTTATTTATTGTGCGTGCATGCTCAGTTGCTCACTCATGTCCGACTCTTTGGACTGGAGCCTGCCAGACTCCTCAGTACATGGGATTTTCCACGCAAGAATACTGAAGTGGGCTGCCATTTCCTCCCCCAGGGGATCTTCCCCACCCAGGGGTTGAATTCGCATCTCTTACGTCTCCTGCGTTGGCGGGTGGACTCTTTACCTGCTGAACCATCAGCGATGCATTTATTAAGCAACTCAAAGACTGGCAGCTGTAGGCTAAGTGTGGTCACTTATTGATCTTATGAAGGACCCATGCTCTACCTCTCTGTTTCACCATTCTTAGCATCACTGGCTTTTGTCTTCATGCTTTCTGCACTCTAGCTGTAAGACGGCTGCCATAGCTCTGGGCATCATGGATGAATTTAAGTCGGAAAGAAAGAGGGAAGAGTGGCATCTGTAACTCCTTTCCGTTCCCTTTCCTTTTCTCAGGAAGCAAAATAGTGTACCATAAAGCCTCTATACAGACTTTTGCTTGTCTTTCATTGGCCAGACTGAGTGACAGAGCCATGCTCACTGCAAGGTGAGCTGGGAAAGTGATACAGGCAGGAGGGAGGGGGGTGGAAATGGCTGTGCATTAGCTAGCTAACCACAGCTGTTCCTGAAGCACCTTCCATGTCTCCCCCAAACTGCCACTTCTCCAGGCTTATCATTCCTTAGGGTTTCATTGTCTCTGAAAAGGACTTTATTTGCATACCCTTTGCTCCTTTAGTCTCCTTGAATGAGTTTAATCAAGGTCAGAACCAGGTGATGGCTGTACCCCATGGGGCTCAATCAGGGAGCAGAACCACTGTGAGTAATAGGATCTGTGGGATTTACTGTGAGATTAGATTTTATAAAATGTAGGAGGACCTAAAGAGGTAATGCCTAGAAAGGGGAGTTGTTGGGTCAGAGAAAATGACTAACCAGCTCTCCCAAGACACGAGCACAGGGGAACAAGTCATAACTTGTAGGGAAGTCTGGAAAGTCAGGCATGTGTAGCTGCCAGAGCAGGGCCACAAAAGGGATCTGGTAAAGAAGTTTCTGGAAGGTTGTTTCCTCTGTCCGGTGGTGAGCCAGGGTTCATGATAGTCGGGCCTGGAGTCAGGAAGAGGAGCTGTGTGCAGGGGAAAGCTGGGACAAGCTGGAACTCATTGGCACCTCTTTCCTGTCTCTTACTTCATCAAACCACAGTGGCTCTTGGAGCATAAATTCAGAGTGATTTGAATGGACTCAAACGTCGCTCCCCCAAATGCAGGATGTGTCAAGCGCGGGGGAAAAAGAATAGGGCTGTGCACCCAAATGCACTTTGGCCACGAAGAGGTTTCACACATTTTCTTTATAGCAAGACACACTTTTAGGAAGAGCAGATTCTCTGAAGGTTTATCAAATGAGCGAAACAGAGCCCATTCTAAAGGTAAAAGTAGGATGTGCATGGAATATGTATAAATTGTTCTTGTGAATCCGTGAGGGGAAAGAAAAGCAGAAACTTAAGTTGTGAGGATAAAGAAGGAAGAAGAAGATGGGATTTTGAAGCTGTGCCCCCAATCATGTTCCTACATAAGCCCTTCCCATCTCCACTATTAATTCTGTTTCCTTAACATTTGTGTCCAAACCCTATAACAGCAGTTTTTCCTTAAGGATATTTTTCCTTTCGAATTAAATCTTTAATCTTTGTCTTGACTTGTATATCAGTAAATGTTTAGCAGTATGTTAACTGTTATCTTTTGTGTACTAAAGCACAAGATTGTTTAGAATAATTAAATCACAGGATGGCTCCTAAGACCCATCTTACTGCTGATACTCTTTTCATCTAGGTGATAAAAGCCAGACATTCATTAATCCACATCAAATTGTCTCGTGATAATTTGAAAAATTATGAGAGAATGTTATCTAATCTTGAAAATAAGCTAAATTATTCCTTTTCTATAAATAAGGGTTTTTTTGTTGGGGGGCAGAATTTACAAAGCAGACAGAAGATCAACGAGTAGGGTCATTTTTCTATTCCATTATGAAACACATGGTATATATTTATTGTTTAAATAAAGTTTAGTATTTTAGGGCTGATCTGTCAAAAGGACAGCCTGACTTATGTCTTCTCTGCATAACAAGCTGAACGCCAAACAAATGTCTCCTTCATTCCAAAGACACCATTCTATTCTAGTCTATTTAGGTAGAAGATGATGCTTAACTTAGCAGCAGGAAATTGCTTGACTGAAGTACCTTCTGATGGCAAGCTTATTTCACAGAGCTCTGTAGAGAAGGTGAGTTTTGATGTCAGTGCTAGTTAAAGCAATGGTTTCAACCTGATTTCCAGTTATTATTGTCCAAATGGGAGCATTCAGATGCTGAGATTTCCTTTTAAAATTTGTAACCCTAGAAAAGTGACATTTGAAAAAAACAAAACAAAACAGCACAACTTAAGGGTATATACAAAAGCAAGCATTATAAATTCCATATTACTCTGGACTTGGGGAAATAAGCAGATGGAATACATTGGAAGGGCTGAGGGCACAGATGTCTTCTTGGCTTGGGTTCAGAGTGAAAGAAGAAGCCCATTTTGTAGCTGAGTCTGGGATAGGAAAGATCCAGATACACGGAGGGCTGAAAAGTTGAGAACACAGGTTTAATGAACTGTTTATCAGAACAATTATTATAATATTTAAGCAACAAGTTATTGTCTGAGGGTGTGCTTTTTAAACTGATTTAAATATGTGTTTTGAGTGGGCAAAGCTTTTCAATGGTGGTTGAATTATGCTAAGTGTCCTTAGATCTGCCACTTAGAGTAGCATTGCTGTTGCTCTGACCAAGAGAAATCTTACTCGTTGGAGCCCTAAGCCCTTTGTTCATTACAAACATTGTCTCTCCCATGTTTAATAAGCTGGGAATGAATGTTTACTGTGTTGAATTTTCCTTTACAAGTGAAAAAAAAAAATCAGCTGCTATACTCAGTGTAGGGACCATATTGCTAAAGGAGAAGCCATGAAAAATAATTAAGTTCTACTGTTTAGTTCTTGTTATAAAATTTATGCATACCCATTGGAGAAAATGTAAGAAAATACAGACAGAAAAGTTAAAATCACCAAAAAATCCTTCTATCAGAAAATGATCAAAGTTAACATTTTATTTTAAATTTTCCAGTTACATATATATTTTTCATATTCCTATTTTTTTCCCAGCAGTATGTTATAGACGTTGTTCCTTGTCAATAAATACAGATATAAACTGTCAGTTTAATAGATGCCTATATTTTATCTATAGTTTGTCTAGCCTATCCACCATTTGTAGACACAGTGAAATCTATCTATTTTTTCAGTCCACGTACTTGTCTGTATGTTTGATTATTTCCTTGGGTTGAATTCCCAGAAGCAGAATTGCTGGATCAACGGGTCTGCACAAGTTTAACTTTTGATAGATATTGCCAAATTGCTTGCCAAAATTTCATACCCATTATACTCCCTTCAACAGAGTATGAGAGTGTCTTTTCTCCATATGCTCCCTAACACTGAGTAATATCAATCCAATTAATCTCTGCCAAGCTGAAAGGCTAGAACAGCCATGGCATTAACATTTGTTGTCTTATTTGTGTATTTAAGATTATTATTGAATTTGTACATCTTGTTACACACTAATTAGCCCTTTGCACAGAACATTGTGGATATCCAGACTCCGAACTCCATTCATTGTGTTGCATTTTCATTGTACTTTAAAGAGATTATGTGTTATAATCTGGAAGTTAGCAGGTCTGGCATTTAGTTCCTAATTCTCACTAGATGCATCTGTAAAATGGGAGCAGTTATAACCCAGCACAGCCATGAGGACTACTTAACTGCAAAGAGAAGGTTTTGTGTTTGTTTTGGGTTTGGGGTTTTTGTTTGCTTGGTAAATTTCCTTTCACTCCTGTGGTAGGCAGCCTGAAAAAGGCCCCTCAGTGATTCCAAACTTTCTAGTTTTCACATCCTTGTACAATAGCCCCTTGAATGTGACTGGACCCTGTGACTTACCTCCAATTAATAGAAGACAGCGGAAGTGATGGGATACTTCTCCTAAGACTGGATTACCAGAGATTCTGGCTTCTACTTCTTCCACGTCTCTGACCCTCTCTCACCATCTCTCTCTCTCGGAGCCATAACCCCAGGGGAAGCATGGAAGTCGTGGAACGATTTATTACGCAGCAGTGGATAACTCACAACTCCTGAGTAATCCTCCTGGGTTAGCACTAAGTGTCCTGCGCTCTGCCTCCTGCTCCTGGCTTGGCCACGCACCAGCCCTGTCATCACTGGTCAACACTGGGTACTCAGCATTCTTTGTCTCAGTGAACTTGGTCTGGCCTAGTGGATGGGTCAGGGGAAGCTACACACAGGTATTAACCACATCTTTTATGTTCTGTGTTCTAATACTTTGATATCTTGGGCCTTGCTGACCCCAGAGGGACTGTCCATCTCAGGGTCAGTGAATTTCTAGAGGTAATAAACAGCTCTCCTGGGAATATCCTTTTCAAATACAAACCAACCCACCCAGAATCACACCCCCAGCTACCTCCGTTACTGGGCTCTTATACTCTGGGCTACTAACCTCCTCTCCTGATCATCACAGGGCCAGATGCCAGACAATTAGGATGACGTTTTTACTCCAGAGCCCACTGAAACTATTCAAGTCAGCCAATCCTAAGCCTGCTTGCCTTGCCTTGCCCATTTCTATTCAAGAAGCCACAGTGAAGGCTCTTGTACAGAGTTCCCTCTTCTTCTGCCTCTTGATGCTGGTGCTTCCCCGTTTGTTCCCCACTCTAGGGTTTGGATTTTGAATCTCGAATATAACTATTAATATCTTTTCAATGGCAGTTGTCTTCTAATCTGTTGGCCTTACCATTCCTGAGTCATAACAAAACCTATATTAACACAACTCCCTCTATTCCTGCTTGTCTTCTTCCTGAACTGACTCCTCTCACTACTTTAAAATGAAAGGCTATGACTGCACATAAGCTGAAGAAAATCTCATTTCTCAGAGACCCATATTAGCTAAATGCACAATAAGAGAAACACTTTTGTAAGTGCACTTAACCTGTGCAGATTCCCTTGACTATTAACATGAAAATCAGCATCAGTTCTCCTTTGTTTATTACAACTTTCAGATTCTATGTTAGATTCATCAGTATTTAATACATGGGGCTTATTAGAGAACACGCTACCCCACTTAACTCAGCTTACCCTGAGTTATACAGAGACTGATCTAAAGCTCTGGAAGTGCTACTTTTAAAAGTCAGATTACTTGTTGCTCACACCCTTCTCACCTCACCTCTTGCCCCTGCAGGTAAAGAGGAATGAAAGAAAGAGGTTGGTTCCTGTTATTTTAGTCAAAGGGCGAGGTCAGATGGTCTTTCAAGGTCCTACTTAGCCCTTAAAGTTGCTTGGCTTGTTTGCGGGTTGGCTCTGAGAATGACAGAATGAAGATTGTGGACACTGTCATCTGCTTATTACGTTCTTATGTTGTTTATATTTTTGTTTCCTTTGTTTTCAAAGAACTAGCATGTCAGCTTGTCAAGCCAAAATCCTGTCTCAAGCCCTTATTTTCGAGTAAGGTGGTAGGGGTGCTCTTGGGCGCACATCATGTAGACTGTTTTCTGGATTTCTCATGCATTTGTTTTCCTGGGCAGGATGTCATCTTTGTCTCTAAAGGGGAGACAATAATTGTACTTTGCAATTATTCTAGAAGAGAAAAAGTGAAAGCCTGTGCTTTCCTAAGTTCCAATCAAATTTTGTCAAAATTTTTATTCAGTGAGTCTCTTTGTCAACATTTCATTGTATCTAAAGTTGCTTTTATTCAGTCTCGTTTGTCTTAGGTTGAACTAAATAGTATGTAACTTACTAAATCACCAAAACATGGAAGAGAAAAGCAAAATATTTCCTACTCTTTTTTCCTGCATCTCACCTGTGAGGTACAGTGAATCTGGTGCTTCAGGACTATCAGTCATTTCTGATTCTGGAACTGCTTTAGTAAAAATAAGGCATTCTGATAGTTATATTCTGATTCTGGTTGGTGTTTTTTTTTTTTTTTTTTGAGACTCTTTTCTTTGTTTAATGAACTGCTTCTTAAATAATGCTCTTACCCTGTTGAGAGAGAGCTATTGAATTGTCCTGTGTGTGTTGACTAGCACACACATAAGTGGAATAGCTGGGCTCCTGTAACCAAGAGAAGTTTGCGAAACATTTAATTGTTCAGAGAGTCACAGTATTTCAGAAATTGACCTTGAAGTTTTAAAAAAGTGGATTGATCCACTGGAACAAGTACAAAGCCAGCTTTGGTGCTAAATGTAAATTGTTAAAAATGGTACGGAATAACATCTGCCTTGCAGTGTGCCTTAATCAGCACTGTGAAAAATGAAAGTTTAACGATCTACTATAGTGGCTTCTAAGTGAGGGATAAACAAAGGATGAAAGAGTTTCTTGCATGGTTTGTAACTGATGCCATGAAAAATGTCAAGAACCATCTGCCTCAAACTTATCCAAACTGTCATCAAGTATTCTAATCCAGTCAAACGAGATACAACTAGAAGAACCTATGTAACTTGCTGAAGGCTTATCAAAAGAGTTGTAAATAAAGAAGGAAAAAACCCATCAACTGTGTAGCCGCAGATTGCAGCCAGCTTGCCTGTGGCTTTGAAATTCAATCCCATTTCTCTAGTCTGACAAACTGTACTAAATAGCAAAATGGATTTTTATTGCTCTCAGCCATTTTCACTTTAGTTGCTATCAGGAGATGAATACACAGTTTCCTAATAGACTCAGAATCATGATTTATTTTTAAAAATGCGCAGACTGGTTTGGACCTTACCACTCAGTCCATGAGTATGTACAGAGTCCATACAGAGGAGCTAAATAATACATTTCTATAGGCGAGAATGGCTAGATTTCTACGACCGAAGATTCTCCCCCTTTTTTTTTTCCTTAAATTGTCTTAAATTGGAGCTTCTCTCATGCCGTGTGTGGTGTGTACTAAGTCACTTTAGTCGTGTCAAACTCTTTGTGGCCCTAAGGTCCGTAGCCCTCCAGGCTCCACTGTCCCATGGGATTCTGCAGGCAAGAATACTGGAGTGGGGCACCATTTCCTTCTCCAGTGGATCTTCCAGACCCAGGGATCGAACTCACATCTCATATGTCTCCTGAATTGGCAAGTGGGTTCTTTACCACTAGCACCACACGGGAAGCCCTTCTCTCATGCTAACTATTATTCATATTTTCATAATCTAGTCATTAAGAGTACAGACTCATTCTGATAGGATTTAAATTCCAGAGCAAGTATTGTCTTACTGGCTGAGAGATCTTAGGCAAGTTTCTTCACTTCCCTGGACTTATTGTCTTCATCTAAATAGTCTGAGATAATTATAATTATGTAGATCATAGATGGACATTAGTTTATGTTTTTAAAATTTCTGAAATATTGAAGCTAATTATAACAGGTTATGCTCATTGAATATTCATATTCCTGTGTTCCTCTTGGTTTCCTCAGTTCAGTTCAGTCGCTCAGTCGTGTCTGACTCTTTGCAACCCCATGAATCGCAGCACGCCAGGCCTCCCTGTCCATCACCATCTCCCGGAGTTCACTCAGACTCACGTCCATCGAGTCAGTGATGCCATCCAGCCATCTCATCCTCGGTCGTCCCCTTCTCCTCCTGCCCCCAATCCCTCCCAGCATCAGAGTCTTTTCCAATAAGTCAGCTCTTTGCATGAGGTGGCCAAAGTATTGGAGTTTCAGCTTTAGCATCATTCCTTCCAAAGAAATCCCAGGGTTGATCTCCTTCAGAATGGACTGGTTGGATCTCCTTGGGACTCCAAGGGACTCTCAAGAGCTTCTCCAACACCACAGTTCAAAAGCATCCATTCTTCCTAGTCCTTTGTAGTTGAGTCGGGGCTATGTCACTAGTTCTGGCAGTGAACTGTTAATAGAAGGCCTGCATGCCATGTCTGAGCCAAGATATGTAGCTGCCTGCGTGTCTCCTCCACCTTTCTCATTCCCTGCCAAGGCAACCTTGGAGTAAATGTGTTCCAGACAGAAGAGTTACAAAGAAGTGCTACTGGTCCCCCCTTGGGCTTCCCATGAGAAAGAAATATATCTTTGTTGGGTTTAGCTGCTGGCAGTCGTTATTAATTTGTTGCTGCACATAGCAGAGCTAGGCCTAATACATAAATCAGTAAGTGTTGGTATTGGTAATTATGCATATCTACTTTGCTACCAATGGCTACACGGTAAATATGTACTCAAATGGCATGTAATCTTCTGACTGTTCCATTCTCTTCTTCACTGTTTCTAACTGAAGAGAAAAAAAAAAAAAGAAGGGGGAAGAAAGATGATGATACAAATAACTGTAGAATAAAGCAAAATGTTGCCAAAGCTGCAAAAGTAGTTTCACAAAAGGACTTCTGAGAAATTAGAAGAAATTACTTATAGCTGAGAAGTTCTCGAAGAAAACTCATGGATGTAGAGCTCCTTTAGCTAGCCTTCCAGGATGGGCAGTATTGAGATAAGCCAGTCTAGAAGTGTGCAAAGCATCCTGTGTTGTTCTCTGATGGAGAACAATGCATAAGTCTTTAGAAAAAAAGAAAGAACGAACGACCAATATACATATGAAAAATATTCACTCCCACAAATAAGTAAGATAATCAGATAAAAATGTATCAGCGTTGAAACATGAAACAGATATGATTTTTTACCCATCACTTTGGCCAAAATATGAAGACGGGTGCTATCCAGTGCAGGTGAGAGAGTGGCAAAATGCAGCTCTCGGTGACCTCCAGTGGAAGGGTAACTGGCTACATCTCTGAGGTTTCGGGGCAATGAACATCAAAAGCCATAAAAACGTGCTTAACAGTGATTCCACAAAGATTATTATAAGGATATATTTATCAGAGAAAAAAGGTTAAAAAATAAAAACAAATCAACCCGCAACAGGAAACAATCTAAATGTCTGTCAGGGATGGATAAAAAAATTACAGCATACATGAGAACATTATTAATTAAAATGATCCATGTCTAAACCTATTGACATAGAAAGATCCATACTATATAGTTTATTAAGAAAGATCCATACTATATAGTTTATTAAAAAAATGTTTTAGATCATTACAGACAATATGTCCTGTTTATGTCTTTATTAGTGAATATATATATTATATGATGTATTTTTAGAATTCAGAATTATAATTTGTAGACTTATATAATGTCTAAGTATATTTTCATACATACTGTATTTTATATATATTTGGACTTCAGTTAGATTTAGATTCACACACATATGCATATCCTTTCCGAATTGTTTGAGTTCTTAAATCATCTATTTTTAATTGAAGGATAATTACTTTACAATATTGTGTTGGTTTTGGCCATACATCACCATGAATCAGCCATAGATATACATATGTCCCTTCCCTCTTGAAGCTCTCTGCCACCTCCCACCCCTTCCTACCTCTCTCGGTTGTTGCAGAGCCCCAGCTTGAGTTCCTTGAGTTGTACAGCAAAATCCCATCGGCTATCTATTTTACATATGGTAGTGTATATGTTTCCATGCTACTCTCTCCATTCATCCTACCTGCTCCTTCCTACCCCCAGCCTATGTCCATAAGTCTGTTCTCTATGTCTGTGTCTCCATGGTTACCCTGCAAATAAGTTCATCTGTAATATCTTTCTAGATTCCATATATATATGTGTTAACATACAATATTTGTTTCTTTACTTACTTCAATCTGTATAATAGGCTCTAGGTTCACCCACCTCATTAGAATTGACTCAAATGTGTTCCTTTTCATGGCTGAGTAATATTCCATTCTGTATATGTACCATAGCTTCTTTATCCATTCATCTATTGATGGACGTCTAGGTTACTTCCATGTCCTAGCTATTGTAAATAGTGCTGCAGTAAACACTGGAGTATGTGTGTCTTTTTCAGTTTTGGTTTCCTCAGGGTATATGCCTTATTGTTGTTGCTTGGTGGCTAAGTTGTGTCCGATTCTTTTGCAACCCTGTGGACTCCAGCATGCCAGGCCTCCCTGTGCCTCACTATCTCCCAGAGTTTGCCCAAGTTCATGTTTGTGATTATGTATCTATATAATTTATATTTACATGTATCAAAATTTTAACAATTTATATTTGGGTGGTTTTAGGTGGCAAGAAAGATCTTCATAACCAAGATAATCATGATGGTGTGATCACTCACCTAGAGCCAGACATCCTGGAATGTGAAGTCAAGTGGGCCTTAGAAAGCATCACTATGAACAAAGCTAGTGGAGGTGACAGAATTCCAGTTGAACTATTTCAGATCCTGAAAGATGATGCTGTGAAAGTGCTACACTCAATATGCCAGCAAATTTGGAAACCTCAGCAAACTGGACTGGAAAAGGTCAGTTTTCATTCCAATCCCAAAGAAAGGCAATGCCAAAGAATGCTCAAACTACTGCACAATTGCACTTATCTCACACGCTAGTAAGGTAATGCTCAAAATTCTCCAAGCCAGGCTTCAGCAATACGTGAACCGTGAACTTCCAGATGTTCAAGCTGGTTTTAGAAAAGGCAGAGGAACCAGAGATCAAATTGCCAACATTCGCTGGATCATGGAAAAGCAAGAGAGTTGCAGAAAAACATCTATTTCTGCTTTATTGACTATGCCAAAGCCTTTGACTGTGTGGATCACAGTAAACTACAGAAAATTCTGAAAGAGATGGGAATACCAGACCACCCTTGATCTGCCTCTTGAGAAACCTGTATGCAGGTCAGGAAGCAACAGTTAGAACTGGACATGGAACAACAGACTGGTTCCAAATAGGAAAAAGGGTACGTCAAGGCTGTATATTGTCACCCTGCTTATTTAACTTATATGCAGAGTACATCATGAGAAATGCTGGGCTGGAGGAAGCACAAGCTGGAATCAAGATTGCTGGGAGAAATATCAATAACCTTAGATATGCAGTTGACACCACCCTTATGGCAGAAAGTGAAGAGGAATGAAAAAGCCTCTTGATGAAAGTGAAAGAGGGGAGTGAAAAAGTTGGCTTAAAGCTCAACATTCAGAAAACGAAGATCATGGCATCTGGTCCCATCACTTCATGGGAAATAGATGGGGAAACAGTGGAAACAGTGTCAGACTTTATTTTGGGGGGCTCCAAAATCACTGCAGATGGTGATTGCAGCCATGAAATTAAAAGATGCTTACTCCTTCAAAGGAAAGTTATGACCAACCTAGACAGCATATTCAAAAGCAGAGACATTACTTTGCCAACAAAGGTCCGTCTAGTCAAGGCTATGGTTTTTCCAGTGGTCACGTATGGATGTGAGAGTTGGAATGTGAAGAAAGCTGAGCACCAAAGAACTGATGCTTTTGAACTGTGGTGTTGGAGAAGGCTCTTGAGAGTCCCTTGGACTGCAAGAAGATCCAACCAGTCCATTCTGAAGGAGATCAACCCTGGGATTTCTTTGGAAGGAATGATGCTAAAGCTGAAACTCCAGTACTTTGGCCACCTCATGCGAAGAGTTGACTCATTGGAAAAGACTCTGATGCTGGGAGGGATTGGGGGCAGGAGGAGAAGGGGACGACCGAGGATGAGATGGCTAGATGGCATCACTGACTCGATGGACGTGAGTCTGAGTGAACTCCGGGAGATGGTGATGGACAGGGAGGCCTGGCGTGCTGCAATTCATGGGGTCGCAAAGAGTTGGACACGACTGAGTGACTGAACTGAACTGAACTGAATTGAGGTGGCAAGATTATAAATGCAATTCATTTGGACTCTTTAAAAAAAAGATTTATTTATTTTATTACTTATGTTTTTGCTATGGTGGGTCTTCATTGCTGCATGCAGGCTTTCCCTAGTTGTGGCGAGCAGGGCCTACTCTAGTTTCAGTGTGAGCGCTTCTCATTGTGGTGGCCTCTCTTGTTTCAGACTCTAGGCACGTGGGCTTTAGTAGTTTCAGTGTGTGGGCTCAGCAGCTGTGGCTCTAGAGCTTGGGATTCAGTAATTGTGGTACACTGGCTCAGCTACTCTGCAGCAGGTGGGATCTTCCTGGACCAGGGATCGAACCAGTGTCCCCTGCATTGCAAGGCAGATTCTTAACCACAGGACCACCAGGGAAGCCCCATTTTGAATTATTTCTTGTGTTTAGGTATTACTTTAAAAGTAAAAAGAAAGCTAAAAAACCAACAGGGAGACACTGTTTGGGAATGACTTTCACTTTTGGATGTGGATAAGGGACTCTTCTAATGGCCTGTTTGATGGATATGCTTTCTAACAAACTGATTGTGCCTACTCTTAGTATAAGGGGATGGGCTACATGTGAAACAGACCATTTTCTATTTATTTAAATAATTTTGCATTGAAAAATACTGCTTATCAACAAATTTTTATCTTTTTAGTATTACCTGAAAGCAAGTATTTAGTATGTCTCTGAAAGCAAGTATACCTTTAGTTTTATAAGACTGAAGTAGTTTGATGGGCCACATAAGAAAAGAGAAAAAGATGGGTTGATACTTTAAAAACTAGACGACTGGGAATCTCTTGCCTTGTACAGTCAGGGCAGAGAATTCTTAGTTTTGTTATATTTAAAATAACAGCTAGGATGCATTGAGTGCTTTCTACTTGACAAGTTTGTGCTGAGCACTTTCTGTGCAGCATCTTATTTCATCTTTCTCACAATCTTATAAAGTCAGTTCAGTTATTATTTTAATGTCATAGATGAGGACACTGAGTTTGTTACTTACTGACTAAGCAACTTATCTGGGTTCCACAGCTAACAAGGGGAAGTCATTGTTTTTCCTGATAACTGAGAGATGATCAGATTCCAGATGGTGGAATCGATGAATGAACAGAGACTGATTAGATGACTGGGATCATATTGCTGTTAATTCTTGGCTGTTTTTTCCCTTTGGGTTGGAGTAAATATGGCAAACAGAGTGCATGTATATTTACACTCTCATTCACATGCTTGCTTGCTTGTTAGTCACCCAGTGTGTCCAGCTCTTTGCGACCCCATGGGTTGTAGCCTACCAGGTTCCTCTGTCCATGGAATTCTCTAGGCAAGAATACTGGAGTGGGTAGCCACTGCTTTCTCCAGGGGACCTTCCCAATCCAGGGATCGAACCCAGGTCTGTCGCATGGCAGGCAGGTTCTTTACTGTTTGAGGCACCAAAGAAGTGGGATTTGAACACACACCTCCAGGGGAGCCTGTGACCTGAAGGCAGTGCCTTAGGCCCATCTGCCATCCTGACTCCCCATTCACATGATAGTAAGGGAATAAAAATTACCTACCTATATGTATGCCTACATCAATGCCAATACAGACAGAGAGGAGAGGTCACAGATGAGAGGTGTCAGGACATTTTTAAAAGGTGACAAGCAGAACACAGAGCAGTAATTACCTTAGGCAGCATGTAGAGAACGGTAGCCTAAGTGCTTGTGGTATGAGGAGGTGAAGCAAGGATGTTTGCTCTGGAGATGCATGTAAAAGTTCAGAGACTGAAGGCATCCCAAAGAACAACTATTTGCTTACCTATCTAGTTATTTCTATTAAAGTATTTTATTTTACTTATTTTTCTGAAATAAATTTCTTTTTATTTTGTGTTGGAGTGTAGCCAATTAAGAGTTTTGTGATAGTTTCAGGTGGACAGCAAAGGGACTCAGCCATACATACATGTGTATCCATTCTCTCTCAAACTCTCTTCCCATCCTGTGTGCCCCGTAACATTGAGCAGAATTCCTTGTGCTATATATTTTGATTTTCAAAATTTTATTGGAGTATATTTGATTTACAATGTTGTATTAGTTTCAGGTGTATAGCAAAGTAATTAATTCATACATATACATATATTTATTCTTTTTTAGATTTTTTCTCATATAGTTTATCACAGAATACTGAATAAAGTAAGACAGACAAACAACAAAAACATACTGTATAGGACAGGAAACTCTACTCTTAAAATGTTTTAATCCATTTTGTAGAATTCTTACTTTCATTACTTTGTGATTGTTTCCTTTTTCTTTCTTTTTCTTTGTTTTTCAAATTAGAAAGTTTTAAGGTTTTTAAATTAGTGCAAGTATCATATTCATATTACAAGAACTGCAAACAGCATGGAAATGTAGAGTGTGATGAAAAGAAAGTCTTTCACACCTCCATATGATTCTCTGGCTGTACTATCCAATATGGTATCCACCAGCTATGTGTTGATATTTTAAATTTAAATTAATTAAAATCAGCTAAAATTAAAAATCTGATTCTTCAGTTGCACTAGCTACATTTCAAGTGTTTAGTGGTCATAGGTGGGGCTTCCCTGGTAGCTCAGCTGGTAAAAAATCCACCTGCAACGCAGTAGACCCTAGATCAGTTTCTGGGTCAGGACGATTTCCTGGAGAGGGGATAGGTTACCCACTCTAGTACTCTTGGCTTCCCTGGTGGTTCAGATGGTAAAGAATCCACCTACTATGCAGGAGACCTGGGTTCGATCCCTGGGTTGGGAAGATCCCTTGGAGGAGGTCATGGCAACCCACTCCAGTATTCTTGCCTGGAGAATCGCCATGGACAGAGGAGCCTGGCGGGCTACAGTCCCTGGATGGGGTTGCAAAGAGTCGGACACAACTGAGTGACTAAGCACAGCACAGCAGTCATAGGTGGCCTGTGGCTACTGTATTGAACAGTGCAGAAATAGCTCACTTCTATTATAGAAACTCTGTTGGACACTATTGCTCTAGAGGTATTTACTGTTAACAGTTTATCATATAATTTTTCAAAATTCTTTCAGTTGTACTTAGAAGTAATAATGTGTCACAGGACACATACTCATTTGGTTTTACACAAATAGTCCAGCTGCTTTTAAGGAAAAACCTTGTTGCCTTTTTCCACCCCTCACTATCCCCAACTCAGCTTCCCACAAGCACCTACTTATCATTTTTCAAGTCAAATTATAGTTACACATTGTAACAAGCTAAATAATACAGAAGCACAAGAAAAGCACCCTGACTGTCTCCAGTCCTATCATATAGAGACAAAGTCTATTTACTTTTCTAGTTTTTGTTCTTTTGGTGGCTGTTTCCAGAATTCCATTTCTTGATTTATTGCTCAGTCAATATCTATTAACTCCTCAATATGGAAGATGAGGATTAGCTCGCCCATATCGACCTCTCCCCTTTTTATCCTCCTCCTCGTGTTTGAAATTATTACTCTCTATTAATTGCCTCTCTAACTCTCAATAACATTGTTTAACCTCCGTTTCTTATTTCATCCACTTGCCCTGGACGTGCAACATCAACTCCTCAACCCTCCCCTCCGTCTCTTCCTGCCATTTCCAAGTCTCACCCTCTGCAGCCACTCTTACCCACACATTGTATATTCTGTCTGCCTACGGAAGCTGTGTTCTCTATGCTCACTTCACGGTTCAGCTCTAAAAGTCTGAAGCCAATTAGTGACATTCATTTGAAACAAAATACATGGCTTGAACTTGAAACACTCCAAGGTCCCCTAAATTGGGATATTCTACATACTATCTACTTAGCTAGATTTAATGTTAGGTCATCTGATGGAAGCTTGACTCACACCAGTGAGGAGAGAGTCTGTGTGCGTATGTGTGTGTGTGCGAATGCACACTCATGTTTGCATGGGGGAGTGCTCTTCTCTGATCATGTCAGGGAGGAGGTGCCTGTTTAGGGGCTTTGGGGGTCCCTTAGAAACAAGCTACAGCAGTGTGGTTCTCATCCCTTTGATTGTGTACAGGCTTCACATCCTAGATCTTTGTTCATACACCGTCTTTCTGGCATGGCCTGGGGGCTGTGGATACTGTGGAGCTTTCTGATCTTCTGGAGTATAAAAGATTTCCTTGACTGATGTAGAAGTCCATGGTCTAAAAGGCACAGGGAGCAAAATTTCAATCCCAGAGATCTATGCAAATGCATGGAGATATCTATATTACATAGACCATGCAAGTTGACACAACTTATTCATAATTTTAATGACAATATTGGATTGCCTTTAATATGCACTAGGTGAAAGGGGGAACTAACCGAAAGCTAATATTGGAGCTTGCTTTCAGGCTGCTGGGAGGCCCCCAAGAATCTCATTGGCAGGCTCTTTTGAAGATCAGTTCCCAATGTCCATTAAACCAAGATTAAATTAGTTTGTGGGAGCTGCTTTTAGCATTTGCACTATTACATTATGCATGATTCCTGACTGCACATCGCATGAACAAACTACACGGAGCTCCATTAGTGATTTTTTAGGGCTGTGCTTAACTTGGAAATGGATTGATTTTGTGTAGGTTAATGTATAGCAATGATGCTGCCCTGTCCTTAAAAATACCCTCTTATATTTGATATCAATAGGAAAGCACTCTTGAGGGATTATGGCTCATTTTAAAAGGATAAATTATGTAGATTGCATGATTAGAGAGCAGTAAACCTTGTAATAGTACATTGTAATATCAGGAAAAGTAGCATGCCCCTCCTCCATGCCTTCAAGGGGTCAGGCTTCCTCATTCAGTGTTTCCCACCACTTCCCCACGTGGTAAAATGATACTCCCAGGATCATTTAGCAATCAGGACAGAGCCAAACACTGAACACATACCTTTTAAATTCTGATTGTAGAAGACTGGACTTAGAGGAATCTTCGCTCATCTTTCCCACTAGAGGGCTACATCCATTTTTCTGTTCTTTGCAGATCCAAGCAAGGTGCCTAGGTTAGCGAAGATGTTGGTATACATTTGCTGAATTGAGCTAAACAAATGCAGCTTTCTCGCTTTATAGAGAAGGTGACTAGGACACGGTTAAATATTTAGTTAAAAAGTACTTTCACCAAAGTGTACCCTAGGCCAGGCACAGAAATCAACCATCCATGGCTGCTGCCTTCCAGGAGCTGAGAGTTTGGTGGGAGAGCAGGTAATACACAGGTAAAGCCTCTGGAAGGAGCAGAATGGAGCAGGTGAGCAGGGCGAAGAGAAGAGGGTCTTCCAGCTGCTTCTGGGCCATGGCACCTGTGGTGAGTCAGGCAAATGATGTGGCGAAAGGCAAGCAGGCAGGAGGAGAGGTATGAGTATGGGCACAAAGAGAAGAAACAGCACGGAGTGGGCAGGGGTTGATAAGCATGGTGGGAGATGGGGCAAGAATTGGAGAGGCAGGCAAGACAGATCAGAGGGGGCCTTCCTTACCAAGTGAGGGAGTTTGCTTTGCCCAGGGACGTCTCATGTTCAGTGACAGAAGCAGGATTCAAATTCACTTCTCTTGATTCCCCAAGCTGCACCAGCCACCTCTACCACACTTTTTCTCATCTCTGTCCTGGAGGGTTTTTTTTTTTTGCTGCCCCTACTGGGAGAACTTCTGCTGCACACCTTGCTGTTTATTAGTAGTTTTTCATTAGAAAAATAATGTGTTCTAATTTTTTCTAAGGACTGAAAGATAGATAAAATTAAAATCTCCCCTCTTGTCTACTTTCCCAATCTCAGACTGATAATGGTTTCTTATGTATCTGTCTAGACAAATTCCATACACACAGGTGTGTAGTATATATATGTACTATGTACCTTCTATATACATATATGTTTATATACAAAATAATATATTTTAAATATTGTAGAAAATAATGAAACATGGGTTAGATACCACACCTTTTTAGATACCACCTCTATCACACTCAGAGTGGATTAGATACACTCAGAAGTTAGGCGAAGGAGTGTCTTAAAAAAAACAAATGGGGAAACAAAGTATTTCGTGTTTATCTGTAATGTTTTATTTGTTTAAGAAAAGATACATAGCAAACAAGGTGGCTCCATGTTATTACATTATTGTTTGTGATTTTCTGTATCTTTCAGTTCTACAGTTTTATTTTAAAAATACACACACATGCAAAGCAAATAACAGTTTCATTCTGTAAAATATGCATCATTTTATTTCCTATAGGGATATACTTGAAAAAAACTGTCCATTAGATCACAAGAGAAGCCCCTCTGATATTCTTCTCAAAATCAACCCCAGGATTAAAGGAGAGTTTGTAAGTTTCTAGTTTATTTTAAGCCATGAGACCAAGGGGGAAACAAGAGAGAGGGGAAGGCAAGCAGATAACTTCCCCTTCTTGTCACCATTTTCTGTGGTTCTTCCTCGAGCCCTTCTGGAAAACTCCAGTGTGTCAAACAGATTTACTCGCTGAAGGACCTCTTGTGTTACACCACCTTGACTCACAAAGAAGACGTGGCCCGTCCAGGAACTTAACTCCTCAGATGCTCTGCATCGCTTCCTTCTGCCTTACCTTCACCACTGTGAGCTTGCACCTTCCGAGTGAAACACCAGGACTTCAATCCTTGCCTTGCCTCTGCATTTCAGAGGAATCAGCACATTCCCGTAATCCTTATGTTGGTTATGCCGTGGAGGTCCTGAGGAGCCTTGAAAATGGAGGTCTCAAGTGTTTCTAGAGCCAGGCAATGTGGTTTAGTCAAATACAGAAGCAGATGTGGAGATAGGTGTCCTAGATTCAAGCCTTGGCTCTAGTTCTTATTAACTGTGTGACCTTTAATGTCTCTCATCAGCCTAATAGAAATGATATTACCTGCCTTCCTTATCGCGAAATGCCATCCTCAGGATCAGACGAGATAAGGTTTGAGAAAGCCTTATGTGTAAGCCATAAGGTGACATACAGATCAGTAAGTAGCACTGTCAAACATGAATTTGGTCCAGTGAGCTCACTTGCCTTTTTAGTCGGTACAAGATCAGTGTTAATATTTTGTGAAATTGTGAAACTGCAAATCTATTGTATTAGTTGCTTGTGTGTTAGTCACTCAGTCGTGTCCGACTCTTTGCGACCCCACGGACTGTAGCCCGCCAGGCTTCTCTGGCCATGGAATTCTCCAGGCAAGAATACTGGAGTGGATTGCCATTCCCTTCTCCGGAGGAACTTCCCAACCCAGGGATTGAACCCTGGTCTCCTGCCTCACAGGCAGATTCTTTACCATTTGAGCTACCAGAAGCCTATTATTATTATTATTATAACAATATTATATATTATATTATATATTTTATTTTATGTTATATATTATATATTTACATTATATATTATTATGTTGTTATTAATAATGTATTATTATTATTATTATTAGTTGCCTAGGGCTGCTATAAAAAGCTGAGTGACTTAAAGCAACAGACAGTTCTTTAAGCTAGAAGTCTGCAATCAGGGAGCCAGTGGAGACATGCTCCCTTCAAAGGCTAGAATCCTTCCTTGCTTTTTCCAACTTTTGGTGGCTCCACGTGTTTCTTTCCATGTTTACCTGGCTGTCTTCTCTCTGTGTGTCTCTATGTTGCCAAATTTTTCTCTCCTTTCAAGAAACCATCCTCCTGTCGACGGTTGTTCAACAGCTAGTTGTGATTTCAGTGTTTTAGTGTTCTCTCAGGAGAAGATGAGCACGTGTCCTTCAACTCTGCCATCTTGGTTTTTCGAGTCAGGTTCAGTATCTCGGGCAAGCTCTCTACCTCTGATGTCATCTTCTCCTAGTCCTCTGGTGTAAGTGCTAGCCCCATGTTACCAAAAGTGAAAGTGAAAGTGAAGTCACTCAGTCATGTCTGACTCTTTGCAACCCCATGGACTGTAGCCTACCAGGCTCCTAAGTCCATGCGATTCTCCAGGCAAGAATACTGGAGTGGGTTGCCATTTCCTTCTCCAGGGGATCTTCCCGACCCAGGGATTTGAACATCTTATTGGAGGGGGGGATGCAATTCAACCTACAAGAGTTGTGAAAGCTCTTAAAAAATATATATATGTATGTATTTGTATATGTATGTGTATGTATCCTGTATACAATATTATAGATTTATGTAGCTAATGATGTGAAGAGATGTACAGTTCTTACTAATAAGCAAACTAATCTAGCTCTTAGGAACCTTTCCCCAAGATCTATGTTCAAATTGCTGTTCCTTAATTCCAGATGCCCTGCCTCTGATATATCATATCTTAGCCATATAATGGCCATTTATTTCTGTGCCATGAAACCATCCTTTGAAGAAATCCTTTCAGTGTTTCAGTAACTGAATCATCTTGGCAAGTGAAAAGAAGGAAAAAATGGAGAAAAGAACTCAAATTTATTGAAGCCTTATCATTACTCAGTGTTCCAATGATTCTTTCATTTCATCATCGTAACCAGCCTGTAAGGGAGATGCTGTTTCTGTTTGTTTTATAGGTAAGTGAAGTTGCTCAGTCGTGTATGACCCTTTGCTAACCCTAAAAGGCTCCTCCGTCCATGGCATTTTCCAGGCAGGAATACTGAAGTGGGTTGCCATTTCCTTCTCCACGGGATCTTCCCCACCCGGGGATCGAACCCAGATCTCCTGCATTGTGGGCAGATGCTTTACCATCTGAGCCACTGGGGAAGCCCATTATAGATAAACTGAAGCTCAAAAGACTTGTGTCATGTCTAAAGACTCATCACATGGGGGAGTATGTGACTCAGACTCTACTGTTCTGAATCAAAATCTCAAGATGACTTTTCTTAATTGAATTCTAGAGTAAATATGGTAGGTAATAATAGGCCCATCTCTTTAGACACTGAAGAACTTTAAAGTTATGATCTGAATAGTGAACAATGGTCCCCCAATCTCTTTTACTTTAGTGTCCAAGTTTTATAGTTGAGGAATCTCTTCCTTGTCTTATTCTAAGTCTGAACGGGCCAGTTGCTGGATTAAACCTATCTCGCACCTCAGTGCGTGGTTGCTTATTCATCCATCCATTCAATATATATTATTGGACATCAGCTATCCTCTTACCTGTGGAGTTCCAATGGTGACCAAAAGAAGCCCTTACAAAACTTACAGTTTTATGGTAATTAAAACATTGGCTTCATAGGTCAAACCAGTGTTTCACGTTTGGTACTAAGAGTTAAAAATTATTTGGGTCAAATCAACTTAAAACTCAAGTGAAAGGAGAAATAAAAAGCAACGTGCACACACCTGATGTGAATCAGTTCCCGCAGGCCTTAGAATGCTGCTTGGCTCACAGCCCAGTACATTATATTAAGATAGAAGGGGGCACAGGAAAAAGAGAAAAGCTAAAGAATGGAGAAATTGCCAAAGAAAGAAAAAAAGGGAGGGGATAAAAAGACTATTCATGTGGGTAACTGATGGTTGAAAATTTTCCTTTTCATATAGAGGATGGTTGAATAGAGAATCTTGCTTCTAAATGCATACATACTGACCTGCTTTAATAATTCAAATCAGAGTACAGGTTCACAGAGCTTCCAGAATCCTCCATAAAATCAAAGATACATAAGGCAGGAAAGACTGCAGCCTAATTAGAGTTTTTAGAAGCCAGCCAGCACAAGTTGGGGTGGGAGAGTAAGGTGGGATCACCTTCCACAGCACCAGGGAGAGAGAGCCCTGGACTATGTCAGAAACAACTAGGGACAGGTAAGAAGTAGGGGAATCTGAGGCACCTCAAATTATTTTTACTGTCTATAGACTCCTACATTAGTGGAGTCTTTGAAAATTTTCAGTGTAATCCATTTGTTATCAAGGCAGATAAAGCACATTTGCAGTCAGCCAAGGAAAATTTAGCAATGGCCTAGTTGTGTCTGGGTCTGGCTTTTGAGTACTAGGTCTGTGCAGAACTCAAAGCTGGACAAGATCAGAGTAAGTTCCCATCATCAGGCTTTACCAAGTCGTCATGTGTCTGGAAGAAAGCAAGTTGTAAGTGTTTACTGAATCATTGTTTGTGGCCATAAAACTAGGGGCAGTCAAATTTAATAAAGGGAAGTTGGTCTATATACTGTGATATATTCAAATAATGTAGCATCTTATATGAGTTCAGACGAATATGTAGTAACATGGCTGATCTGAGAGGCTTGTTGTAGGTACTTTCAGCTACTCACCCTGAACATACTTAATGTGTACATGTATTTAGTTATACGTTATGTACACGTTCAATTTTGTTTCTAAAGTATATACTAAAATGGAAGTGAAAAAGAATGAGATGAAAGATAAAAATGATAATACCCCTCAGAATTTGATTATAGTTTAGTGACCCCTCCTCTAGTAGGGTATTGTTTCTATAAAAGCCCCAAAACACATATAACCTACCAGCAGTTAGCACAATTTTATAAACTTTTAGCAGTGATCTTGTTTTGACTGAAAGCAACCACAGAGATTGTGAGACTAAATCCTTGTTCCATAGCAATAACTATTATATTATTAGTATATTTCTATGCTATTTCATGGCTTACACTTTGCTTTCTCAAACCTTATCTCGTCTGATCCTGATGATGGCATTTCAGGATAAGGAGGGCAGGTAATGTCATGTCCATTAGGCTGATGAGAGAGATTAAAAGGTCACACAGTTAATAAGAACAAGAGCCAAGGCTTGAATCTAGGACACCTGTCTACACATTTGCCTCTGTATTTGACTAAACCACATTGCCTGGTTCTAGAGACAGAGGAGCCTAGTGGGCTGCCGTCTGTGGGGTCGCACAGAGTCGGACACGACTGAAGCGACTCAGCAGCAGCAGCAGCAGCAGCAGAAACGCTTGAGACCTCCATTTCCAAGGCTCCCCATGAACTCCACGGCATAACCAACATGTGGGTCACGGGAATGTGCTGAGTCTTCTGGAAAGCAGAGGCCAGGCAAGGAATCAAGTCCTGATGTTTCACTTGGAAGCTGCAAGCTCACAGTGGTGAAGGTAAGGCAAAATGAAACGATGCAGAGCGTCTGAGGAGATAGGTTCCTGGACGGGCCACGTCTTCTCAGTGAGCCATGGTGTAACACAGGAAGTCCTTTGGTGTGTAAATTTGCTTGGCACACTGGAGTTTTCCAGAAGGGCTCAAGGAAGAACCACAGCAAATGGTGACAAGAAGGAGAAATTATGTGCTTGCCTTCTCTCTGGTTCTTTCTTCTCATTGGTTATTATTCATCCCATGATGAGATGACTACCCTTCCACCCACTTCCGAGTGACCTCATTTTACCTTCTGTGGCACTAAATATATATCCCAGGGTGATGAGAGAAGGTTGCACTGCTCATGTATGCTTAACTTAATCCATTTTTATTAGTGAATTTTTCTCCTTTCTGGTCACTAAAGTAGTATTGCAGAAATGATAAAGAAAAAAAAAAAAATCAAATCCAACCACAGTTCTCTCAGAAACTCCTGTTTCCAAGGGAAAAGGAAAAAAGACAGGATGCTGTGAGGCCTGTGGTGAAGTAGGTAAAAATCAAGACCTGCTCTCCTATTAAATGCTTGTGTTCTTGCTGCTAAGTGTCTTACATGCATTTTCCCATTCAGTCATCCTCATTATGAAATAAGCATCTGTATTTTGTAGATGAGCTATCAGTTCAGTTCAGTTGCTCAGTTGTGTTCGACTCTTTGTGACCCCACAGACTGTAGTATGCCAGGCTTCCCTGTCCATCACCAACACCCAGAGCTTGCTCAAACTCATGTCCATCACCAACACCCAGAGCTTGCTCAAACTCATGTCCATTGAGTCGGTGATGTGATCCAACCATCTCATCCTCCTCTGTCATCCCCTTCTTCTCCTGCCTTCAATCTTTCCCAGCATCAGGGTCTTTTCAAATGAGTCAGTTCTTAGCATCAGATGGCCAAAGTGTTGGAGTTTCAGCTTCAGCATCAGTCCTTCCAATGAGTATTCAGGACTGATTTTCTTTAGGATTGATCTCCTTGCAGTCCAAGGGACTCTCAAGAGTCTTCTCCAATACCGCACACTATAGAAACCAACACCAACACTACAGAAACTTCTAAAAGATGAATAATTTGAGAAAATCAGCTAAAAGTAATTTATTTGTCAAGCTCAAAATTTGTGCCCAGATTATCTGTGTCAAAACCGGAGTTCATAAGCATTGTGTTATATACTGTGTGCGTGGGTGCTAAGTCACTTCCGTGATGTCCCATTCTTTGCGACCCCATGGCCTGTAGCCTGCCCAGCTCCTCTGTCCATGGAATTTCCCAGGCAGGAATACTGGAGTGGGCTGTCATGTCCTCCGCCAGGGGGTCTTTTCAACCCAGGGATCAAACTCACATCTCTTCCATTTCCTGCATCAGCAGGCGGGTTCTTTACCTCGACTCATCTCTTTATCATTGTTTCATCGAATCTAAGCCAGTGCTGATTGAAGTCAAACCATTATTTTATGTGTGATCAACACATTAAAGAAAACTAGTGCCAATTAAATTGGTGCACTCTTTTTACCTATTAAAAGGTTTTCATTTTCTACTTATTAAAACTTTTCTTTTAAACTTGTTTAGACACACCATTATTACACATACATAGAAAATACAGTTAAAATAAATTTGTTAGGCTATTTCTAAAACATCTTCACTTTTGATGTCTTGAAGATGTCTTGAATAACATTTCATCTGGGATGTCACTGCTTGCATATTCTATACCACCAAGAGTCTTGGTGATGAATATTTTGCTTAAGAAAACCTATTATTGCCCCCATGATTTTCTTGCAAACTATTGACACCCATTCTACACACGTTGATGCCCATGAAGAGACAATGACTTTACACTGTGACTGACATCTGGCCAACAGCGATTATGCACCCAATTTTAGAGATGCAAAAAAGGGGAGGAATACACATTTTAGAATCTATGAAGTATGGAAATTTTACCCCTGGTCATAACTTAGATGTTCTTTTTCATTCTAAATAAAATGTTTTTCTCTCATGACCCAGGAGATTTTTGCTGGCTGTGTAGGCTTATTGGGGGGGCAAAAATGTAGAAAATCTTTCTGTTGCAGGGTTTCAGTAATCCGAGCAACAGCCTTAATGATTTGGATTATTTTATAGGTAACCCAACCCCCTCCATTCTTTGCAGGCTTTGAGATTTAACTGTGTTTCAGAAAGTTTTCTGCTAAAACTCCTGGGCTTTTAACTTATGTGGCGTCTTAAGTCGAATTCATCGTCTTATCTAATCTGATATCCAAGGATAGCTTTGTCAAAGCAAAGTCAAGTATTGGCAATCCCTCAGAAACTTCAGAAGAATGAATAATAGAAAAATGATTTAAAACGGAAAGATTTAGGTAGAAGTTTGAAATCTTTTAAAGAGCAGAACAACAGGCCCCTTCCTGGATCTGCTAGTGCTGGCTTTGGAATATGAATAGAAGAGCAGACTCTGAGAGCAGAGACAGATCTCAGGATAAATACCATCTTGTCTATTGCACGAGGAGTATCCAGCATCCTGCCCAGATAACAAAGTAGTGATTCCAGAAAATTTCCTTGAAGAACAGATTCCCTAACTGCAGTAGCTGTTCTGTGCCTCACTTCCCCAGAAAAAAAAAAAAAAAAAAACATGCTCCACATTTTTGTTGATATTATTTTTCCTTGCGTTTAGAAGATACAGAGAAAGATGACTCTGTCCCTTATATAGGGCTTCCCTGGTGGTTCAGATGGTAAAGAACCTGCCTGCAGTGCAGGAGACCTGGGTTCAGTTCCCTAGAGGGGATGAATAGTATAGGGGTTAAAATATGGATCCAGTCCCAGTTTTGGATCCCAGCTCTGCCACACTGGAATTTATTAGCAATGTGACCTGAGGCTAGTTTTGCAGCATCTGTGAGGCTTGAATTCTCATTTATAAAGTGAAGAAAGTAATTTTGTTTGTTTAATGGTATAATTATGAATACTAAGTGCTTCCTTGGTGGTTCAGAGGGTAAAGAATCTGCCTGTAATGCAGGAGACTTGGTTTTGATCCCTGGGTTGGGAAGATCACCTGCAGAAGGGAATGGTAACCCACTCCAGTAATCTTGCCTGGAGAATTCCATGGACAGAGGAGCCTGGCTCATGAGTTCACAAAGAAATGGGAATATTTGTTAAGCCCTAACATGCAGTAAGATCCTGGAACCTTTTAGGTGTTTTGAAGTGCTTTTTAAATAAAACATAAGTAACAACTATTTTCATTAATTCAAGTTCTTGTAAATAGTATAAACTGAATTGGAATCCTTTATTATGTCATATGTCCATTGCTTCTTTCAATTTCAAAGGAATAACAATCAATCAGTAACAATAAATTAGTATAATCACCTGGATTGTTTTTCCTTGGCATATTTATCTCTGAAGATATACTTCCGTGTTTTTCCTACATTCTGAAAGATAGAGATGAGAATTTTCTGTATTGATGGGCAGCCTGCTCTGTGTGTTAATGCTATATGCATATTTAGCTTTCTTTGGGGTTGACTTTATGTTTGTGCTTCTTGCTACATCAGGAAAGATGGAAATTGGATATTGCATTTTGAAGAAAGTTTGACCAAAAAATGTGCCTGGCACCAAAGTCAGAGCTCTTAACTGCAAAGTTTAAGTCTCTTTATTCCAGGACTCTGCTCAGCCCACTCCTAGAGTTATTTCTTTCTATTCTGTTATCTTCTGGAAAAATTGTTTTCAGACCTTGATTTCTAATGGAAGGAACCTGAGCATCAGTATACTTTTCCTTCTCTCAGGCTACTGCTCAGGCCAGCAGCCACCCTCATTGAACAGCATGGCACTGTCTTTGTGGTTAGGGTGTGAACAGAGGCCATGGCTACATTGATTGGAGCATAAAAGGCAATATTTACGCTAATAGCAAATAGATTGACATATACGATGCAGACATCCTAGGCGTATATTTTCCATTCATGGAAGCAAAATTCATCAAGTCCTGATTAGCACTTCTTTTTGTTCTAGAAGTCTCCTTTTGCACACTGAGAATTTTCAACCTGGATTTGTTAGTAGAAGATGATTTCCACCAGATCAGGCGCACATCACGGAGTCAGCCTTGTCTGGCTTTGTGTGCCTAGTGCCTTTCAAGTTATCCAGCCCATGAGGGACCCTCATTGACTATTAAATGAGAATGGTTTGTTGTTTCCTTTGAAGTGACTTGTGTTTTAAATTAAAATGTTGGTCAGACAACTGAAGTGGTCACTGTACCTGTATGAAATTTTTAAGGAGAGTTTCAATTATGCTAGATGAGAAGTAAGTCTAAAGAGCTGCTGTATAGCATAGTGCCTTTGGTTAATATAATGCAGTGCACCTCAGAGTTTATTAAGAGGCTAGGTTTCATGTTAAGTGTTTTTACCACAAAAAAACAGCAGTGATAATAGCAGACACCAAGGAAACTGAGAAGTGTTGGATATATCTCATCATCTTGATTGTGGTGATGGTATCATGAGTGTTTGCATAAGTTCAGACTCATCAGGTTGTCCACATTAATTCTTCATAGATCAATTATACCTCCATAAAGCTGTAAAGAAATGAATGAAAGGGAGAAGAGATGAAGGGAGGAAAAAAATGAGAGGAGGAAGGAACAGGGCCTCAGTCTCTCTAAGTAGTTGAATTGAGAGTGACTCTTGCTAATCATTGTGGTTCAGGACCACACTTACTTCCTGAGAAGTCCAACGCCTTGTCCTAGTAACCACTAAAACATTCAAGCTAGTTGGAAAACCCATTGGATTATAAATGAAAATGCATATCTGGGTCCCTTTCTCTCTTTTAGAAATTATAATAGAAGTAATTGCTCTTACATTTTTTTAATCAAAAAATAAGAAATGTAACAAAATGAAAGTCTCCTTTCCTCTTCCTGCCCTTTTACTCTTATCTCTGTCCTCAAAAGTAGCTTCATTATCAGTTTAGTGTCTACAGTTCCACAACACTCTCCTATTATATAACACAAATAAACATATGTGTATATTATATATAGTTACAGAGAA
The DNA here is from genome assembly GCF_014754425.2 of Oryx dammah. NCBI lineage: Eukaryota > Metazoa > Chordata > Mammalia > Artiodactyla > Bovidae > Oryx > Oryx dammah. The sequence continues at coordinate 43,865,196 of NW_024070197.1, forward strand.
ACTGACATGTATATTCATTATGGATCTTAGAACATAAGCTGCAGGAAATTCAACCTCAAGTTAAGGTTTCTCTGGCTCCCGTGGTGCCAAGATCCTAGGGTTTTATGAGACATCATCATGAGGGCCCCTTGGGTCTCCCTTCCATGTTGGTTACTGCTGAGGTGTCCATGTTCTCTGTTAACATGGTCCTTTCCAGAAATCCTTGACAAAACCTATCCTGGTGGCAAGGATTCTGAAAGTGCAAAGGTAATGGTAGAAAAAATAGGAAGAAAGCAGCATTTACTATATAAATGGGCATTCTACCTAGATGTGTTTATATTGTTTCTGGAGAGACAGAAATGATATTATGGCACATGTCTGCATAAAAAATAATTAGAGTTAGTTCACAAAGCTATCCTTACATTAACTATGAAGTTAAATTGATTTTTCTACTCTTTCTTCCTGATAGTGAATTAACAGATTATAATAAGCATAAGGAAAAAACTGCAGATGCCTCTTATCTGATTCAGACTCTGTGTGTATGAAGTTCTTCGCTAATGAATCCTTTGTAGTGATGCTCGGAAACAAGCCTCATAATTCACTAGAAGCACGGTAATATGCAACATGAAGTAAATCACTACTTGAATTACTTGAAAGGTACTGTCAGCCTTGTAAAACTACCCTTGTTTTCTTCTCATTATGCTTTTCTCCCTCTTTCCTTATACTTCACGGCTGCACTGATTAGTGTTTATTTCTATTTTCTTTTCCTTCTGTTTGTCCTACTATTTGTCCTTATTTTCCTAACTGTGGCAGAAGCTCAGCCACTGCACTGCCAGGGATGAAATCCCTTAATGAAACAGTTGGAGATAAGGACCTGGGCTCCTCACATGCTGTCAATAACTATCTCTGAAGTTTAAAGGAGAAGCATGAACCTTGTGATCCTGTAGGAGCCAACTCACTTTGCAATTTGAGCTGATCAGTTTGAATGATATGTTTGAGGCACTGAGGGAGGAGGAGACATGACCCATTTCGCATCGCATACCCAACTTGAGTTCCAACCAATTTCTGAGGCTTCAGCTGAGTCAGGAAACTTTAAGATCCCCAGGACTCACAAAATACATGAGTAGTCCAGAAACATTCATCATGTTATCTTATCTGATAGTGACGTTTCCCCCATCTGTTCACCAAAATAGAAGTCAGTGCATTTGGGTGATGTGCCCTTGGCATTGCAATATAAGGCATCTTGAAGTTTTTCTGGCCAAGTTGATAGGTGCTGTTGGGGTGTGAGAAGTCAGTTTTATCTTTCAGCTCCTAAAATTTCTATCAATTGGAAGTGCAGCTGCTATCTGAAATCTGAATGTCCATTGAGATAACATGTCAACCTCTAAAATTGATATTGGAGCAGCTAATAAAGTATTAGTTGCTCAATCGTGTCTGACTCTTTACAACCCCATGGACTGTAGCCTGCCAGGCTCCTCTGTTCATGGAATTCTCCAGGCAAGTATACTGGAATGGGTGGCCATTCCCTTCTCCAGGAGATCTTCCTGACCCAGGGATCAAACTTGGATCTCCTTCTTTGCAGGCAGATTCTTTACTGTCTGAGTCACCAGGGAAGCCCCGCAGCTAATAAAGCTAGATATCAATTAAATTATGTGCTTAGGAGTGAGGAGAAAAATGTAAGCAATTGGAATCCTTCATCTTTTAAGCATACTGTCTCAATCACTATTCATTTTTAGTCATTCTAATATTTTCCATTATTGTAAGATAGACGGTTATAGAATTCTGACACATTTCTAGTTCTTTTGCCCCCAAATAGTACATATGACTCAGTAAATCTCCACATTTATTTTGCTTTCCCACAACTTCTTAAGTCCCCAGACATTTCTAGCTGTGTCATATGAGACTTATGATCACCATCAAAATCTCCTGTATCCTGTTCTTTGAACATTCTTTCCAACATCGTATTCTGAGACCTGGCTACTCTTTGCAGACATTGTTTCACATAATCTTGGATCAGAGTTTGGAGATCGACTGTCTCCTCCTTTTCCTTATTGCTCTTTCCAGATCATTTCCCTCTCCTCTCCCCGAAATAACAGTTCCTTTGAGATGCATGCTATCAAACTGTTTACTCCCACTCCTTTTTGAAACAGTCACCTATTAATGTCCGAGCCACTCCACATCCCCTTCACTAACAACTTAAACAGATTAATGGTTCTCTCCCAGGGACTTCCCTCATCATCCAGTAGTAAAGACTCTGGACTCCCAATGCAGAGAAATAGGTCCTGCATGCTGCAATGAAGATGTCACACTCAGCAACGGTTGCGTGCTGCAACTAAGACCTAGTACAAACAGATAAATTAAAAAACAAAACAAAACACAAAACTTCTCTTGCATTGTCACGCCTTTATCATTCCCGGGAAGTCCAGCCTCTATCTACAAGAATGACCCATCTAACCTGTTGGCACCTTACACTCTTGCCTTCCTCCCTTCCAACGGTCTTCTTTCTCCACGCTGCATGTTATAGTCATTCTTTTTCTATGACATCATCCTAGACCTCTAAGCAGCTGACCCCCATTCTTGGGCTTGTACATTTAAAAAAATACTTATTAATTATTTATTTTAATTTATTTGGCTGTACTGGGACTTAGAGGATCTTCGATCTTCGTTGCGGCATGTGGAATCTAGTCCTGAGGAAGTCCCCCAAGACTTTTGCATTTATCTGGGACATTTTCTGCACATCTCTCATGGGTTGTCCCCTCAGTGGTACAAGTCTCTGTGAAAATGAAACTTCCTGAGGAGGCTTTTTGGACTGCCTTATCTAAAATAACCATCCTGCTCCAACCCTCACCCCTCCCTATCTTCTTACTCTTTTTCTTCATGCCTCTTGTTACCATCTTGACAGTATAAAAGTATATCCTTTCTCTCTCTCTGGAATGTATGCTCATGAGAATAGGATTTTGTCTGCTTGTTCACTACCATGTTCCTTGCACCTAAACCCTGTCAACTCATACTAGGCCCTAAATAGGTATTTGAGAATTAAATAATGAATATATTATATGTGTTTATGTATTAGTTACATACGCATTTACTGTGAACACTTTCAGGCCATTTAGTGAATTATCACACTATCTCAATCCTCATATGGTAACTCTTATATTAAGAGCATTCCTGGGAATAATTTCCATCAGAATTTTTATATTTCCCCACTTGAAATTTTTCTGATGCATTCTAATTAATCCAATCACATTCATAGCCTATCCTGAAGTGCTGTGTAGATTTCTCCTGGGAGCAATTTTGAAACAGGCAGGCCAGCTCTTAATAATATTTCTAGCATAAGTTTAGATAATTCTTTTTATACTGGATGAGAAAAATTGCATAGATGGCAAGGGTGAGAGAACATGGGTCATTCTTGTGAATGAGAAGATTTATTGCTTGCTTAATTCTCAAGGAAATACCTTAACTCCTTCTTAAACTCTGGGTCACAGTTTTCCTGTGTTTATGTAGTAGCTTTATTCATAGGCCTAATATTTGGCCTCTTCTGAGATCCTGAGTCAGAAAAAAAGCTCTGCTTTGTGTATGATCTATTGACCTGCTGACTCTGAGGCCTCCTGCTGGGCTATTTCTCCAGAGGTGGGGATTTTAAACTTTTTTTCCTAAGGCCTTTACTAATTCTTTTCTGACTTTTCTTCTGATCAGTGGCCTGTGTTTTTAAGACATCTAGCAGTATCCAAAGACCCAGACCGATGTGAAGAAAAGACTTTCCCCTTGTGCAAACCTAACTAAACTTTAGATAGACTTTGACCTCATTAGCTCCCTTTTCTAAGCAAGCCTGTAGCACACTACTGTTAAAAAACAAAATCCAACTGAGTAAATTTAAAGATCTAATGGGCTTTATTCAACGATTCTTGAATCGAGCAGCATCCCATCTAGCAAACAGAAAGTAGCTCCGTGGAGCTGTGCAAAATGAAAGGCTTTTGTAGGCAGAAAGGGATGAGAAAAGAAAGTTCGTAGCGAAGAGTGAATTGTTTCAGGCAAGGTCACCTTTCTGTGGGGGACAGCAGGGGTCTACCAGGCAGATTACTTCCCCAGCGTTGACCAGATTGACTGGTCATTCCGGTAATTCCAGATTGACTGGTTGAAGGTCACATTCCTAAGAGATGTTGAAACTACAGTTAAGTTTGATATTAAATCTTGGTTTACTGATATGGTGCTTGGCACTAGTGACTCCATTTTGAGTCTGCGGTTTCTTTTTTTTTTTTACTAGTTTTTTAAACTAATTTGTTTGTTTTTGGCTGCACCGGGTCTTTGTTGCTGCACGGGCTTTCTCTGGTTGTGGCCAGTGGGGGCTACTCTTCCTTGTGGTGCGCAGGCTTCCCATTGTGGTGGCTTTTCTTGTTGCCATGCATGGGCTCTAGGGCACGTGGGCTCAGTAGTTGCAGCTCGTGGGCTCAGCAGTTGTGGCACATGGGCTTAGTTGCCCTGTGGCACGTGGGATCTTCTTGAACCAGGGATTGACCCTGCGGCCCCTGCATTGGCAGGAGAATTCTTAACCACTGACCCACTAGGGAAGTCCTTGTGGTTTCTTTTTTAACAGTAGCGAGGTTAAGAAGCATGGGTGAAGATCTTCCCTAAGCTATGTCCTTTGAGAGTTTAAGTTTGTATTTGGACTAATGATTCTGGTGACCAACATGTGGAGGGCTTCCCCCCACTGCCGAGCAATTGTCCAACACCAGCTGGGGGTCCTACAGTCAAGCTCCACTCTGACATTAGCTACCTGGATGTTGCATCAGATCCCATATATTAAGGGTTCAGTTCTACAAGACTGCACCCTCTTCTCATTTCAGATTCAACTCACAAATCCAGGCAGTCCTCTGAGCTTCTGGCCGACTGGCTATAGATTGAGGTTCCAACCACTTTTCCCCTGGGTTTGAGTAATTTGTTAGAGTGGCTTACAGAACTCAAAGAAACCTTTAACTTACTAGATTACTGGTATAATAAAAGGTTATAACTCAGCAGCAGCCAGATGGAAGACATGCTAGAGGCAAGATATAGAGAAGGGCAAGATTCATCCATGCCCTTTCCAAGTGTCCTGCACTCCCTAAATCCCACGTGTTCACCAATCCAGAAGATCTCTGAACCCTGTCCTTATGGATTTTTATGGAGTCATCATTACATAGGCACAGCTAATTACATCATTGCCCAGTGGGGACTGAACTCAGTCTCCAGCCCCTCTCCCTTGCCCAGAGATGTGTCAAGGGAAGGGCTTGGGACTGAAATTCCCTACCCTCTAATCACCTGGTTGGCAACCAGCCCCCTTTCTTAGATGACTTTTCCAAAGTCTTAATTAACATAGCAAAAGACACTTTTATAGAGCTGATCACTTAGGAAATTCCAAGGCTTTGGGGAGTTCTACACCTGGAATAGATCAATGATCAGATATATATTTCTTACTATAAACTTCAGCCTCACGTGGAGAAAACCACTGAGCCTTTGAACTTGAGTAAGAAGGCTCTTCTATGTACTTTGTCACAGTCCATATTCAATAAGTGCTAAATAACTGATTGGATACTAATGGGAAAAAAATTGGAGGCTAGAAAAGGATATACTCTTTTTTTATAGGGAGAGAATGCTCTAAAGTTTTGGTGGGGGATCCTTATGGGTTGAAGTTTTAAAGATCAAACTGGGAACCTCTCTGCCTTAAACATTAATCACAAGCCTGGTGAGAAAGATAACATATTAATAGCATAAACTCTCATGTAAGTGTGATAGAGATTCATAGGAGTATTAGCACCTCTTTTCTTTTCCCCTCAATATTATGCTGAAAAGGAGGGAGTGACTTACTGAAGCAAAGTGGCCAGACAGAATAAAGAGCCAAGTTGGATATATATTTTGTAGAAATTGATTGATATGAAGAGTATTGAACATGAGAAATTTAAGAAGAGTACTGAAAAAATAAATTGCTGTGTATCTGTGTGGTTTCCTTCATTTTGTACTTTCCAAAGAGCAGATACTAATGATAGAAATTATTTTCAGTCATTTTTTTCCAGTACTTTTATTTAATTGAATGTATGTTTATGTCTCAGGGCTCAGTTTTATGAAGTATGCATAAAGTGACCCATGACTGGGGATGGGAGGGATGGTCTTTCAGGCTGTCTCTGGACAATCAGGTGATTAGAGCTGACTTCTTATCTGAGGAATCAGAGGAGGCTTCCAAAAGGGATGGTATTTTACTTAGGCTTTGGAAGGTGGGTGAAATGTGGATCAACAGAGACAAGAGGCAGAACTTCTAGAAGAGGCAATGATAAAACGGAGACAGCACAGATCAGGAAGGGGCGAGGAGCTTAGTGTGACTGGACTCTCACCTGGAATATGTTTTTCACACTTGACCATCCCCAACTCTACTTTTACCTGGACAAGCCTTACTCATCTTTTAGGTTCAGTAGACCTCACTCCCTGCAGTAAGACTTCCCTGATTCCTCTCTACATGGTATTATGGGAGGCTCCTGGGTATGAATGTGGTGAAACCAAAGGCTTCTGTTATTAGAGCACTCATCACACAATAACAGATTAACTCTTTGAACTCCCATTATCTCCCCTGTATCCAGGAGGACAGAACTTCTTGCTCATCTTCACTTTTTATGCATCTATCACCAGGACTTAGTAGTTTCTTAATAATTTTGTGGTTTTCTTTTCTTTTCTTTTTCCCAGAAATACTTAAATGAGAGAGACAATTGTTGGGGATACTTACTGAAAAATCCTGGAAGATACAACATGGAAGACACTGGTCTTTTTGGACACTTAACCCAGTGGGCCAGACTGTAAAGAATCTGCCTGCAGTGCAGGAGACCTGGGTTCAATACCTGGTTCAGGAAGATTCCCCTGGAGAATGGAATGGCAACCACTCCAGTATTCTTGCTGAGATAATCCCATGGACAGAGGAACCTGGTGGGCTAGAATCTAGGGGGTTGCAGAGTCGGACATGATTGAGCAACTAGAAAGTGTAAAAGAGTGTAATCTGCCAGGTGAGTTGATAACTCAATCATAAGCTACCACTGTGGGAGAAGGTCATTAGAAATATCTAAGTTATCTCCTCATTGTAATAGACATTTTAGAGTTGAGGAAGCAGAGATGATGAAAAGTGAGGTATCCAAGTTGCTGTTTAGTCACTAAGTCATGTCTGACTCTTTGAAATCCTGTGGACTATAGCCCGCCAGCCTCCTCTGTCCATGGAATTCTCCAGACAAGAACACTGGAGTAGGTAGCCATTTCCTTCTCCAGGTGAGATTCCTGATGCAGGGATTGAATCTAGGTCTCCTGCATTGCAGGCAGATTTGTTACTGTCTAAATCACTAGGGAGGAGAAAGCAATGGCACCCCACTCCAGTACTCTTGCCTGGAAAATCCCATGGACGGAGGAGCCTGGTAGGCTGCAGTCCATGGGGTTGAGAAGAGTCAGACACGACTGAGCGACTTCACTTTCACTTTTCACTTTCATGCATTGGAGAAGGAAATGGCAACCCACTCCAGTGTTCTTGCCTGGAGAACCCCAGGGATGACGGAGCCTGGTGGGCTGCCATCAATGGGGTCGCACAGAGTTGGACATGACTGAAGCTACTTAGCAGCAGCAGCAGCAGCAGCAGCCCACTAGGGAAGCCCAAGGTACTCAAGAAAGGCATTCAGTTACTGCCAGGTGGACTATCCTTTACTAGTTGCCACATTTGTGCATTTCCCCATGCCATGTGGTTACCATAGAAATTTAAAAATTAAAAATTTTTAAATTTAATGATCAGAAATTTGCAATCCAATACTGAAAAAAAAATCATTACTAAAATACCATGCCCTGAAGATACTTTAGCTAAGACTCAGAGAAGTGATAGAATTTATTTGCCTGGAAATATTAAATATAGAATCCAGTCTGCAAACTCCCCCACCCCACCGTACTTCTTATTCCAAAGTCTCTTGTCACTGTTGTCAATCACGATTGCTCCAGCTCTCACCCACTTACATTTATATTGAATATACCTGTATGACTTTATGGTACAAGCAGCCATAATCACTTCAGTCACTCAGTCGTGTCCGATTCTTTGAGACCCCATGGACTGCAGCATGCCAGGCTTCCCTGTCCATCACCAACTCCCAAGCTTACTCAAACTCATGTCCATCGAGTCAGTGATACCATCCAACCATCTCATTCTCTATCGTCACCTTCTCATCCTACCTTCAGTCTTTCCTAGTATCAGAGTCTTTTCCAATGAGTCAGTTCTTCACATCAGGTGGCCAAGTACTGGCATTTCAGCTTTAGCATCAGTCCTCCAATGAATATTTAGGACTGATTTCCTTTAGGATTGACTGGTTGGATCTCCTTGCAGTCCAAGGGACTCTCAAAAGTCTTCTCCAACACCACATTTCAAAAGCATCAACTCTTTGGTGTTCAGCTTTCTTTATAGTCCAACCCTCACATCCATACACAACTACTTGCTTTGACTAGATGGACCTTTGTTGGCAAAGTAATGTCTCTGCTTTTTAATATGCTGTCTAGGTTGGTCATAACTTTTCTTCCAAGGAGTAAGTGTCTTTTAATTTAATGGCTGCAGTCACCATCTGCAGTGATTTTGGAGCTCCGCAAAATAAAGTCTATCACTGTTTCCACTGTTTCCCCATCTATTTGCCATGAAGTGATGGGACTGGATGCCATGATCTTTGTTTTCTGAATGTTGAGCTTTAAGCCAACTTTTTCACTGTCCTCTTTCACTTTCATCAAGAAGCTCTTTAGTTCTTCTTCACTTTCTGACATAAGGGTGTGTCATCGGCATATCGGAGGTTATTGATATTTCTCCTGGCAATCTTGATTCCAGTTTGTGCTTCATCCAGCCCAGCATTTCTCATGATGTACTCTGCATAGAAGTTAAATAAGCAGGGTGACAATATACAGCCTTGATGTACTCTTTTCCCTATTTGGAACCAGTCTGTTATTCCATGTTCAGTTCTAACTCTTGCTTCTAGACCTCATACAGATTTCTCAGGAGGGGGATAAGGTATTCTGATATTCCCATCTCTTGAAGAACTTTCCACAGTTTGTTGTGATCCATACAGTTAAAGGCTTTGGCGTAGTCAATAAAGCAGAAGTAGATGTTTTTCTGGAAATTTCTTGCTTTTTCGATGATCCAACAGATGTTGGCAATTTAATCTCTGGTTTATCTGCTTTTTCTAAATCCATCTTGAACATCTGGAAGTTCACGGTTCATGTACTGCTGAAGCCTGGCTTGGAGAATTTTGAACATTACTTTGCTAGCGTATGAGGTGAGTGCAATTGTGCAGCAGTTTGAGCATTCTTTGGCATTGCCTTTCTTTGGGATTGGAATGAAAACTGACCTTTTCCAGTCCTGTGGCCACTGCTGAATTTTCCAAATTTGCTGGCACATTGGGTGCAACACTTTCACAGCATCATCTTTGAGGATTTGAAATAGTTCAAGAAGAATTCCATCACCTCCACTAGCTATTTCGTAGTGATGCTTCCTAATGCCCACTTGACTTCCTTTACAGGCTGTCTGGCTCTAGGTGAGTGATCACACCATCATGGTTATCTGGGTTATGAAGATCATTTTTGTATAGCTCTTCTGTGTATTCTTGCCACCTCTTCTTAATATCTTCTGCTTCTGTTAGATCCATACCATTTCTGTTCTTTATTTTGCCATCTTTGCATAAAATATTCCCTTGGTATCTACAATTTTTTTGAAGAGATATTTAGTCTTCCCCATTCTGTTGTTTTCCTTTATTTATTTGCATTGATTGCTGAGGAAGGCTTTCTTATCTCTTCTTGCTATTCTTTGGAACTCTGCATTCAAATGGGTATATCTTTCCTTATCTCCTTTGCCTTTATCTTCTCTTCTTTTCTCAGCTATTTGTAAGGCTTCCTCAGACAACCATTTCACCTTTTTGCATTTCTTTTTCTTAGGGATGGTCTTGATCACTGCCTCCTCTACAATGTCAGGAGCCTCTGTCCATAGTTCTTCAGGCACTCTATCAGATCTAATCCCTTGAATCTATTTGTCACTTCCACTGTATAATCATAAGGGTTTGACTTAGGTTGTACCTGAAAGGTCTAGTGATTTCTCCTACTTTCTTCAGTTTAAGTCTGAATTTGAAATAAGGAGTTCATGATCTGAGCCACAGTCAGCTCTCAGTCTTGTTTTGCTGACTGTATAGAGCTTCTCCATCTTTCACTGCAAAGAATATAATCAATCTGATTTTGATATTGACCATCTGGTGATGTCCATATGTAGAGTCTTCTCTTGAGTTGTTGGAAGAGGGTGTTTGCTATGACCAGAGCCTTCTCTTGGCAAAATGCTGTTAGCCTTTTACTGGCTTTGTTTAGTACTCCAAGGCCAAATTTTCCATGTTACTCCAGGTATCTCTTGACTTCCTACTTTTGCATTCCAGTCCCCTGTAATGAAAAGGACATCCTTTTTGGGTGCTAGTTCTAGAAGGCCTTGTAGGTCTTCACAGAACAATTCAGCTTCAGCTTCTTCAGCATTACTGGCTGCTTTATAGACTTGGATTACTGTGATATTGAATGGCTTGCATTGGAAACGAACAGAGATCATTCCGTAGATTTTGAGATTGCATCCAAGTACTGCATTTCAGACTCTTGTTGACTGTGATGGCTACTCCATTTCTTCTAAGGGATTCTTGCCCACAGTAGCAGACATAATGATCATCTGAGTTAAATTCACATATTCGGGTCCAATTTAGTTCACTGATTCCTAAAATGTCGATGTTTACTCTTGCCATTTGCTGTTTGACCACTTCCAATTTGCCTTGATTCATCAACCTAACATTCCAGGTTCCTATGCAATGTAGCTCTTTACAGCATCAGACTTTACTTCTATCACCAGTCACATCCACAGCTGGGTGTTGTTTTTGCTTTGGCTTCATCTCTTCATTCTTTCTGGAGTTATTTTTCCACTGATCTCCAGTAGCATATTGGGCACCTACCCACCTGGGGAGTTCATCTTTCAGTGTCCTATCTTTTTGCCTTTTCATACTGTTCATGGGGTTTTCAAGGCAAGAATACTGAAGTGGTTTGCCATTCCCTTCTCCTGTGGACCAAGTTTTGTCAGAACTCTCCACCATGACCCGTCCATCTTGGGTGGCCCTACAGGGCATGGCTCATAGTTTCACTGAGTTAGACAAGGCTGTGGTCCATGTGATCAGTTTGGTTAGTTTCCCGTGATTGTGGTTTTCATTTTGTTGGCCCTCTGATGGATAAGGATAGGAGGTTTATGGAAGCTTCCTTATGGGAGAGACTGACTGAGGGGGAAACTGGATCTTATTCTGATGGGCAGTACTGTGTTCAGTTAGTTCAGTTCAGTTGCTCAGTCATGTTCGACTCTTTGTGACCCCATGAACCGCAGCACGCCAGGCCTCCCTGTCCATCACCAACTCCCGGAGCTCACTCAGACTCACATCCATCGAGTCAGTGATGCCATCCAGCCATCTCATCCTCGGTCGTCCCCTTCTCCTCCTGCCCCCAATCCCTCCCAGAATCAGAGTTTTTTCCAATGAGTCAACTCTTCGCATGAGGCAACGAAAGTACTGGAGTTTCAGCGTTAGCATCATTCCTTCCAAAGAAATCCCAGGGCTGATCTCCTTCAGAATGGACTGGTTGGATCTCCTTGCAGTCCAAGGGACTCTCGAGAGTCTTCTCCAACACCACAGTTCAAAAGCATCAATTCTTCGACGCTCAGCCTTCTTCACAGTCCAACTCTCACATCCACACATGACCACAGGAAAAACCATAGCCTTGACTAGATGGACCTTTGTTGGCAAAGTAACGTCTCTGCTTTTCAATATGCTGTCTAGGTTGGTCATAACTTTCCTTCCAAGGAGTAAGCGTTATTTAATTTCATGGCTGCAATCACCATCTGCAGTGATTTTGGAGCCCCCCAAAATAAAGTCTGACACTGTTTCCACTGTTTCCCCATCTATTTCCCATGAAGTGATGGGACCAGATGCCATGATCTTCGTTTTCTGAATGTTGAGCTTTAAGCCAACTTTTTCACTCTCCTCTTTCACTTTCATCAAGAAGCTTTTTAGTTCCTCTTCACTTTCTGCCATAAGGGTGGTGTCATCTGCCTATCTGAGGTTATTGATATTTCTCCTGGCAATCTTGATTCCAGCTTGTGCTTCTTCCAGTCCAGTGTTTCTCATGATGTATTCTGCATAGAAGTTAAATAAGCAGGGTGACAATATACAGCCTTGATATACTCCTTTTCCTATTTGGAATCAGTCTGTTGTTCCATGTCCAGTTCTAACTGTTGCTTCCTGACCTGCATATAGGTTTCTCAAGAGGCAGGTCAGGTGGTCTGGTATTCCTATCTCTTTCAGAATTTTCCACAGTTTATTGTGATCCACACAGTCAAAGGCTTTGGCATAGTTAATAAAGCAGAAATAGAAGTTTTTTTGGAACTCTCTTGCTTTTTCCATGATCCAACGGATATTGACAATTTGATCTCTGTTTCCTCTGCCTTTTCTAAAACCAGCTTGAACATCTGGAAGTTCAAGGTTCACATATTGCTGAAGACTGGCTTGGAGGATTTTAAGCATTAATTTACTAGGACTGTGTTCAGTAAATCTTTAATCCAATTTTCTGTTGATGGGTGGGACTGCGTTCCCTCCCTGTTGTTTGACTTAAGCCCAAACTGTGGTTGAGGTAATGAAGATAATGGTGACCTCCTTCAAAAGGTCCCATGCAGGCACTGCTGCACTTAGTGCCTCAGACCCTGCAGCAGGCCACTGCTGACCCACGCCTTCACTAGAGACTCCTGGACACTCACAGGCAAGTCTGGGTCAGTTTCTTGGGGGGTCACAGCTCCTTTCTCCTGGGTCCTGGTGCATACAAGGTTTTATTTGTGCCTTCCAAGAGTCTGTTTCCCTAGTCCTGTGTAAGTTCTGGTGGCTCTGTGGGGGGGTTAATGGCGACCTCCTCCAAGAGCCCTTCTACCATATCCAGATCTACTCTACCCAGAGCCCCTGCCCCAGGGGCAGGCCCCTGCTGACCTGTACCTTTGCAGAAGGTACTCAAACACAATTCTGGCTCAGTCTCTGTGGGGTCTCTGGGTCCTGGTGAGCACAAGGTTTGTTTGAGCCGTCCAAGGGTCTCTGGTAGGTATGGGGCTTGATTTTAAATACAGTTTGCCCCTCTTACCATCTTGCTGGAGCTTCTTATTTGCCCTTGGACATGACATATCTTTTTTTGGTGAGATCCAACATTCTCCTGTCAATGGTTATTCAGTAGTGAGTTGTAATTTTGGAGTTCTTGCAGAAGAAGATGTGTGCACGTCCTTCTACTCCACCATCCTGTGGGTTGAAAACTCCTTCTAATCCACCATCTTGTGGTTTGAAAAATAGAGTGCAGCCATAATGTTATAGGCAGCCATAATAATACGTCTGCCTACAATGTGGGAGACCTGGGTTCAATCCCTGGGTTAGGAAGATCCCCTGGAGAAGGAAATGGCAACCCACTCTAGTACTCTTGCCTGGAAAATCCCATGGACAGAGGAGCCTAGTAGGCTATAGTCCATGGGGTCACAAAGAGTCGGACACAACTGAGTGACTTCACTTTCTTTCTTTCTTTCATGATAATAGGGGCTATATGCTGTGCTTAGTCGCTCAGTCATGTCCAGCTCTTTGTGACCCCATGGACTGTAGTCCACCAGGCTCCTCTGCCCATGGGGATTCTGCAGGCAACAATATTGGAGTGGATTGCCATGCCCTCCTCCAGGAGATCTTCCCAAGCCAGGGATCAGACCGAGGTCTCCCAGTCTTGGTGGGAGGTGGATTCTTTACTGTCTGAGCCACCAAATTTCTCCCATAGAACATATAAGCTCAGTAAAATATTGACTTAAAACAACAATATATTCAGGGTTGATGAATATATTATTCATATTGATGGACATATTAATCATTCTACAAAAAGATATCTTTCAATTTTCTTATACATTGTAAAAGCAACAGGATTATAAGAACTTATGACTTCACTAAGAATCCTCCATGTTTATTCATACAACACTGATTTTTCTGGGATAGATTCTTAGGGTGCAGTAGTGACCAACAGAGCTGTTCCTTCACTTAAGGATGTCACTGTGACTGGAGAGAAGTATGGTGCCCATGTAATCACAGATGTAACCATTCAATTCCAGGGGTGCTCTGCTGGAAGGAGGCATGCAGGTGTCCTGAAAACACACACCAGGAGATCTCTTGACAGAGATAGATAGATGGAGATATACATATAGAAAGAAGATTGATCTATGTATATCTGCAGATAGCTGTATCTTTTTATTTATCTGTATCTATCTATATCTAACAATATCTATATGTAGATGAACCACTTATCTATCTATCTAGAGAGATTTAAAACAAATTGACTCATGCAATTGTGAAGGCTTGATAAATCCAAAATCTGCACACATGTATTGCTGGCACTACCATAGAAAAATACCACAGACCATGTGGTTTAAACAACAGAATTAATTTCCTTGTGATTCTGGAGGCTAGAAGTCCAAGGTCAAATCTGGCTTCTTCTGAAGCTCCTCCTTGGCTTGCAGACGCTCCCTGTCTTGTATGCCCCATGTGGTCCTTCCTCTGTGTCTTTTTGTGTGTCCAAATTTCCTCTTCTTTTAAAGATACCAGTCAGATTGGATTAGGGCCCACACTTATGGTCTTATTGTAATTTAATCACCTGTTTGAAGACCCCCATCTCCAAATATAATCACATTTTGAGGTACTTGGAATTAGGGCTTCAATCTATGAGTTTTAGGGCAGACAAATAACAGTTCAGCCCATAACAGGTAGGATTCACTGGATACTAGGATTTTCAAAGTGGGAAAGAGATGGAAGAAGAGGATCCCTTTCTCAGAGTAGATGAAATCTTAAAAGACCCTAAGGCTTAACTCAGATCTGAATTATTTTAACTCCCATAATCTTGATGACAGCTCTAAGGTGGGGACTAATATTGCCCTTGTCTTACTGATGAAGGAAATGAGGAAGTTAAGTAACTTGCTCAAGATCATGCAGCTCTCAGCTGGGGAATTTGGCCTCAGAGTTCATGCTTCTAACCACCACTCTAGAATACATGACTCCAGGCCAGAGCTCCAGGTTGGCAGGACATGAGAGAGGTGTGTGCTGAAAGATGAAGCTGGAGACATAGACGGATGCAAAAGATTTGGTGCCTTGGAAGCTTCCAGAAGGAAATAGGACTCCCTCCTGAGATCAGAAGGAAGCCTCTGGGGGATTAAGAGTGAGAGTTACAGAGTTAGGAGATTCTTCTTGCTGCCATTTGGGAAATGAATTAGTTGAGGATAAATGATACAAAGTAGGAAACAAAGGACAAGAATTTCCCAGTTGCCTAATAAGAAAGGACATTGGCTTGAAGTAGGTTTATGGCAACAGAGTTGGGGATTTCCATAAATGTACTGGGTTGGCCAAAAAGTTCATTTGGGTTTTTCTCTTAGATGTTATGGAAAAACCTGAACAAATCTTTTGGCCAACCCAGTATCTTTTTTTTTAATGGGAATTTTGGTGCTAGAAGAATTAGGACTTGGTGATTGAGTATATATTGGGAGACGAGCCTTTAAAAATTATAATGGTATGTAAATCAAGCCACATGCTGTCTACTTTAAACTTATACAGAGATGTATCTCAATTATTTCTCAATAAAACTGAAAAAAATAGCCAAAAAAAGTACTGTGTATAGCATACACTCTATAAGCCAGAGGGAAAAAAGATTTTTTATTTTAATAAATAAAATAAGACTCAAAAGAAAAAAGAAAAAACATTTATTATAGTGTGACTCATATATAATATTCAGTGATATGTTATCATCATACCAAAACATTTTAAAATTGCAAAACATCTTGGTGATGACAAGTCATTTAAAATATGCTGAATGTATTTTTGTTTGTCCAAATACATGCTCTGTTGTTAGCTTCTGTCTGCCTTCAGTTCCTCCTCCATCCCATTAGGAAAAATTTAAAGAAAGGAAATGTACCACACAGTGGAATGTGTTAATAGCTAGTGGGCTCAGACCTCAGTTCACTCCCCATGGTTTCTCTTCATATGCCTTTAAAAAAGAATCTACAGTTATATGGAGATACAAAATGAGTCCATTTATAATAACACATGTAGCTCTAAGATGTGCTGTCTTAGCCAAGCCATATATTCGTAGATGAATTTCCTTTTTGTAAAGTATGTTTTTCTTTATTCCTGGTGAAAAGAAGTTTGGGGCCCATCATAAAGAACAGGGGTGGGATAGAGTGAGGTTTTTCAGAGGATGTTCTCTGGGACCTTCAGGACACATCTGTTTGGTCTGGAGTAACCCTTCTCCATGCAGTGATCACTGTGGTGGTGACTTGCTGGTGAACCTACCTCAGGTCCAACACCAGTCTCTGCTTTGCAGCCCAGCTTCTCATCTGGCTGGTTTTGCCAACGCCTTGTCTTAGAGGGAGAAGGGTGAGATGTGGACTTCTCACCAGGTCCTTAGTGAGAACAGTGCTATTAGTTACAAAGATTTTTCCTGAGCAAAAATAATTCTAACTGGAGTTTAATACCAACTGCAGTGAGAAGCAACTGACACAGAAATTAGCCTCCAATTAAAATAAATAAATTTAAATTAAAAAAAAAAAAGAAAGAAGGTAAAATGAGTAAATGATTGAGAAGCAAATGGAACAGAGGCTCCCAGCTTCCCACTAGAATAAATGAATACTCTGAAGACATCTAGACAGGATTGGTCATTGAGCCTTCAGGAAACCCTGAAGGCCATTTCCTTTTCCAGGGATCTTGCCGACCCAGGGACTGAACCTGCATCTCTTATGTCTCCTGCATTGGCAGGTGGATTATTTCTCAGTAGCTCCACCTGACAGGGTCTAGCTAGAATGTAATAACACTGTTTTATTTTTCAGGTACTTTCTATTTATGGCAAGGGGGATGCCAGTGTTCCATTTATGTTTGTGTTATGGATCTTCTTTTAAACATAGATGTATATAAGGAAAAGAGGAAGTTGGTGTGAAATACTAGGAAATATTAGAGATGCTATGCAAATTGAGCAAACACTGTGAACAACTTAAGAGGCATAGTTATAACACTTGTGCTCTGATGCAGATAGGCAGTACTCTCATCTGTCGTAGAATACTGAAGGGTATGTAAAAGAAATCTGTGCAGCAGGCAGAATTATTATGAGAATGAACAAATTATTTTTGCAGAGTTTGGCACATGTTCTTTATTTTCTTCTTTGACCTTTGAACTCCCAGTCAAGTGTGGTCCAATGAACAATCAGTTGAGGAACAGGCTTTGGTACTTCTGCCATATCTAGTGATGTTCACACTTGAACTTCATTAGGTTTATAAGAACTATACATTTGTAACTGTTTCTTGTGCTTTCTTTTCTTCATCTTTTATTAATTTTTATTTCAAAAGGCAGAGCACAACGCAATTGCTGCCAATTGTTTGAATACTAATGTAAATCAAAGGGTGGCAAGGTCAAACCTGAGCTGTTGACTGCCAGCCAGAGCCCCATTGATGGCTTAGAAGGAGGCGTGAAGAGCAGATACACAGTCAAGTCAGGTGGTTGAGGGGTGTTGATGGACAGAGGACAAAATTGTATATTAAAAGGAAATTGAACCTTCAGAAGTTCCTCTTGTGATTTTACACAGTGTGGTATGCTTGTGTTACATGTAAAGACTTGATCTTAAATGCTGTTTTTATGCTGTTTATGAATTGATTTGTGTTTTGCTTCCAATAAAAATTAAATTCTTGAAGCTTAAGTACTTACTGTTTTGACCCCCAGCCCTGATTTGAGGTGGAAATATGGATGCTCTTTATCTTCACAGAATCTCTTCTTTTGGATGGGAGGCCCCCAGTTTTCTTTCAGGAACTTACCCTTTGTCTAATCCATGTAGTTTAGATGGTACTGACTTCATCCCAGCCTCCAAAGGTGGACATGTGATGAAATATGATTAAGCAAAGGACTGTATCCTGTCGGTCAGTGTAACTCACTGTGAATGGGTGCATAGTCCAGATTGCACCAATAGGAACCCTACCTAGAGTTTTGCTTGAACTGGTAGGGTAAAGGAATTATCTTTCTACTGCTAACTAAGTAGGATACAAGCCTGGAATGACTGCAGGCTGCAGTCTAGAGAAATCCTGACCAAGAGGAAAGCCAATGCAGAGAAAAGGTAGAGCCCTGAGTAGTGGAGAGAGTAATAAAATCCAGATAACTCTTTTTGTGCCCCCTAGTTTCAGCTGTCCCTGCGGACATTACCCTTGGACTTGCCATGTATATGAACCAATGAATCTCTGCCACCTCCCACACCTGTTTTTATGTTTAAGCTAGTTTCAGTCTGGTGTTTGCATCTTGTTTCTGAAAAAAGCCTCAGTAATACATCCGCTCTTCCCATCCAGCAGACTGTCACAGTGGCAGGCATGTGACGTGCACACGGTAAATACTTGCTGATTTGAGGGGTCTAAGATGCCCCTAGGTTTATGAAACAGGATGATGTGATCTCAAGGGCACTGGGACAAGAGTCTGAAGATTTCAGTCATTCATTCACATCAAACATTTTTACTGAGCACCTGCTTTGTGCCAGGTGCTGTTTTAGTGCTGAAGCCAGTAGTGAACAAATAGACCAAGTCCCCATTTTAACAGAAATGGCATTCCAGTAGGAGAATATATAATATGTCAGGAGGTGATGTATTCTATGCGGTTGTGAAGAAAGACTTCCTACTAATTAGGTCTGGGACCTTGAGAGAGCCACTTTATCTTTCTGAGTTTCCTTTTTCTCATATATAAAAAAAGGGCGTTGCAATGCTTACTCTTTGTTTCTTTCCTTTCCAGAACGACCACCACCAACAGCAGTATTCCATTTCATGATACACTTTGATGGACCTGAATTCTGGAGCACACCTGAAAATATGTTCGTTGATAGTTGACATTTCCAGGAAATTTTATGTTTTTCTGTGTTTATTGGTACACTTCTCTATGCATCATTTTGAGAGTTATGAATTCTTGCCTATTCAGGTTTCCTAGACATCAGCTAGATTCCCATGGGACTTGGGAGCCGCCTAAACTAACTGAATTCCCTCGAGGTCTTCGCTTGAAAGCACTATCTGAGTCTACCTGTTCTGTCCATGAGCTTTCCCTGAAATCAATGACAGATGGTCTGTTCCACCATTGCTTTTCATTTGGCGAAAAGTTGCTCTTATCTCTGATCCTCGGCTAAGTCAAGACTTTTTCTCCCCACCTCCTCCCCACAGCTCCTCAGTTAATCACTTTGCTTATTTTGATCTCTGGTCTTGCCTGCCTCTTACAAGTTTTCAGAATTCTCAGAACTTTTCTGGCAATGGAAATGGTCTCAGTAATGTTATCACTGTTGACTTTTAAAGTGTTACCATAAATATAATTTGACTCTGAAGAGGGAAGTGCATTCTGGTTTTTTTCTTCCCTTGAATTTATTTATCTTGGAATATAGTCGGTTTACAACATTGTTAGTTTCAAGTGTTCAGCAAAGTGCTTCAGTTATATATATATGCTCACACACATACACACATCCTTTCTTTTTCAGATTCTTTTCCCATATAGGTAATTTTATGGGTATAGGTAATTACAGAGTGTTGAGTAGAGTTCCCTGTGCTAGTAGGTCCTTGTTGGTTATCTGTATATATAATAGTGTGTTTATGTTAATCCCAAACTCCTAGTTTATCCCTTCCACCTTTCCCCTTTGGTAACCATAAATTTGTTTTCAAAGTTTGTGAGTCTGCTTCTGTTTTGTAAATAAGTTCATCTGTATCATTTATATATATATATATATATATATATATATATATATATGTCAGGCCCAGTCTCCCATTTCATCCATCCCTGCCCTTTTCCCCCTTGCTATCCATACGTTTGTTCTTTATATTTGTCTCTTATTTCTGCTTTGCAAATAAAATAATCTATACTAAAAAAAATAATAATAATAATCTATACTATTTTTCTAGATTCCACATATGTGCATTGATATAACATTTGTTTTTCTCTTTCTGACTTCCCTCTGCATGACAGACTCTAGGTTGACTCACATATGCCTGCAAATGACACAGTTTCATTCTTTTTATGGCTGAGTAATGTTCCATTAGGAGAAGGCAATGGCACCCCACTCCAGAAGCATACATGTTATTAACACCACATCTTCTTTATCCATTCCTCTGTTGATGGACATTTAGATTGTTTCCATGTCCTGGCATGTAAATAGTCCTGCAATGAATATTTGGATCCATGTATCTTTCTGAATGATGATTTTCTCTGGTATATGCCCAATAGTGGGATTACTGGGTCATATGGTAGTTCTATTTTTAGTTTTTTAAGGAACCTGCATTCTGTTTTCCATAGTGACGGTATGAATTTACATTCTCATCAAGTATAAAATGGTTCCCCTTTCTCCACACCCTCTCTAGCATTTATTTTAGACTTTTTGATGATGGTTATTCTGACTGGTATGAAGTAGTAGTACCTCATTGTAGTTTTGATTTGCATTTCTCTAAAAACTAGTGATGTTGAACATCTTTTCATGTGTTTATTGGACATCTATATGTCTTCTTTGAAAAAATATCTATTTAGATCTTCTGCCCACTTTTTGATCAGGTTTTTGTGGTTGTTGTTGTTGATAGTGAGCTGCATAAGCTGTTTTGTGTATTTTGGAAATTAATCCCTTGTTGGTAGCATCATTTGTATCAGGTAGCCCTACTTTAGTTTACAGCTGCTGAGAATGTCCCATGGTCTTGCCTTGTCTGTCTCCATATAATGTGTGTTGGAATCACTTCTCTAATCCCATGCTCATACTATTTAGTGACAGTTCTCCCAGGGAGAGAGAGAGTGCATCTTATTTCTCTTAATCTTCCCAGCACCCTGCACACTGTTTTGCATGCAGTGAGGGCCCAGTGAATGTTTTGACAATTGGATTTTGAATCAGTTACTTTCTTGGATAGCTCTTGATAATATCCCAACTTCTTGATAAAGTAAAACCTGATATTAGTCATTGAATTTCTATCAAAGGCATTGCAAACTAGTTATTGATTTTTTTAAAGAAAAGAGAAATAAATCTACCACTTGATACTTATTCTTGCACTAAAACATGAGCTAGGACAACCAGATGTGACTCGGGTATCAGATGAAATCCCTATAAATTAATAATAATAAAAATAAAAGACTAATGTGAAATGGGGATTTAATTAACTTCAAACAACAGCTACTCACAGTATCTGGAGAAAGTCACAAGAGCTCTTCATAATTTTATAAAGGTTTTAGGACTTAACTCTGTGTTTTTGTCTATTTCTCCTTTTCTTCATTCATCTGTGCTGCTCAAGCTCTGTCCCACTCTCTATCAATCTCAGCATGAAACTCAGTCTCTGCTCTATTTCCACAAAAATTCATTCACACACAGATCTCATAACATGATTAAAGAATGGGGAGAACTGGGAGAGAAGCCACATGGAGAGTATACACCTACCCCCATCTCCTTCCATTTTCTCTTTCTCCTCCCTCCCTCATGGGAGAAACTGCTTAATTCTTCACTTTGTCTCACCCTAAACTCTCTCACCCATATTCATGCCCCCTTTAAGTCAAAGCACTTTTCCAAACAGAGGAACAGCACTTCTCCAAGCTAAGAGTTCTGTTAAAATAAAAACACCTCCATCTTAATGACACAGAAAATAGGTCCCCATATCTTGGTTTGCCATGAAAGGTTATATGATGGCTCTGTGGAGTAGGCTATGTTAAATGCAGCAACCGGAGGCCTTATCTTCCACCTATCAGAAAGGGCCTTGCACTCAGGAATGGCACAGAGTCCCAGTCCAGAAGGCTAACTGCCAAAAACTTTATTGTGTGCAAGGGTAGAAAGTTCTAGTCTCTGCAGGATGAATTAGAGGAAGGGTCCTCGAAAAATGCTTGTAAATGATGATGGTCTGGCAGCAGTGGCATATCTCTGTGCTTGAGCTCAGCGTGGTGCTGACTCATGCTCTTGCAGTGGGAACCCAACTCCTCTGCCAACGCTCCTCACTCTGCAGCCGCCAGGGAGAGCTTGCTCTCCGCCGCCATGCAGCTCTCTGGTAGCCTGTTGGAGATGCAGAGTGAGGCAGGCAGGGAAAGGGTGAAGGGGTCACCAAGCTGGGCAGAGGGAATGTGCGGTCAGAATGGTCTTTGGATTCTGAGTCAAACTAAAGAATATGTTAGATCATGGAACTTCCAGGACTAAGACCCTAGTTGTTGTTCAGTCAGTCGTGTCCGACTCTTTCTGATCCCATGAACTGCAGCACACCAGGCTTCCCTGTCCTTCACTATCTCCCGGAACTTGCTCAGACTCATGTTCATTGAGTCAATGATCTCTAGACCAGGAGTTGATAAACTATAGCCTTATGGGCCAAATTTGGCCATGGCCTTCCCCCTGCCCCCCCAATATATTTATTTATTTTCTGCTGCCAATGGTTTTATTAATTTAATTTTTAATTGGAATATAGTTCATTTACAGTGTTGTGTTAGTTTAGGTGTATACCAAAGTGAATCAGTTATACTATATATATACCTGTTCTGTTTCTGTACAGCCCATACCAGATACAGAGCATATATTTGGACAGATGGTTTTTGCATTTTTAAAAGGTTGTAAAAACCAAAGATTATGTGATGGAGAATGTAGCATGTGGCCCACAAAGTGTAAAATATTTACTATCTGGCCCTTCAGAAAAAAGGTTGGCTGACCTTGCTATAGACCAGTAGGACTCAACTGTGACTATACACCAAGGTTACCAGAAGAATCTTTTAAAAGCAAAACAACATAAATAAATAGATAATTCTGCCCTAAACAAACCCACTGAATTAGACTGAATTAGGATCTCCAAACTATTGTTTGCATTTTTATAAACTATTACAGGTATTTCTGAGGATTACCAAGATGACAATGATGTACCCCTCTTACTTTTTTAAACTTGCCTGATGGCTGGTTTTGGACTCAGCCTACCACTGAACAGAGCATTGGGTCTGCTGCTGCTGCTGCTGCTGCTAAGTTGTGTCAGTCGTGTCCGACTCTGTGTGACCCCATCGACGGCAGCCCACCAGGCTCCCCCATCCCTGGGATTCTCCAGGCAAGACCACTGGAGTGGGTTGCCATTTTCTTCTCCAATGTATGAAAGTGAAAAATGAGAGTGAAGTCACTCAGTCACATCCGACTCTTAGCGACCCCATGGACTGCAGCCTACCAGGCTCCTCCGTCCATGGGATTTTCCAAGCAAGAGTACTGGGGTGAGATGCCATTGCCTTCTCCAGAGCATTGGGTCTACATTGGGTTAATTTCAACCTCTGTTTTAGCAGAAGGGATGTCTGGAGCAGGATTGTGTAAGAAAAGTTCTCCATGGAAGTTTCAACCTTGCCCAGAAAAAATCTGAAAAGTTATAATAAAGCACTACCATATTTGCTGAACATTTGTTATATATTTCCACTACGGTTCTTAGAGCAAATATATTAAATAAATTATTATCATGAAGCAACTGAGGCTTAAAGAGTGTTAAATAATCCATCCAAGGTTACCTAGTTATCAGCAGGTATAGCTGGGGACTGTGCTTTCTGCCAGAACCTAATTCTTACCCAGTGTGCTTGGCTGCCAGGTTGTCATTGAACAGAACCACCAATAGCTGAAGATCTGATAGGCTGTCCTGGCAGCGGACGGGGAACAGTTTGTGAAGTTGTATTCATTGATACTCTTGGTCTCATATAGAGGCACAGATTCTGGAAATGTGAGGCCTCTCAATGGCTGACCAGGAGAGGAATTTAAACCCCTCACTCGCCTGCAATATTTAACCAGTGTTACTGACTTCCAACCCTTCCAGGTCTAAAACACCACCTCCAGATACCTGCTCCTGCCCTTTCGGTTCTCAGCGCAGAGTGGAAGGCAAGCACACGCTCCTTGGAATGAAGGTAAGCAAACAGACTGTAACCTCAGTGATGCCCTCTGGAGTTACCCAATGCAGAAGCCCAGTATTACCTGCTCTTTGGGAGCAAACTGAGCCTTACGGAGATCAAGGAAGTTGCTTTAAGTTGTGTTGAATCTAAGGGTGGTGTCTGTCAGGCCCACATTCTCTCTCTGGCCACTACCTTGCCTGTTGCGAGTTTATGGACCAGCCTCCTTCAGAGAGGCCCTTCTTCCTTCTCCATCTACTTCTTTGAAAACCCACCAGGGCCCTTCCCAAGAAAGGGACAGCCCAGTGATTCCTGGGACCTCCCCAAGAGGCCTAGGTCTGAGCTGTCCCTTCTTGGGCCTCTCAGTGGCCTGGTCTCCGCTGAAGATTTTCCCCTTCAGGAGGCCCAACTGCTGGCCACATTGTCAATTGCTAGCTGGTTACCATGGAAACAGGTCTCAAGAGGGATCTGCTTTTCTCCCTCCTTGAATGAGGAGGAGTAGAGGGCTTTGTGAGGGGCAGTGCTTCCTGCTTCGTGGCCAGGAGAAGGACTGGCTTTGGGTGATGGGGCCTACACAGTTTGCCCGAGGACCCTACTCTTTGTCAGCACAAGATCGCCAATTTTTCATTCTGAGGGATGAGTGTCCTTATTTGGAATACAAATCCTTTTTCCTTTTTGATGGTTGAAATGCCTTTTCTTTTATGAAATGATTATGATAGAAAGAATGGTTTAAACGATGTTATTACTTGGTAAATAAAAAGTTTGTTAACACAGGCAACAATACGGATGAGTCTTGAATCCTTATGCTAAGTGATACAAACCTTGCAAAAAGAAAAAGAAAAGAGTACATGCTGTATGATTTCACTTACATAAAATTCTAGGAAGTAAAGGCTGAGCTGTAATGACAGAAATCAGACCAGGGTACTGAGGTGGGAGGAGAGAGGGATGGATTATGAAAGGGCATTAGGAAAGTTTGGGGAGTGGGCAAAATCTTTCTTACCTTGATTATGGTGATAGTTTCATAAGTGCATACATATTTTAAGACAGATCAAATGTAACACTTTAAATATGGATAATTGAGGGTACTTCAGTTAGACCTCAACAAAGTTGAAACAAAATAGCAGCCTTTTGCTGAACTTCAATTTTTATTTTTTTGTGATTTAAGCAATCTGTGGAAAACCAAAGTGTGGGAAGCAAGCACAGGGTCCTTTTGCAACATTTCTGGATACACTAGTGAAGAAGGTGAAGTCTGTCTCTCCTGTCCTTTCTATACTCAGGCTCCATCCCCAGGTGACAGGTGAAAGGGATTCTATAAACTAATTGGTCCTGAGGTATCTGGATACTTAATGTGCCTTTTTTTCCTAGTGGTGATGGATTTATAAAGGATTTATTTATAAAGACTTCTTGGCTATAAAGAAGGGTCATTTTTACTCCTGTAGGTTGGGTGGAATGAAGTTAAAAGACCACTGTGGCAATCTAGAGAAAGACTGGTGCCCTGAACTAGGGTACTGGAAAGGGGATGAAGGCAGGTGGGTATATTGGAAAGGCAGTGTCTTAGTTAGAGTTGCTATAACAGAGTATTATAGACCACGTGCCTTAAACATTCATTTCTCACAGTTCTGGAGATTGAGAAGTCCAGGGTCAAGATACTGGCAGATTCAGTATCTGGTGAGGACCTGCTTCCTGGTTTGCACATGACCCTCTTCTTATTATATCTTCACGTGGGCGAGAGAGAAGTCCTCATTCTCTTGCTTCTTCTTATAAGGACACTACACCTATTTGTGAGGGCTCCACTCTCATGACCTAATTACTCCACAAATGCCCTGTGTCCTAATACTATAACCCTGGGTGTAAGTGTTTCAACATATGGATCTAGGGAGGGCACAAACATTCAGTCCATAAATAACACACAACAAAGTTGGATTCAACACAACTAGATTCAACAGAATCATTGGATATGAGTGGGAATTTAGAGAAGGGAAAATTAGGAACAGTGCCCAAGGTTTGTCTTTAGATAACTGCATCATTAGTTGATGGAAGATGGTTCTGGTTGAAGTAAGGTTGTGGGGAGTGAGAAGTTCACTTGGGGACATGCTGAGTTGGATGTGCCAGAGATGCATCTAGAAAGATCAAGAAGGAAGTCAGAGAGACTTACAGATCTGAAATGCAGGAGGTGAAGCCAGACTACAGATAGAGATTTAGCATACTGATCAGAAGAGAAATAGTAAATGCATGTTGAATTAAATTATCTGTGTTTGGTTATTTTAGTCATTACTTTTTACATTTCACAGGCCACTCTCTGTTTACACAGTGGGGAGAGAAGTCCCTAATGCATGGCAGATTTAATTGATAATCCGTGATTTTCTTGACGATAGGGAAGGGCGTGGCTTTTGGGGATAGAAATGTGGACCCAATGTCCTCTGTTGTTTGGTTTTTATCTGATTATATACATTTATTTTTAGAAAATACTCTCTCTTTGATGGTCCTACTTAATTTGATACACACCCCCATAAGAGTACTTTTTAACTTTGGCCCCTTTTATGCATCTGTTTCTCCTTGTGTATTAAGCGCATTGAGGCCAGGTACCATGACTTATTTTGACATGCAGTCAAGGATGGGTGTGCTAAACTGAGTGCTTCATCTCCACAGTTTTCATGTTGAGTTTTCTAGCAAATTACTCTTGACTTCCCCTTTGACATTTGTGTATTCATGAGAGTAAATTTAAAGGGAGTGGTACAGGTTCTCAACTGAAAGGAGAATTTTACTCATTCTTTCATAAGAAAAAAAATAAATGAGTGTATAATGTGTTGCTGAATCCTACATTTAAAGACATGTTCTTGATGCTTACTATAAATTTGGAGCACTGGACAGATGCTTCTCTTGGTTTTTCATACAAACACCCAGGAAATCCTTTTTACTTTGGTCGCTGGAGTTTTTGTGATTTTCCTTAGCTTGCCAGACCAAACCTTAGCTCTCCAAAATCACCCAGAAAAGTCACCAAAGATATTGTTTCTGTCAAATGCTAAGATAAACCGATGACATCAGGACATTGTCCGTTTGTGTTTACATCTTAATTTTAAGCCAGCTGTTTTTGTGTTTACAATCTGCATCAATTAATTTAGGACATCATGAAAATGGTTTATGTTTGATGGTTGAGTTTCATAATGAGCAGAATTTCTGCATGGATTTCTTCCTCATTTAACAGCTGAGAACATGTCATTATTTTACAAGCACTACAGATAAATCATTTGGCAAAGGACTTCTCAGTCCTTTAAAATAATTTTTATTTCTTGTGATTTCAATTGTCTCTGCATTTTTCCTTGTAAATAGTTGAAGAGTAAGCACATTTTCAAAGAGCTGTAGGGAGGCTAAGATGCCAGTTGCATTTTAACGATATAGGGCATTATCGTTCTTACTGTAGCCAATTCTCTTTTAAATCATTGCAGTTTCTGCTCTAGCCTCCAGCTATAGAATTCTTTTCAAGCTGGCAGTGAACTTGGCAGGCTGCCAGAAGAAATATAAAGGTGTTTTGGTCCACCGAAGTATTTTGAGTGGTTCTTAGTGATACAGTTTTCTTCAGTACATCTGCAAAACATTTTTCTGAAGTGAATTTTCATGTGAAAGCCTCCTTAATCATCACCAGCATTGTTTGTTTCAATGCAGTTATTTAAGTGCCCCCCTGGGTGCCTACAAAATAAACAAGGGAATCTTCTAAAGAGTTTTAAAAGTGGCAGGTGCTGGGGCTGTGCCCTATTCACTTAGTTTGCAATGACATTTTTGTGCTAATCTATAGACAAACAAGAGACAGGTGACACACCAAATCAAGTACAATGAACAAGAGAAGACGGCGTTGGCCAATAAGGTCAGCTCTAGATAAGACGCTTTTCAGGCAAGCAAGTAGCAACTGCTTTTTAACCCTCTTGCTGTTTGTATTCTGGCTGTAAAAATCTGATATTTAAACTTATAAAAATCTGATCTTTAATCTGATATGTTAACTAAACATTTTTGGGGTTTTTTTCTGTATATTATTTTGGAAGTTTAAAAAATGCATCTGTTATGTTTACATCTAAAATCTACTTTGAATTTTACATATATATATGATGTAAAATGCCAATTAATTTTTTAGCATATAGTAATCTAGTGTTCCAACACCATCTAACTACAGCTTTCTTCTGATCAGCATTTTTAAAATTTTTATTGAAGTAGAGTTGTTTCAGTTCAGTTCAGTTCAGTTCAGTTCATTTCAGTCACTCAGTCGTGTCTGACTCTTTGCGACCCCATGAATCGCAGCACGCCAGGCCTCCCTGTCCATCACCAACTCCAGGAGTTCACCCAGACTCACGTCCATTGAGTCAGTGACACCATCCAGCCATCTCATCCTCTGTTGCCCCCTTCTCCTCCTGCCCCCAATCTCTCCCAGCATCAGAGTCTTTTCCAGTGAGTCAACTCTTTGCATGAGGTGGCCAAAGTACTGGAGTTTCAGCTTTCGCATCATTCCTTCCAAAGAAATCCCAGGGCTGATTTCCTTCAGAATGGACTGGTTGGATCTCCTTGCAGTCCAAGGGACTCTCAAGAGTCTTCTCCAACACCACAGTTCAGAAACATCAATTCTTTGCCACTCAGCTTTCTTCACAGTCCAACTCTCACATCCATACATGACCACTGGAAAAACCATAGCCTTGACTAGATGGACCTTAGTCGGCAAAGTAATATCTCTGCTTTTCAATATGCTATCTAGGTTGGTCATAACTTTCCTTCGAAGGAGTAAGCATCTTTTAATTTCATGGCTGCAATCACCATCTGCAGTGATTTTGGAGGCCCCCAAAATAAAGTCTGCCACTGTTTCCACTGTTTCCCCATCTATTTCCCATGAAGTGATGGGACCGGATGCCATGATCTTCCTTTTCTGAATGTTGAGCTTTAAGCCACCTTTTTCACTCTCTTTCACTTTCATCAAGAGGCTTTTTAGTTCTTCTTCACTTTCTGCCATAAGGGTGGTGTCATCTGCATATCTGAGGTTATTGGTATTTCTCCTGGCAATCTTGATTCCAGCTTGTGCTTCTTCCAACCCAGCATTTCTCATGATGTACTCTGCATATAAGTTAAATAAGCAGGGTGACAATATACAGCCTTGATGTACTCCTTTTCCTATTTGGAACCAGTTGTTTACAATGTTTAATTGACAGTGTTTAATTTCTGTTGTATAGAAAAGTGACTCAGTTATACAGGTATGTATATATATACTTTTTCATGTTCTTTTCCATTATGAGGCTTGTCACTGCTGCTAAGTTGCTTCAGTCGTGTCCGACTCTGTGCGCCCCATAGACGGCAGCCCACCAGGCTCCCCCGTCCCTGGGATTCTCCAGGCAACAACACTGGAGTGGGTTGCCATTTCCTTCTCCAGTGCATGAAAGTGAAAAGTGAAAGTGAAGTCGCTCAGCCGTGCTCGACTCTTAGCAACCCCATGGACTGCAGCCTACCAGGCTCCTTCGTCCATGGGATTTTCCAGGCAAGAGTGCTGGAGTGGGGTGCCATCGCCTTCTCCAAGGAGGGAGCCCAGGGAGCCCCTAATCTAGGCCACTGCCGCCGCCCCCCATATAACGGCAGTGACTCTGTGACCCAAAAGGGTCCTAAGCTGCGGGGACCAGGCTTCTGAGGACACTTACGGCCTTCATCCTTAAGTGTGAAGGGTACCCTGGCTGGACAAATTCACCAGTGACAGCAGTAATCCAGGAATCCCGAACCCGCACAGATATTGAATATAGTGCCCTATGCTATATAGTAGGACCTTGTTTAATTTTTTGATTTTAAATGAAAGCAAAAGGAGATTCAAGATTAAAATATCGCTGTCTGTGAATACACAAGTAAATATGTACGTGTGTATGCTTATTTACACACATGTATATATTCAAAGATAAAGATTACTATGATTAAACATTAAAGCATGTAAAAATTCCCATTTGTTTGCTATTTTGGCCATGAATTCAATCCACATTTGTTCTGTTTCCTCAATAAACCACCTTATTTACATGCCAAATACCACACACATGAAACTTCAGAAATAAATGATTAAGCACATTTTTTTATATTGCTTCCTCTTTACCAGTTGCCATTTGTATGTATGAGTTCTGTTTCTAGGGAACTTTCTTTCTTAAAAAAGTTTGATTAGTCATCTTTTTAGAGATACTTGATGGGAAATTAATTTTATTAATGCTAAATTTCAATGCAGGCTAATTATGAACCACCACCCTCCTATTTCTTTTTTGAGGTAATTTTACTCGTGAGTTGGTGACAAAAACAATTCGGTAGAAGATTTTTTTTTTAAGCTTACTTTTGTGTGTGTAAAAAATGAAGTGTAGCTCTTTGGTGAATGCATAAAAACACTGTAAAATCTCTAAAATATTCCACTGCAGTAAGGGGTAGAGCTTTGAGAGCATTTATGCACTGCTTTGGAAGAATTAAAGATTTTGCATATAATACTCCTTTCCCATCACACACGAAAAAGTACTAGACAGTAACATTTTATACAGCCTTTTCTTAAGACTCCATTTTGGCAGTC
Organism: Oryx dammah; assembly: GCF_014754425.2. NCBI lineage: Eukaryota > Metazoa > Chordata > Mammalia > Artiodactyla > Bovidae > Oryx > Oryx dammah. Next base: position 43,895,712 of record NW_024070197.1, read on the forward strand.
TGGCAAAATGGCAAGGTCCATTTTGATTATTGCAGTCAAGAACATGAAGTACTGACTCTGTTGTGGGTTAGATCTTTCATATCATTAAATTTTAAGCTCTGGGTCTAGTGCTTTCAGCTCAGCTGCTTCTAGGGCAATCAGCCTTGGTTTACAAAAAAATGTATTATTTACTGAGTGGCTAATTGCAGGATATATTGACCTCTTCTTAATAAGCCTAACAATCCTACAGTTTAAGAACTAAAGGAAACGTATATATCAGTTATGTGACCTGGGAGAAGATGAACTTTATTACAGTTGAATTGAGAACCCATGAGCGAAACGCAGCAGTTCATCAGATTTGCTTTGCCTTGTTTGTGATAGGGTAGTTCAGTTCAGCTCAGTTGCTGTCATGTCTGACTCTTTGCAACCCCATGGACTTGCCAGGCTTCTCTATCCATCACCAGTCCTGGAGCTTACTCAAACTCATGTCCATTGAGTTGGTAACACCATCCAACCATCTCATCCTCTGTCATCCCCTTCTCCTCCTGCCTTCAATCTTTCTGAGCATCAGGGTCTTTTCCAATGAGTCAGTTCTTCACATCAGGTGGCCAAAGTATTGAAGTTTCAGCTTCAGCATCAGTCCTTCCAGTGAATATTCAGGACTGATTTCCTTTAGGATGGACTGGTTGGATCTCCTTGCAGTCCAAAGGGACTCTCAAGAGGATGGTGTAGAGTCCTCTACTAAAGTTAGAGATGACAGCCTGTTGATCCAGCAGCTGAATGGTGGAGGACCTGTTGCCATCACTAGGAGGGCTGTTATGTGCTGGGTTTTATCAGGCAACTCTCAACCAACTAGGTAATAAGTCAGTGGAGAGAAAGGAATTGTCCAGTCTTCAGCAAGGCTACAACAGCTTTCAAGTGTGTAGCCTGCTACTTTTCCTACTCACCATATTATGAGTGTTTTTCCATTAAAGAATGACTCAAGGTTTATCAAAACAATAAAGCCCCCTGATTGCTATCTCTGGACCTTGACCGTCTGAGCCACCCTCCCAACTTTTATCAAAATATCGTATTTCAGTGCCTGCCAGAGGATGAGAATAAACAGAATAGGGACTTAATGGCAACCTCAACAGGAATAAGTGCCTTTAAGGGATATATTGTCTGAGATAAGACTGTTCAGTTTAAATACACTGCAGGCGTTCCTTCCACTTAAAAATGGGAACAGTTACAATGAGGTATAGATGATATAGGTGATGCCTCTCCTTAAGAAGAGGTTAGGACATGAATCCCGGTGGTAACCTGATGAAATATATGTACTTTTGTGTACACTTACCTGGTGGCTCAGACAGTAAAGAATCTACCTGCAGTGCTGGAGACCTGGGTTTGATCCCTCGGTTGGGAATATCCCCTGAAGAAGGGAATGGCTACCCACACTAGTATTCTTGCCTGGAGAATCCCATGGACAGAGGAGGAACCTGGCGGGCTACATGGGGGTTGCAAAGAGCCAGACATGACTGAACACCTTTCACTTTCACTTCTCAGTACTCTTGAGTACATGTACACACACATGCGTACACATGCACACACATATTTACTATACATACGTGTAAATAAACACATGTGTATAGTACAACTTTAGAGGAAACAGAGACCCACTTGAAGAAATCCACAGACCTTCCCAAGGATGGTGGGCACCTTGAGAACACTGTTGTAGAGCATAGACAATGTTGCCAATACATATTTTCTTGGGTGCTGGACTTCCCACGTGGCTGTGTTAAAGAATCTGCCTCCAAACACAGGAGGCGCGGGTTTGATCCCTGGATCAGGAAGATTCCCTGGAGAAGGAAATGGAAACCCATTCCAGTATTCTTGCCTGGGAAATTCTATGAGCAGAGGAGCCAGGTGGACTACAGTCCATAGCATTGCAAAAAGAATCAGACATGGCATTAAATTTTGCTTTTGCTTCTGACAGTTACCTTGATGGCCGGCACAGAGTGGAGGAACAAAATTGATTCCTTGAATTGGACAGAGTGTAGCCAAGATAACTTGCATTTCCACTGGGCCTTACACTTTGGAAACCACATTCCTGGCTACAGCCTTGTTGAGCAGAGAGTAGATTATTATCTGCATTTCACAGGAGAATAAGCAAATGTGGGAGTGAAGTACCTGCCCCAGGCCAGTGATCCCTAACCTTGTATTCCTGCTGCTACACTGCTCCGACAAGGGCTTTATTTGAATCTGAATCAAATCCTTGTCAAACTTGACTTTTCTTTTTTAGTTTTCGTGCACTTGAAGTAGTATGATTTTGATATAATTTACTTGTGTTTTTTCGTATGAGTTTTGTGTAGATGCTATTGATTTTAGATGTTTTAGGCTAGTATTTGGAGAGTTTCTGTTGCTAAAGAAAACATACCATTTTCACTCTAAATAAGACATTTGAAGGTGAAATTTTTAGTCAGTCAGTCATGTCCAACTCTTTGTGGCTCCATGGACTATAGCCTGCCAGGCTCTTCTGTCCATGGAATTCAGCAGGCAAGAATACTGGAGTGGGTTGCTAGTCTCTTCTCCAGGGGATCTTCTGACCCAGGGATGAAACTTGGATCTCCTGCATTGCAGGCAGATTCTTTACCATCGGAGCCACCAGGGTAGCCAAATAAGACATTTGCCATCCCATGGACAGAGGAGCCTGCCAGGCTACAGTCCATGGGGTTGCAAGAGGTGGACAAGACTGAGTGACTAAACCACTACCACATCACCTAATTTAGCTTCCCAGGTGGTGCTAGTGGTAAAAAAATACCTGCCTGCCTGCCAATGTGGGAGATGTAAGAGATGCAGGTTCGATCCCTGGGTCAGGAAGATACCCTGGAGGAGGGCATGGCAATCCACTCCAGGATTCTTGCCTGGAGAGTCCCCATGGACAGAGGGTCCTAGCAGGCTACAGCCCATAGAGTCACACAGAGTTGGACACAACTGAAGCAAGTTGGCACGTAAGCAGATAATTTAGCTTCTGTGGCTTTCTTTACATATATTCTGCAGAATCTCCAAACCGTAGGCATGTAGTTCCTGCATGGGTTAATTCTGTTTCATTTCAGAACGCCCACTAGAAACTGACATTGAGAACAGAGACAGTTTTTCAGGTGACTGGAACCAATGCAAGAAAAAAATCACAACTGCTTCTTGAAATATCCAGATAACAGACAAATCTGATCCACATGATGAGACCCCCAGACCCTTCCTGGGGTTTTGCTGCTCAGAACTGGCATTCCTGTGCCTCTCTCACCAGCATATTCCAGAAGGTGGCTTGTTTAGAAAGGCAGTCAGAACACTCATCAGAAATAACCACACTTGATATTTATCCCATCTCTTTTACATTGCAGTATGATCTTGCATCTATTTTCACACGTGCTTCTCAAAACAGCTTTAGAAGGTGCTCAATTTAGGATGGTTGCCCTCAATTTACAGGACACTCTCAGACTCTGAGAAGTCAGATGTGGTTCAGTTTGTTGTTTTCACTAAGTCCGAGCCACCAGCTTGAAAGATAAAAACTTCAACTAAATATCCAGCAGATAATTTAATGTCTTATACATACAAAATGTTTTACCATCTCCAACATATTTTCACTCCTGTAATTTCATTTTATCCTGATGTGTTAATCACTAAGCAGAGAGCTGGGATCAAGTGTTAAAAATGGGACAGCTAAGCCTGAGAGGGAGTGAGGAAAAGAATGAGACTGGAACCAAAGTCTTCTCAATTCCAACCTTTCCCATTGTCTTGGAGTCACTGGTCCATTTTACTGACATGGTTGTTATGCTAGGGAAGGGCCAATGAAGTTGGTCCTGATTTTATACCTATTTCTTCTGACCCTCCTATGTCCTTGCAGGCAGCACCTCAATTGACTTTCAAGATTCAGGTAACCAATTTTCTTGCTGTTTGCTTAAGAGCACTCATTTTGAAGTACATGAAACTGGCTTAGACCTTTAGACAGATCCCCAGGGGATGACTTATGTGTGCAGTGGTGAAAGTCGATTTAACAAAACCATTAATTTGAGTTTCTGGGAATAAACAGTAGCTGTCACCCGCCATCAGAAAATACACAGATAGTGCTTTGTAATCCAAATTGCAAAGTGCCTGAGAATACGACTGAATCAAGGAAGATAACTTTGGTGGTTGTTCAAGTCTGCGTATTGTTTTAACTTTCTGGCCAGGATGGTTCATTTCAGTGGGGTTTTCAGAAAACTAGATATTGGGTTGTGCCTGCCACATTTCATCAGTCATGCTGCATTACTGCATTAGAGGGCCCTATGAATTCTTTTGGTCTCAGATTTACTGCAAGATGAGGCCGAAATCCATTTATGAACCCAAGGAAAGAGACAGGTAAAGATGGTCCCTTCACCAGGGGAGAGAGCACGTGCTTCTGTGACCATTCCCTTGTGACAGTCCTCCTGCCAAGCCCAGCCCCTCCCCCCAAATAAAAAGACAACTCAAGTAAAGCTAAATTCAAATAGGGAGAAAACCTTTTTTTCAAAGATGCGTGGCTGATTGTAAAATTGTCTTAAAAAAAAAAAAAACCAGTAATCCACAGTAGGCAGTATTACTATGATGAGCGTAAGAAAAAGCTTCAACGTCGATCTGATGAGCTTGTGAGAGAACAGCTACCGATAGTCTTAAATGCCTGGAATCTGTGCTCATGAGCAAGCCAAGTTCATGGATTTTATGCTTTCAAATTACTTAAAAATATTTAATAAGGAATAGTTAAGACATACAGAAAGATGGAGAGCACTCTACTTAACATCATCATCCAGCTAGATCTAACCAATGTGAACATTTTGCCATATTATCTTCAGATCTCCCATTTCTTGTATAAACAACACAATAGTATGTATTCACACACATACACACATATATACAGATGTCCATACATATACATGTATACATAGATATACTATACATATATATATACACACACATACATGTACTCACCCATATATAGACATATGTATGTAGATATACATATGTCTAGGGGCTTCCCTGATGGCTCAGTTGGTAAAGAATCTGCCTGCAATGAAGGAGACCCTGGGTTGATTCCTGGGTCAGGAAGATCTGCTGGAGAAGGGACAGGTTACCCACTCCAGTATTCTCGGGCTTCCCTGATGGCTCAGCTGGTGAAGAATCAATCCGCCTACAATGCGGGAGACCTGGTTTTGATGTGTTGGGAAAGTCCCCTGGAGAAGGGCAAGGCCACCCACTCCAGTATTCTGGCCTGGAGAATTCCATGGACTGTATAGCATATGGGGTTGCAAAGAGTCGGACACAACTGACACATATACACACACATATATAGACATATATATGTAGATATACAAATGTCTACACGTACACACATATAGATATATAGCTTTTTTTTTTAATTAATTTTTTTTGGTTGTGCCGGGTCTTCATTGCTGTGTGAGGGCTTTCTCTAGTTGCCACGAGTAGGGGCTACTCTTCACTGTGGTGCAGGTCTTCTCATTGCAGTGCCTTCTCTTGTTGCAGAGTTTGGGCTCTAGGAGATGCTTTCGGCTTCAGTAGTTGTAGCGTCGGACTCATTAGCTGCACCTCATGGGCTCAAGAGAGCGGGCTCAGTAGTTGTGGTGCGCTAGCTTAGTTGTTCCAGGGCATGTCGAATATTCCTGTATCTGTAGGGATCAAACCCATGTCCCCTGCGCTGGCAGGTGGATTCTTAACCACTGTACGACCAGGGAAAGTTCTATAGCTTTACATAATATATGTGCATACATAAGTGACTAGAGATCATACTCACTAAAGTCATTGTTAACAAGCATACTGTTTTGGGTATGAGAAGCTTTCTCTATATATCTGGGACCTTAAAGCCTCAGTGCAGTATGTCTGCTGATAATTCTTTTACAATGAACATCTCTTGTCAAATTCTGTAAGTCTTGGCATGTTCAAAAATGTATTTATTTTAGCCTCATATTTGAATGAAAATTTAGCAAATGGTATTCCACTTGGCTTGGGTTACATTTAGGCTCACATATAGTAGGAACCAAACCTTAGACACTGGAGGCTTTTGATATTATCTCACTCAGTGCTTTGCAGTTGTCTCCTATTTCTGCCAAGGAGATGTTAATCTTGTCTTTAAACTCTGACTATGTCTTTTATCAATATTATTATTTTCACGCTCTATTGCTACACATAGGAGTCAAAGGGGTTTTCATGGATTGGACTATCTATACCACCCTCGGCCTCTACTGAAATGGATATAATGGAAGAAACAGGAGTAAAAGTAAAGTTTTAAACTATTAATCTTATTATGATTGTGTAATAACTTTGGAAAGTAAGAGTATCATGTACTTAAAAAGAGAAGAAGTAATTGGTGACCAAGAAAGAATTCATAGAAAATAAATGTTTACCAAAACTGAAGACAGAATACAGACACCAAATAGATGAACAGTGAAATAATGAACTGATAAACCAACAGAAGACATTCTTCAAAGTTCAGAGCTAGAGGACAACATTTAAATTATGGATAAAAGGGAAGAAGCACAGAATAAGCCTAAGAGATGAGATATCCAATGTGTATTATAGAAAGAGACAATATAGATGGGAAGAAGTTTAAAGAAGTGATAATAGAGCAAGTAAGTAAAATTCCCTCAGACAAAGAAATTCCTGAGTCTTCAGATCAAAAGGGCACGTTACATCCTAGGCAGGTGCTTAGAAAAGGGATGCATATAGACATGTGCTATTTTTGAGTTTGGGGGATATGCAGAGAAAAATGCACAGCTGCAGAATAAAAAGCAGATGTGGTGATTGTTAAGGAAGGAGAATCAGTCTGGCATCCAGTGTCTCACCTATCAAATGAAAATGCTAGAAGGAATAGAAATAAATTCCAAAATCCTGTGGGGAAAATGATTTTGATTTCAACATTCTTGGGTCCTCTCAAACTATTCTTCATGTGTAAGAAAAAGAAGAATGAAAATGATCCTAATAACAATGTCCAGGAATCAAAATTTAAGTAAAGTATACTTTTTAGGCTGCAGGCAGGAGTGTGTATAGAGGCTGCTTAATTCTTGATAGAGAACTGCAAGCTTGCTGTTACTGTTTCAATGGGTATCATTGGTTGCAGAGAACAAAAAGAAAGTGACCGTAGTTCAGGGAGAGGTGGCTTAGTTTAAGGGTTTGACAGGCAAACCCAGGGTCATAACCAGGTTTCTAGGAAAGAAACTAGAACCTGGTACAAACCAAAGCCTGTCCTCAGTTTCAGGAGCTGCTTGGTCTTGCCTCTCTCCATCAGTGGACACATGGTGTGATATATCTCTCTTCCTGGTGGCTTCTCTGTGAGCTGACTATATCTATGGCACACAGCCCACAGTGCCACAAGTCAAGAGTCTACAAACTGGCCCCATCCAAGACTGAACAACCACCACCTCTGCTACTCTTAACTCAGGTTCTCAGGAAAGAGAGCACAACTGATTGCTAAGCAGCCTGTGAAAGCCTGGCCTTGGGTTATGTGTCTTATTCATGGATCAGTTAGCTAGGCTGGGGTGTGGTGGGGTCACTAAATGTTACATAGCTTAGTGGACCTGCCTCTTCTTAGGGCATAAGGATAAAGGACGTTGGCAAATCAGAAGTGGGCTGGTGGCAAAGACAAGGAAACATGCCCAGTAAGGAGAAAAACTATATGACTGGCCATATTATAGCATAGAGATAGGATATCTCAGTGCTTCTCAATGTAGCTAACCTCTTATGGGAATACCCTGCTGCTGCTGCTGCTAAGTCGCTTCAGTCGTGTCCGACTCTGTGCGACCCCATAGACGGTAGCCCACCAGGCTCCCCTGTCTCTGGGATTCTCCAGGCAAGAACACTGGAGTGGGTTGCCATTTCCTTCTCCAATGCATGAAAGTGAAAAGTGAAAGTGAAGTCACTCAGTCATGTCCGACTCTTAGCAACCCCATGGACTGCAGCCCACCAGGCTCCTCCGCCCATGGGACTTTCCAGGCAAGAGTACTGGAGTGGGTTGCCATTGTCTTCTCTGGGAATACCCTACTTAGGAGAAAGTTTCTTCTGATGTCAAATTAAAATGTACCTTATAAATATTTAACCAGATATGCTTTCCTGAGCAACTCAGAGAAATATTCCTCTACTTTCTCTGTGGCAGCTTTTCAACTGTCTGAAGACAGCAATTAATACCCACAGCCTACTCATCATCTTTTCTCCAGGTTAAGGAGTCTTGCCTGAACTATTGTTAACATTAAAGATTTTTGAGGGAGCAAGAAAAAAATTAAACACTACTCTTGCACCTTGTAGGTGCTTCTGTATTTGCACATGTCTCACTGTTAGGTAAAAATTTATCTGCCTTTCATGCCAGATCATACGCTTTTTGAAGTATTGTGTCCAGTCACCTTTGGAAATTATTTGGTCCCATGCCAGGAACATTGTAGGTGCCTAAAGAAACAGATGTTAGTCAAAATCATCTTTGCTTTCATCATCAGGTGTTTTATTTTTAAATTCTCAACAATTCCATCCTGTTGGTGATGATTCAAGCACAAGACAGAAGTGCTAAATTTGAGAACTGCACATGCTGTGCATTTTGTTAAGTGCCCTCTCCTTTAATGGAACTTTCTGGCATGTGTCTTCCAAGTTCGTGTGCAGGGGAGTCAGGCACTGAGGGTTTTCCAAGGCACACTGGAAGTTAGCAAGAATGAAGGGGGACAGTGTCCATTTTCTTGAAGTTGCTTGATCATTTGTGGGGAGGAAACGAAGCCCCATGATTAACCTGTCCCGCTGGGGTACTGGTGACAGCCATTGGTTTTAAACTATAATTGGTATTTTTGAAAAAAGCACAGTACATAGTTTTGATTTCTCAGACTTAGTGACCCAGAGGTTCCAGGGAGCAAGGGATGAGGTTAGTCCATGATATAATGCTCACCTCTGGAATCTTACAATCCACCGTTGATGAGGGAGATGAAGTAGCTTAAGGTTTGACATTTGGAGTAAAGGAGCAGGTGCACTGATCAAACTCTAAACCAAACTCCGTTATAAAAAAATGCTCATCCGCATAAATATGTGACATCTAGAAAAACAGTCTAATCCAAACTGAGTTGGCCATTTGCTGTTCCATAGACACTGTTAAGGGGCCTAGGAGAAATGAATACAAATGCCTCAAATGATAGAATTTCAAGTGCTGCTGCTCTCCAACCTGCTTATTACAGTCTTACATTGTTCCTTATCTGACCCAGCTTTTGAGTCACTACTTGGAACTTAATTTAAGGAGTGGCTCAGTGTAATGAGTTTCCAACTCTGTGCAGAAAACAAATTTGCATTTTTCCAGCTGATTAGTTTCTCTACTGATTAACTCAGCAAGGTCAACCTTTGGTCACTGATGCTGCTGATATGCACAGCTGATATTTTCCAGTTTCAGAGCTGGGAGGCCTAACTTGAGACTCTTGTTTTCATTACTGAAGGGCAAACTAGAATAGTCTGGAAAAGAAGCAAATACTGGAGCACCCACATGTCTACCTGGGTGCTTATTGGCCTCAGTTTCTCAGGGCCTTAGTGAAGCAGTAAACTCCTCTCACCTCCTCTGCCTTCCTCGCTCCCACTGCAGAGTCCTTTAATGAGAATTTCCCAAGATGGCCCATGGCTTTCATTTCATGATTTCACTGGAAACACAGTGTGAGGTAGAGAAAAAAGACTTTGGATACAGAAAGACCTGGGTTATAATCCCTGGTTCCACTGCTTTCAAAGCTATATAACCTTGAATTAGTTCTGTACCTTAGTTTCCTCGCCTCTAAAATGGGGATAGTAGCTGTTTCCTTAAGTTATTAGGATCAGAAGAGGAAGCATATGTGAAAATGCCTAGCTTAGTGCTTGGTACATAGTAAGTGATTAGTAATGTTAATTGTCTACTGTTATTGAAGTCCTAGGTTATATATGATGGCTGATTAAGAAAGCAAACTTAGCATCACTTATATTAGACTCCTATGTCTCAACTCTTCTCAGTAACTGCCCAAATCATTTCTGCCCCGGGCCCACTAGTTGGATAATTCAAGCCCTATCAGTTCAAGCCCCACTCAAAGGCTGTGTCTTTCAGGAAGCTTTAGTAGATCACCTGGCCTACAGATCACCTTCCTCTTCTGAATCCCTTTCACTGTTATCTCCTAACTAGCAGATCCCTAACTGTGGGGCACACACTACTGGTTGTGTCATGATGACTTTAAATAAATGAAAAACGATCTGAGATTATACAGATACATAACAGGTCTCAGCTTTCAGCAAGTGAAAATACCTAGCTGAGATTTTATAACATGGTTTTATTTTTAGTGTATTCCCTTTTATACTAAGTTCTAGAAAATGACGTTTCCATCTATGGTAGCTGTCTAGTTTCCTTTGATATGGGATTAATGAAGGAAAAAAATGAATAATTTCATCATATAAAAATGTTGATTAAGTAATAATAATTCCATAGCATGGGAATATGGCAGAAGGTAAACCACATCAGATTAGCATGCATGCGACTGAAATTTAAGAAATAGCAGCCTGCTCCATTTATGCAGTACGTTCACGTGGGCTGCCGTCTTTTAAGTTTTTATATTGCTTCCTACTCTGAGTCCTGTCTTCCTCTCACATGGATTGTTAACTTCTTAGAAGAGAATGTCTAGCAGTGTTTTCAACTTTCTATCCTAATAGTCCTATAGATTCATTTTCACAATAACTACTTATTATGTGAATGAAGAAGAAAGTTAACTTATTTATTGACCCAGGCCCAGGCTTGTAAATTAGCAGACAGATACAGGAGTATAATGCAAAGAAAAATAGTTATGCTGTGAGCATGAAGAATTTACATACAATTAAGAAAACATACATAGATAAGAATCTGTATCTGTACAAACTGATAGTAATTAAGAATTATAGAAACAGTGAAAAATGTGCCTCACCTACTGCTACTCTTCTTCCTTAAAGGCTTTGCTTAGGATGCAGACTATTAGTATAACCCCGGCAATCATAGAAAAAGCTAGAACACATTCCCACTGGCTAATAGATTTAAAATAAGTTCATCTTTGAGCCTCTACCAACAGGACTGTCTGCTGTGTCAATCAGTGATGAGTGACATCTGGAGAGAAGAGAATTTTGATGTGGTGGCCCTTGTCAGCACCTATTTGTCATAGGAGTTATTCTCGACTGTGATTCTTGGGAGTAGTTCTAGTGCTAAAGAACATGAAAGAAATTTTTTGTTAAATGTGCACTGCCCATGCCCTTGCACACCTCAGAAATGGCTCCTGCACCCTCTTCAGCAAGGAGTTTTATTTGGTTAAAATTAAGTCTTCCATCTGTCAGGAAGAATGACTGTTCATTAGTTATTCAAAGAGAGCTCCTGATCTTACAGGATCAGATCATGGCATTGGCAATATGGAAACAACCACACCCTGTTAATGCCACTGGTCCCAGGGAATGTCCCACCCCCAACTTACAGGTAGCCACCTCTCCTCCCTTCAATTTTACTTTAAAATGATATAGTCGGATCATCGAAAATCCTTTTTTAATCAGTCCTGGCCTGCAAGATGGTCCTTATTTTATGAACAAATAGCTTGTCAACCTTTTCATTTTCCAACATTGAAAAACAGAAAAGCAGTCATTCAATGGTGTTGTATATGCTTTTAGGTATAGCATTATAAGTTTTGTTTCTTTTTTCCAGGTGGTAAATCTCCATGTTGTGTGCTGAGTTGCAGTTATAACAAAAAATACTTTACTCTTATGATCCTGCTGCTACTTTGAACTAACCATTTGGGGTGGCTTGGTAGTCACAAAATTAGGACAGTTTTTATGGAGTCCAGTAACTCCTGTTTAACCTGGAAGAATAAAATCATGATTTGAAGAGTGAAATTTGATTATATATAGGCTATGGATCTCTAGCCAGATATTTAATGGCATTAGGTTTTCACCTTTTATTGTTTGATTCTTGCTGCTGCTAGGGGAGAAAAAGAAAGCCCAAGGGCTCATTTTAAGCATACAAGGTCAGTGTTGCAATAATGAAGTTAATTTGCAGAGAGCATTAATCAGGGATCCTTTATTTGATAATGGAAGAACCCAGTTCAAACTAGCCTGGGCCAAAATAACTTTTGGGTTTTTTTTTTTTTTTTTTGGTTCATATGGCTTGTGAAGCTTGAGATAACTGGTGACAAGCACTGGGGTTTGTCTTCTTCCTTACACTATACACTGACCACCTTCTCTGTTCATTCTTTATCATTGCAAAAGGGCTTCGTAAGTTAGTGAATATATGTTTCACAAGAAAGAAAGTGCCCATTCTCCAGGAAGAACCCAGGAAAACTTGACTCTCCCAGCTTGTGTCACATGCTCATTTCTTGGGATGTCACTGTGGTCATGGAGGCAGGATCATATATAGAGATGTATTCCACAGTTGGAACACATGTTAAAATTCTGGATGAGGATTATATAGGGGTCGGCAGCAACCAAAAAGATTAAGTTGGCTCAAAGTGCGTTGGAGAATAGGCTGTCATCCTGATTCTGTATCTACTATTAAGAACTGAGAAAGGTAGATGAGAATCAAGAGTAGGTTAGAATGATGATCAAGTTGAACAAATGACAAGAGGAAAAATCCTCTCTTGAGACCATCACTACCACGATCTAATCTGTGAGTTAGGTTACAGAATAACTAGACAAAAGAAGGTCTTAATGACCCAGACAACCATGATCATGTGCCACTCACCTCAAGCCAGACATCCTGGAATATGAAATCAAGTGGGCCTTAGGAGTCATTACTACGAACAAAGCTAGTGGAGGTGATGGAATTCTAGCTGAACCATTTAAAATCCTATAAGATCGTGCTGTAAAAGTGCTACTCCAGCAAATTTGGAAAACTCATCAATAGTCACAGGACTGGAAAAGGTCAGTTTCATTCCAGTCCCAAAGAAGGGCAATGCCAAAGAATGTCCAAACTACTGGACAACTGTGCTCATTTCACATACTAGCGAGGTAATGCTCAAAATCCTGCAAGCTAGGCTTCAATAGTACGTGAACTGAGAACTTCTAGATGTACAAGCTGGATTCAGGAAAGGCAGAGGAACCAGAGGTCAAATTGCCAACATCCGTCAGATCATAGAAAGGGCAAAGGAATTCTGAAAAAAACATCTACTGCTTCACTGACTACATTAAAGCCCTTGACTGTGTGGATCACAACAAACTGTGGAAAATTCTTAAAGAGACGGGAATACCAAGCTACCTTACCTGATTCCTGAGAAACCTGTATTCTGGTCAAGAAGCAACAGTTAGAACTGGACATGGAACAATGGACTGGTCACAAATTGGGAAAGGAGTACATCAAGGCTATATATTGTCACCCTGCTTATTTAATTTAAATGCAGAGTACATCATGCGAAGTGCCAGGCTGGATGGATCACAAGCTGGAATCAAGACTGCCAGGAGACATGTCAACAGTGTCAGATATGCAGATGATACCACTCTAATGGCAGAAGGTGAAGAGGAACTAAAGAGTCTCTTGCTGAGAGTGAAAGAGGAGAATGAAAAAACTGGCTTAAAACTCAACATTCAAAAACTAAGATAATGGCATCCAGTCCCATCACTTCATGACAAATAGATGGGGAAATGGTGAAAATAGTGGCAGCTTTTATTTTCTTGGGCTCCAAAATCACTGTAGCTGGTGACTGCAGCCACAAAATTAAAAGATGCTTGCTTCTTGGAAGAAAAGCTGTGACCAACCTAGACAGCATATTAAAAAGCAGAGACATCATTTTGCCGACAAAGATCCATCTATTCAAAGCTATGGCTTTTCCAGTAGTCATGTATGGATGTGAGAGTTGGACCATAAAGAAGGTTGAGTGGTGGAGAACTGATGCTTTTGAATTGTGCTGGGGAAGACTCTTGAGAGTCCCTTGGACAGCAAGGAGATCAAACCAGTCAATCCTAAAGGAAACAAACCCTGAAAATTCATTGGAAGGACTGATGCTGGAGTTGAAGCTCCGATACTTTGACCACCTGATGTAAAGAGCCAACTCATTGGAAAAGACCCTGTTGCTGGGAAAGTTTGAGGGCAGGAGGAGAAGGAGGCAAAAGAGGGTGAGATAGTTGGATGGCATCACTGACTCAATGGACATAAGCAAATTCCATGGGGTTGTAAAGAGTTAGACACGACTTAGCGACTGAAGGATAACATATTGCTGTCAAATAGAGATACTCAAATACAGATTTATGAGATGGGCATTATTTATTTCTCTGTCATGAGACAGCCTAGAATTTGCAGGCAATACAGGCTGGTTACTTTGTTCCATGAGTCATCCAGGCATCTAGGTTTCTTCCATCTTGCTGCTCTGCCATACTGCTAAGTACAGCTCCATATGGTGAATCCGGCTCACATCATTACCTGAGCACACCAGCCCACGAGAAGGGAAAAGAAGGAGTAAAGGACAAGGCTTCTTTCAAAAAATTATGATCAACAAGTTGCATACATGCCTTCAGCCTGCATCTCACTGGTCAAAACATATTCACATGGTCACACTTGCCTGGCAGAAAGGCTGGGAAAAGTGATCTATGGAGGGCAGCCGTGTGCCCAGGTAAAGCTCGAGACGTTCTGTAATTATAGATCCTGGGAAAAAATTAGCATTCCTCCATACTCCCAACAGTGGAAGAGTTCTCAAAACTGCTCTAGCTTCAGGAGTGATGAAAAGAAAGTGTTTTCAACATTTATATGGCTGATTAAAATGTATCCAGGTGAGTATAGATCCGTCCAACATGTAGCTAATGAGGTTATATGTCTCTGTTACTTATTGAGCCTCCTTTGTAAGAAAAACATCCTTTGTTTTGCCTTTTTGAAAACTGTGTCTGTTAAAAAAAGAGATTGGTCTATGGTATCACATTATTTTTTTTCCCAACTTAAGTCTTATTAGTAAGAGTTAAGGGTGGAGAGAGACTTCCTTGGCTTGGAATAAATGATATGCATGGTGGCATTTATAATGAACTCATTTGTATAATCATCATTGTTTTGCCTCCCTTATGTACTTTTTCCGAGGCATTCTCCAGCAGTTTTCAGGAGTAGAAAATGCTAGCCCTCATAACATCTCTCCCATCTTAGGCTAAACCAGCCTTCTCTTTCCAGGTCTCCAAGCAACAGCATCTTAAAAATGAAATATTCATTTTCTGCAACCTAATTTAATTTCAACAGTGACTAGGTTGCAGAACTTATCAGATCACAGAATCTTAAAAATTCTCTGAATTAACAATCCTCTCCCAGTGATAAGGCTTTTTGTTGTTGTTTATTTTATATATTTATTGCTGCACCTTGTTAAAATGTACACACTCAATTTTAACCTTGGTTTGTCTGACAGTGATTTACTCATTTGTGATCTGGAGGTAATGAGAAACACTGTAGGCAATCATCTTGCTGTCAATAAATGAAATATGTCGTTATTTTTCTAAAACAGGGATTAATGTTTCTCCCAAGTGTAGCTTCTGCCCTTACTAAGAAATAAATTATTTTTTTTTAAGTTTTATTTTTGGAGCAAATTCTGAAACATAGTAGTAAAAAATTCATCTTTCATAACTTCTGGACCTGATGAGTCATTACTGACATGTAATATCCAATTAAATCAGTGACAAATGTAATTGTGTGTCATGCACCATAGGGGTGATAAATTGTACCACATTCTGAAAGGCATGTTTTGGTAAATGCTGTTTTGCTGAAAGACTACAATTATAGCCTGCTTTGAATGGGGTGCCTTTGTTTTAAACACAGGGTAATGGCGTTCTAAATAGAGAGATCATGTTAACAAAAGACTTTTCAAAGCACAGTGTAACCAAGCTAACTAGCAGTTGGAGTTTTCTTACCACTATCATTTTCATCTGCAACCAGAATCTATCTTGTTTCCTTAAAGTAAGGTTGTTCCTAAAAAGTTTAATCCAGTTGACTTCATTTCTCTCTTAATATCGTGGGTCACTTTGGCTAATACTGACTCTTTGAAATTTTGTGACACTGCAGGTTTCTACAACAAAATAGAAAGGCAGGAAACCATCTAATGAGGCTGCGTTATATTCAGACATATGGGAAGAATTTACATGCTTCAAAATTTACCATTTACTGAACTATTTGAGCAGAGAAGGTGGACAGTTTGATTGAGTTTTGAATTTATTAGGTAATCTTTCATTTCTTTGCCTTAGCTACATAAGCCTTCCTTTGCTAGCACATGTATTTTATGATGGTGTCACACTGTTTTATGTATGTTTCTGGTCTAAAACTCTATCATTCCTCATTCTTGATTCAGGAGATGAAGATACATGGTGATGATCATAGTCTTAAGTTTTTTAGGTAAGAAAGAATCAAGCATTTAGTTTTATATCATGATTGTTTTGTCCATTAAATTAAGTTTGCTGAATTTTGTAGATAGCTAAGCCATTCTCAACCAATTATATTACTGTGACAATTACCTTCATTGTTTTGCCGAAGGTTGTCTTTCAGAAGTAGAATAGTGTGTTTACAATAATAGCGATAGTAATAGAATATATTAATTGAGAACCTCTAATATACTTAAGAGGAGATCCAACCAGTCCATTCTGAAGGAGATCAGCCCTGGGATTTCTTTGGAGGGAATGATGCTGGAGCTAAAACTCCAGGACTTTGGCCACCTCATGTGAAGAGTTGACTCATTGGAAAAGACTCTGATACTGGGAGGGATTGGGGGCAGGAGGAGAAGGGGACGACCGAGGATGAGATGGCTGGATGGCATCACGGACTCGATGGATGTGAGTCTGAGTGAACTCTGGGAGTTGGTGATGGACAGGGAGGCCTGGCGTGCTGCGATTTATGGGGTCGCAAAGAGTTGGACATGACTGAGCAACTGAACTGAACTGAATATACTTAAGGGGCTTCCCTGGTGGCTCAGAGGGTAAAGCGTCTGCCTGCAATGCTTAAGGTGATGATAATTTTAGTGATTTTTAAATTGCATGAATTAAGCTTCAGTTGTTTTTTGTGGTTTAGTTTAAGTACCTGGATACAAATGTACTTCTCTATTCAAAGACACATCCTCTTTGTCTTTGAAAAGCCTGTTAAACAGTAGAGGAAAAACAGAATGTAGTATAAGGACACCAGGTGTTTTCCTAAAGGACACATATTTCTAGTGACTTCTGGATATGAGATACATTAATTATGGAATGAAATTTGCATTTATTAGTCAGATATTTATTGTAACACATTATTTCCATCTATCATGGACAAACAAAACAATCCTCTTGCTAAAAACAATTAGAAACATTGAACAAAATGTAAATGACATCTTGAATGCATTAGAGAAACACCAAGGTAGGAAGTTGTGAGAGGTCAGGATCCTGGAGAGCAAGGAAGTGAAGAGAACTGAGCCTAATAGTCTAAGCCGCTTTTCCACTCAGAACAACTTCTAATCCAAATGTAGTTCAAGGAAAAAAGGAGAAAAATAAATAGACAGTAGTAGAATGATGCTTATAAAAGGATGAGAAGCTAAGTGGAAAGGTGAGATGCATAAATTCATAAAAATACAACTTATCAAAATTGACTTAAGAAGAAAGCAAAAATCTGAATAGTCCTATATCTAGTAAAGAAAAGAATTTCTCAAGAAAAATCCTCCCACAAAGAAACTCTGGCCTTAGATGCTAATGAATTGGACCAAACAGTAAAGAAATATATAATACTAGTCTTATGCAAACAGAGAGAATACTTTCTGAATCATTTTATGAAAGCAGCATGACATTTATAGCAAAATCTGACAAAGCATTACAGGAAAGGTAATATACAGACAAATCGCTCAAAAACAAGTATAAAAATCTAATTCCAAAATTCTAGCAAATAAAATCAACATATGTGTAAAAAGGAAACTTGGTTAAATATTTTAAAGTCACTGTAGTTTGCTATGTGAATGGAATAAAAGAATAATCTCAATAGATTATATGATTATCTCAGTAGATACAGAAAATGCATTTGGTTAAATTCAGCATCTGTTTCTAAGAAAAAACTAGGAAAGAAGGGACATTTATAGCTAATCAAAAGTATGTATAAAAACACATACACTTTATATATTTAAGAGCAAAATGCTAGAAACTTTCTCCCTGAAAAATGTTAACCAGCATCACTATATTGATCACCATAGGAGAGGTCCAATGCAATTAGGGAAGAGAAAGAAATGGATTTGGATTGTAGTAGAAACAAAAGTGTCAACTTGTTTTCTTATATTGTGTTCACTGGTAAGTTACATTACATTTTAAAGTAGACTAACAACTGAGGGCTTTCTACAGGCAGCACTCCCAGCATTTTTCAATTGCCTCAGGTAAAGACAGTTCCCTTAGTCAAGGTCACAGTCTGTTCTCCCCGAAGCTTTATCTAGTGACTGGGGTATGTGGGTATATAAAGTCATGGCTCCTTCATCCCACCTTGAGCATCCTAGCTTCAGAGTACCAGACAGAGTTGGTTAAGGCCTTTGTTGAGATAGCATCACAGTCTTAACTTCTCCTGCTGCTCAGTCCTGTTTTATTTACATTTCTTCCATGAGAGTTGATTTCCAAAGCTGCTTCCTTGATAGTTCAGTTGGTAAAGAATCCACCTGCAATGCAGGAGACCCTGGTTCAATTCCTGGGTTGGGAAGATCCACTGGAGAAGGAATAGACTACCCACTCCAGTATTCTTGGGCTTCGCTTGTGACTCAGCTGGTAAAGAATCCGGGAGACCTGGGTTTGATCTCTGGATTGGGAAGATCTCCTGGAGAAGGGAAAGGCTACCCACTCCAGTATTCTGGCCTGGAAAATTCCATGGGCTGCAGAGTCGGATATGACTGAGTGACTTTCACTTTTAATAAACCTATTGCAGGCTAGTCTCTTAGTTTCTGCTTTCTGGGGAACCAGAACTATAATAGGCAGTATGGGAAGTGGTTGGAGAAAGCAGATGCTAAGATGAGATTTTGAAGCTGGATTTCCTCCTACCTGAGTGGCAATGAAGACTCATCATTGGTGGTAAGTGAAACATAGACAGCCGTTGGTATGAGGTAGCTATGTCATTATTAGAGTTTTTACTGGTGGCAGACTGGGATAATATACTGGCAGAATGGAATTCACAAACCGGTATTTCAGAAACGTGTGGTGACCATAACAAAAAGGACAGTAGGCTTGGATAGCTGTTGCTGAGCTTCACTAATGCTCTGGGAAAAGGTAACAAAAGGCTGAAAGTGATGAACTGGCAATTTAAAGGTAAGGAAATCCAGAGGGCTTTCTTGGTAGTATGTAAAGAGACCTTAATCTCACATCACCTGAAAGCAGAGAAAGCTGAAGACCAGGCCTACGATTTTACCATGAGTGTGTGCGTGCTAATTTACTTCAGTCCTATCCGACTCACTGTGACCCTAGGGACCATAGCCCATCAGGCTTCTCTGTCCATGGGATTCTCCAGACAGGAATACTGGAGTGGTTGCCATGCCCTCCTTCAGGGAATCTTCCCGACCCAGGGATCAAACCCACGTCTCTAATGTCTCCTGCATTGGCAGGCGGGCTCTTTACCACTAGCACCACCTGAGAAAACTAGGCAGGTGTTCTGTTCTGAAAGTATTCTCACACCACCTCCAAATTCATGTGTTGGAACCTAACCCCTAAGGTGAGAGTATTTGAAGGTGGGTCTTTAGATGATTAAGTTATGAGAATGGAACTCTCATAATTAGTGCTATTATAAAAGAGGCTCCACAGAGTTTCTGTGATAGAAAGAGCGTTATGTAATGACAGAGGGTAAAGGTACCCTCTAAAGGAAAGAAGATTCCTACTTAATCTGCTGATATTATTTTGGACTCCCTAGCCACTAGAACTGTGAAAAATAAATATTTGTTGTTTATAACCACTCAGTCTGTGCTATTTTGTTATAGCAGCCTGAATAAACTAAGGCAACATGTCTATTATACCTGGATCTAGATCAGAAAAGAATAAAATCAAAGCAGACTAAAACCTTGATCTCAAGGTTCCCCAAACATCTGAACCTATAGAAATGGTGCACACTTCTCTTAATGAACTGCTTCTGCCTTCTTTGAAGACTGCAGACATTTCTCCCTTGTAAGACACATGCCAACCTCTCTTCCAGGGTCGGCCTCCGGTTTCCTCCTGGCCAATAAGCCTGTAAATAACAAGGGTCAAATACAACATAGCTTGGGAAGAGTTATACTGGGCCCGGTAAGGCAGAAAGGGAGCTAGACGTGAAAGGAGATGCAGGATCTAGTCAACATCCCCAACAAAGCCGGAAAATATGCTTGGAATTGTAATACAAGGGCCTAGGAGGAGAACATAATATTTGATAAAACAGAGTTTATTGATTTGGGAACACCCTGTCCAGATACAGAGTTTAGCATCCTGGCAAGGATGTTGCCAGATGGGATAAACATACTGTTAGACTGGCTTCTGTGAAATGAAAATAGTAACAGCCTACATTAAATGAAGTTGAAAACTGGTGAAGCCAGAAATGCCATAATAAAGAGTCACTACGCCAGACAAAGAATGGAATAAAAAGGCTCACAGAACTAGATATTTTAGGTAGATCTATGGTGTAAGGTCAGAAAAACCATCAGTTGTCTTTGGTCCTGAGGCAAGGCCTGACAGATGACAACACTGACTACAGTCCACCCCTTGTACCTCTTATATTCCTTTCTTCACATGATTTCTGGGAGTAATTCCCCCGAGTCCCTAGAGTCTCCTGCCCCAAAGGAAACCTATAAAAGAAAGGTCAGTGAGAGAGTCTGCAGCCCCTACAATTTGCATTTGGCCTCAGAGCTATAACTGATACTCACCATCTCCCTCTTTTCCTGTCATTCTAGACTTTCCTCACCCTTAGTGAACACCTCTGCTGGGCTTAGTGGCTTACCTGGTAGTCTGATACAGTTCTTTAATTCTGAGCAATCTGAGCTCCTGGTTACCACACTTTACTTGTGTATTTACAGGTAACATTGCTCAAGGGAGAGCAAAAACATACAGGGGGATCCTGGGTACCAAATATACTCCTCCCTGCCATCACTGTATTTCTTCATGAGATTTGGGTACACAAAGATGTCTTCAAAGGGCATAGAAAATACTCTTAAGAGAAAAAAATGATACTTTTCATTATATAAAGTTAAGAATTTTTTTCAGATTAAAAAACAGCTTTAAGGGAGTGAAGTTATTTCTGTGAAATCTATTTCTGCTTTATTGACTATGCCAAAGCCTTTGACCACGTGGATCACAATAAACTGTGGAAAATTCTTCAAGAGATGGGAATACCAGACCACCTGACCTGCCTCTTGAGAAACCTATATGCAGGTCAGGAAGTAACAGTCAGAACTGGACATGGAACAACAGACTGGTTTCAAACAGGAAAAGGAGTACGTCAAGGCTGTATATTGTCATCTTGCTTATTTAACTTATATGCAGAGTACATCATGAGAAATGCTGGACTGGAAGAAGCACAAGCTGGAATCAAGATTGCTGGGAGAAATATCAATAACTTCAGATATGCAGATGACACCACCCTTATGGCAGAAAGTAAAGAACTAAAGAGCCTATTGATGAAAGTGAAAGAGGAGAGTGAAAAAGTTGGCTTAAAGCTCAACATTCAGAAAACTAAGCTCATGGCATCCAGTCCCATCACTTCATGGCAAATAGATGGGGAAACAGCGGAAACAGTGTCAGACTTTATTTTTTGGGGGCTCCAAAATCACTGCAGATGGTGATTGCAGCCATGAAATTAAAAGAGGCTTACTCCTTGGAAGGGAAGTTTTGACCAACCTAGATAGCATATTAAAAAGCAGAGACATTACTTTGCCAACAAAGGTCTGTCTAGTCAAGGCTATGGTTTTTCCAGTGGTCATGTATGGATGTGAGAGTTGGATTATAAAGAAAGCTGAGCAGTGAAGAATTGATGCTTTTGAACTGTGGTGTTGGAGAAGACTCTTGAGAGTCCCTTGGACTGCAAGGAGATCCAACCAGTCCATCCTAAAGGAGATCAGTCCTGGGTGTTCATTGGTAGGACTGATTTTGAAGCTACAACTCCAATACTTTGGCCACCTGATGCGAAGAGTTGACTCACTGGAAAAGACCCTGATGCTGGGAAGGATTGAGGGCAGGAGGAGAAGGGAACGACAGAGGATGAGATGGTTGGATGGCATCACCGATTCAATGGACGTGGGTTTGGGTGGACTCTGGGAGTTGGTGATGGACAGGGAGGCCTGCCGTGCTGTGGTTCATGGGGTCGCAAAGAGTCGGACACGACTGAGCGACTGAACTGAACTGAAGGGAGTGAAGAAAAATCCACACACTCTGCTCAATATTTTGTAATAACCTAAATATAGAAAGAATTTGATAAAGTACATGTGTACGTGCTCAGTCGTGTCCAAGTCTTCAACACTGTGGACTGTAGCCCACCAGGCTCTTCTGTCCATGGAATTTTCCAGTCAAGAAAAAGTATGCTGCTGCTGCTGCTAAGTTGCTTCAGTTGTGTCTGACTCTGTGCGACCCCTTAGATGGCAGCCCACCAGGCTCATCTGTCCCTGGGATTCTCCAGGCAAGAATACACAGTGGGTTGCCATTTCCTTCTCCAGTGCATGCATGCATGCTAAGATGCTTCAGTTGTGTCCAACTCTGTGTGACCCTATGGACAGCAGCCCACCAGGCTCCTCCGTCCACAGGATTCTCAGGACAAGAATACTGGAGTGGGTTGCCATTTCCTTTGCCTAAGAAAAAGTATAGATACATGTATATGTATAACTGAAAAAAAAATCACAGAGTGGGATAACAGATTTTCAAGGTAATAGAATATTGATATAAAAATATATGATAGCGGTTCAGCATATATAAAGAAACTACAAATCACACAGAAAGAAAAGGGCAACCCGACAAGAAATGGGCAAAAGACTTAGGCCTCTCATAAAAGAAATCTAAATGGCCAGTAAGTACACACAAAGCTACATGTCATTAGTCATAAAAGAAATGTTAATTAAAACCCTAGTGGGATGTCACTTCAGTCTTATTAGAAAGGCCAAAGTGCAAAAGACAGGAAACACCAAGAGTTGGTAAAGACATGGAAGGACTGAACGTTCATTCACTGTTTGGAAAGATAGGTCAGTATAACTACTTGGGCAATATCTTCTAAAGCTACACATATACACCCTATGTATTAAGGAAAAATATATACATGCATGCAACAAGTGGCATTTTTAATAGTCAAACTGAAAATAAATGCCCACTTAACAGTAGAATGGAGAAATAAACTGTAATATACTTAATAAAATATGACAAATTATTACTTTATGATTTCATTTATACATTTAAAAACCAGACAAAACTAAAAAAGGAGGCAGGTTCACCACTGAAAATGGGCACAAATGGGATTTCTGAGGGAAGCAGTCATGTTCAGTTTTCTGATCTTGGTGGATACATACACGGACATGTTGACTGGGACAAAGTTAATTGAGCTGTACTCTGATGACTCTGCATTTTCTTATAGATACGTTATTTATGCTTCAGTTAAAATGTTAAAGTTAGCCAACCAGCAGAATCCAGGAGCTAGCAACTTCTACTTTACAACAAAACACTGTTGCACTTGAAATGGGACCTTTTTGTCAGAGTGGTTCAGCATGATGCCTTTTTGTGTTTCAAGAGCTCACCAAGCTCCTTCCCGCACTCATATGCCCAGGTATTCTCTAGCCTATCAGCCTGTTTTTGTCCTTGTAGTGTAGGACAGTGCAAGCAGGGATCTCGTCTTTTGTTGACCGCTATATCCTTTGCACCTAGATCAGTGCCTGGTTCATAGGAGGGACTCAATTAACATTTGCTGAGTGAAGGGAGAAAAGGTGGTAAGAGTATGTATAAAAAGACAAAGACTTTTGCTTCTTCAGAAGTTATTTATTCCTATATTGGGTTTGCCCAATGATATTCCCATTTAATAGCTATACATAAGCATCTATTAAAATTAGAGTAGAAAATATTGTTTATTACTGTGAATTTGCGGAGAAGGGGATGGCATCCCACTCCAGTACTCTTGCCTGGAAAATCCCATGGACGGAAAAGCCTGGTGGGCTACAGTCTGTGGGGTCGCGAAGAGTCGGACACGACTGAGCGACCTCACTTTCACTTTTCACTTTCATGCATTGGAGAAGGAAATGGCAACCCACTCCAGTGTCCTTGCCTGGAGAATCCCAGGGACGGCGGAGCCTGGTGGGCTGCCGTCTATGGGGTCGCACAGAGTCGGACACGACTGAAGCGACTTAGCAGCAGCACTGTGAATTTGAGGCTATCTCCTGTTTTCTATATTTCTCATCAAAACAACTATTTTCTAACAGAGCATTTCATAATTTTAGCCTCTCAGGAACACAGTTATGCATGTAAGTAGAAAAAACTGAATGTAATAAAGAGACGTGGAAGGGCTTAATTATAATCAGAACAAAAATTTGAAGGAGGAGGAGATTCTCTTGGGTGAAAGCAGCCAGAGAAAATTTCTGAAAGAAGATAGGTCTTGAACTTCTTCAGATAATGACTAGGATAGAAGAAGGAGTGGGTGTTCTAGTGAGAGAAGGAACACTAAAACATGAAGGGGGGCCTGTGTCCATGTGCCTCTGGCTGGGGTCCAGGCTACCGGCGAGCCTGGGGAAGGGAACGGGAAGGAAGGGTGTACATGTGTGCACAGATGCTTGCAATGTCATAATAGTATTGATTCACTTCCCTAACTCACTAAATCTGTTCCTTTTACAAGTAGTGGTACAAATCTTTCTATGTTCGTTAAATAATAAAGAGTGTCCATTGTGGGCTAAGGACTGATGAAAGAGACAGCTAAGAAAGATGAAAAGACAGTTTGGGCTTCTAAAGAGTTCACTGTCCAGCAGAACAGAAATAAGAGCACAAACAATGACTATTTGGTGGGATATGTACAGTGTCAGAATTACATTTGCAGTACAATAGGAATAGATGGAAATAGTAATCAAAACCGGTACAGGGGGCTTTCAGGTAATTTGACATGTCCATTTGGAACTCACGGGACACAGTGATTTGGTTATTTTGAATAAGTGATGATGTCACTGCCAATCCCTAGCTAATGAAAAGATAAAAAATTGAAGGATAAGCAGGAGCTGTAGATGACAGCTCAAGGGTTCAATTCAGCCAGAAAACAAAGGCCTGCCCCAAGCATCCTCTATCATTGTAAATATTGTAATTAACCTCCAATTAAAATAAATAAATTTTAAAAAATAAAGAAAACAAAGGCCTATTTGGTCTAGAGAGTTAAAAAAGAGACTAAAAATTTTTTTAGTTATCCTAATTGTAAAGTAGGGAGGTTACAAAAAGATCTGGATTAACAGTTCCTCTTGAGACAGTGGAAGATTTGGCAACAAGTGGATTGTGCTCTCTGGTTTGCCATAGTCCCCACCCAGCTCTGCTCATGCAGCTGCTCTTCTCCCTGCCCTCTGTGTGGATTTGAACTCGATCCCTAGTTCAAATGGTGGGGTCAGAGATCAGTTGGGGGTGTCTGCAGTGCATACTACTGGGTAATAAAAATCTGTACTTTGGGTTTATGTCAAGATGTTATATACACATCAGGGAAGACCATTAACACATGGTCATATGTTAAAAGCATTTCACAGATCAGCTATGGAATTGTACACTCAGTGATTAATTAAGAATGGAATCACCAGTAGCATTCATTCTTTTAACATATTTCATTATTCCAGAGTGGTTGGTGAGGATCAAAACAGGATAACAATGCTAAGTGTTCTATAAAATAGATGTGGTTTACAAATACAAGAGAGGATATAAAGAACAAAAGATGCAATAAAACTTTCATGATGACACAATAAATTTTACCATGTGAAAGCAAGGGTCTCTTCTGAAGGAGTCCTCTACAATTTAATTTGTATTGGGTAGACCAGGGAAGCATCCTGGTAGTATTCTGGTTCTGCTTTAAAAGTCACGGAATGACTACTGTGGATGAATATAATAGGCCCACACTGATGATGAGCCTAAGACACATAGCTTAACTTCCTGCTTACAAATCTATTATAGACCCACTCTTCACGAATTTAAGCCTTTCTTGAGCCTGTTAAATGGTTCAAGAAAATCACAGATTAGAAAAACAAGGAAGGTACTAGGAACAAACAGTACCATAAATCAAAGCAGATTAGCCACCCAGCAGTGGATGTATCTTTCCTTGGAATTCAATCCAGCAAGTGGATTCACAGTTAATATGCTTGCTGGTTATTTTCACTCAGTCATCAGAAACTTGACTCCCTAAATGACCACTCTCTTCTTATAATTAGTAAAAGGAGTGCTCATACAAATGTCTAGTGGAGTATCATTGTAAAGAGTAAGGTAGGTCCCCTCCTTTCTCTGGATGAAAGGAACAGAAATGAAACCAGTGATCAGAATAATTTTCTCCTCTGGAGCACATTTTCCAGAATCTCCACCTTTTCGAGAATTTGTACTGCAGGCGAATATAATGACATTGGGTTTCCCAGGTGGCACTTGTGGTAAAGAACCCGCCTGCCAGTGCAGGAGACATAAGAGATGTGGATTCTATCCCTGGGTTGGGAAGATCCCCTGGAGAAGGAAATGGCAACCCACTGCAGTATTCTTGCCTGGAGAATCCCATGGACAGAGGAGCCTGGTGGGCTTCGGTCCATAGGGTCGCAGAGTCAGACACGACTGGGAGGTGACTTAGCACGCATGATGATATGATGTCTGTTGAGACAAGGATAAAAAATATTAGGAGTAGTGTAAAGCGAAACAGTGAGAAGTGTGGTCCTCTTTAATATATTTATTCTCTCATTAGCCAACAGAGCAGCCCCCAGCTTGTCCCCAAATCAAGACAGTGCTTCTCAAACATGACTGCTAATAGAAGCACTTGAGGAAGCTTTTAAAAAATACCCATACCTGGCTTCACCTCCCCCTACCTCATCAATTAAAATTAGAATCTCTGGTGGTGTTTAGGCACTAGGATATTTAGAATACTCCTCGGGTGTTTTTAATGAATAATCAAAGTGAGAACCACAGCCTTCAAGAAGCAGGTAGTTTCTGCAGCCATTGCACGGTCTTCTTAGAGGTGTCCATGTCAGTTTAGTGGTGAGCAACCCTCTTCGGACAGGCCAGTAGACCAGTAAATGGACACCCAAGAGGAGATAACCTTCTTTCTTGCTCTCCTCCTACCTGTCTTTCCAGTCCTACACAGCCTCTTCTTTCTTCACTCTGGTGAACACCTGCCATTTGACTGGGCCAGCATCCATTCACACTGCTTCTAGAAGTATCATCTCAGTTCCACAAACCTCCCTAGCCCCTAACTCTCAGCTTTGAGGATCCAGTAGTTCTGACTTCACCCACAGCTCCAGAAGCTCCCGGTGACTCCAACCTGACCAATCAACGTATGAACTCGCTTCTCTCCAGAGTGATTGGGTCAGGTGTTGACACGTGACCGGATTCCAGCCAATGAGGGGCGAGTTCCCGGCACTGGGAGAGGTGGTCTTCCACTCGTGCGGAGAAGATGTTAGCGGTCCAGTCACCATGGGGACGGCCTACCGAAAATGGAGTCAGCCGTGAAATCTACGATGTGTCAGGGGGAGCAAGAACGAAACCTGGAGTAGTCAGATGTCTGAACTGGGCCATGTGTGAATCCATCCCTGGACTTCCCACTGTGGCAGCCCTCCGCTTTCTTTCTAGCTGAGCTAATTTAACCTGGGCCTTCTGTCACATTGCAGGTTGGCGATCTGACTGACTTACCTGCTCTCTCCCCTGGAAAGTGTCCTTTAGGTCCTCTGGCTAGCCGAAGGGAGAAGATCTTGCCCAGAGGCCTCCTCCATCAGCGGGCCCTCTCCGGCGAAGCCAGCCCGCCGGCTCCGTGAGAGCAGAAAATGACACCTGCTCTGGGCCGACATGTCCACATGTGTGGAGAGAGGGGCGCTGGCTTGATTTCAGCCCATCCCTTCTCTGGGTGATCTGGTGCAGGGAACACTGTGGAAAGTGGCCTCAAGGGGTAGCCCAGGCATGGAGTACTTGGCCTTAGGCAGAAGCCTCTCGCTGGGAACGTTACTGGGAGAATCCTAAGTCCCTTGACTTAGTTTCCTCATAAATTCGGTGAGAACCAGTCCAAGTTCATGCCCCTCTTATGGTACAGTGTTACCAAGGGTGACCTGTAGTAGAGTATTTAGTTACTGAGTCCTCTGCTTGATTCTCAGCTTTGAATAGAAGCATGTATTTTGTAAGCCTTTGGCAGCTATCAGGAGCTTTATAGCTAATGTTTATTGAAGACTGAGTATGTATCAGATACCATATATATGATACATATTGTGTATATATCTGACTATATATATATTATATAAAAATTCATTTTATTCTCATAATAACCATAAGAGTTTATTACTATTACTGTGTGTGCTTTATGTATGAGAAAACCAAGGCACAGAGGGTTCAAGTAATTAGCTCATAGTCACACAGCTGTGAAGTTGCAGACCTGGAATTCCAAAGCCCAGAATTTGTGTACCAGAGCCTGGGTTCTGAAGCAGAATGCTTCATCCCAGCCTCAACAAGGCCGCTTACTCAATCCAGAAAAAAATAGTCATTTATGGCAGAAAAAAGAAAAGTTTGCAGAATCCAAGGTAGGTGCCTTTGGCAAGCTAGTCATTTTTTCCAATGTGTGTGTATGTAGCCACACTCCTTCCTCTACTCAATGGAATGTTTGCTCTGTTGGAAGTAGGCATAGTTATATAAATACATATTGATTTGGAGGGGGTGCTTCAGGACTGAGGGGCAGAGTAACTGACTGGGAAGTCAGACTTCCATGACCATGTTCCAGGTCCAGATATAGAATCTAATCAGTAAGACCATAAAGGGTACTTTGAATAGAAAGAGACATTTGTGACGTTCTCCCTTTTCAGTTTAATATGTAAGTAGCATTTGATTCCCTGGACATTTTTATTTCTAACCAGAGCTCTGAAATGCAGCCTGATTAGCAGCATTGCCTCCAAAGTGAACCTTTTCTCTCCTAGGGAATTGGGGGCCTTTGGAGAGCACTTCTTGCCTGTTGTCCTCACTTGCTGTACACTGATTTCAGCATGTTCAGCTTGTTCCTCTTTGCCCCAAATAGCCCACAAGAACAAAGAGAATATAATCTTACTTTTTGCCACACCTTGCATTTTGCTCCTTTTTTTTTTTCCTTCTTTCTTGGTAAGGTTGAAAAACACATTTCAGTGTGGCTATTCTCTCCCATGGTTGGAGACCAGCCCGGAGATTTCAAAGAAAACTCCTTTGTTCAAGATTTAAGAAAATAATCACTGCACCGCAAACATTGATATGACTTTTAATGGCCATTTACCTGATTAATATCCTTTCATGCTACAAGGCAGCGTGAGACACAGTGCTTTAATGAAAGCCAACAACAAAGCGTGGACCAGGTGTGTTACTAAGAAACAATCTCTTGTGTGATTTAATTAGTCAAAGCATTGCATGGAGCAATTATAAGCAACCTTGCAGAAGTGGCAGCAGTATGGAGCCCTCTGCTATAAATTGGTTTTTTAAAGAAAGACATCATGATTTAATAACTATGCATCCTAGTGAAAGAAAAAAACCCTCTCTAATTGGGAGCAAGAGGGAAAAATAATACACTAATCACAGTTTTTAGATCTTTCTCCGCTTCCCCTTACCTCTAATTGGGTACCAAAAAACACCACAAAACCTTTCAGCCATTTTTAGGAGAACTTAAAAATGATTGTATCTGTTATGTTTGCTTCTTCTGTTCCTTGAGCTCCTCAGTACTGTGTTTAAGATTGGTATTCCAGTTGGTATGGCATGTGTGGAGAAAACCTGGAATAACCCCACCTGGTCAGGCTGAATGTGGGACATCCTATAATTTTAAGAGTTGCCTTTATTGTATCATTACATATAAAAGAAATGGGAGTTTTGATGGTTTGATGGGGCTTTGTTTTTCTTTAATCCTCATGTTTGGTTTAATGATGTGTCAACCTGCCACAGAAAGATTGACTGGCATAACGCTTATTACTTAAGATAAAGATAGATTTCTTGTGTGATACGGGAGCTTTACAATAGATAGGGTCTTACCAGGGAACGTCTGCCTAACCCAGGTGGGATTTGCGACTGACTAGTACATTTCAGTTCTCTATATGCGTGTGGGCATGCTTAGTCGCTCGGTCAGGACTGACTCTTTGAGACCCCATGGACTGTAGCCTGCCAGCCTCCTCTGTCCATGGAATTCTCCAGGCAGGAATGCTGGAGTGGGTTGCCATTTCCTCCTCCAGGGGATCTTCCAGACCCAGGGATCAAACTCGTGCCTGCTGCATCTTCTGCATTGGCAGGTGGATTCTTTACCACTGAGCTACTTGGGAAGCCCTCGATTCTCTATATAGTTCTACTTAAATTTTGGAGACAAGTATTCAGATGCAGAGAGAGAGAGAAAGAAACTTAGATTGGAGAATAAAAATGGAAACTTCCCTTCTTCATCTGGCTCCTGTTCACTTCCTCAGTTGGGGGTCTTGGGTGAACTTGTGCTTCTGAGGACCAGGACTTCCTTGAGTACAGGAGGTCAAATGTCACACACCATTAGAGAGTCCTTTATCTTTGGGGTCACTGGGCAGTGCTGAGTGGAATCTCTTTGGGGCCTTTTATTCTCTGCAGGTCTCCTAATCTATAAAGTCTCAACCAAGACTCAGAGTCCATATCTGCTGTTGGTTTTTGATACGTCAGACTAGTGATGAGTTAGAAATAGATAAGATATTGGCAACGGTAGTTGTCAGCCTCAGTGGTTTATAAACCATGGCTTTCCACAGGCCCCTTTTTGTAAAGAATGTTCTATTGGAACACAGCCATACCCCTTTGTTTCCATATTGCACTGCAATGACAGAGCTGAGTAATGTCCACAGAGACCATCTGGCCTAGAAAGCCAGAAATACTTATTTGGCCCTTTGTGTTTGCTGACTCCTGAAAGTTGTCGGAGGTGATTTTGATTTCTGATGAGCAGTCCTTATCTTTGCAGCCTATTAGGTGGGAATGATCCTAGAGGGACCCTCCTCCCCTTTCACTCAGTATTGAAGTGGCTTAGGCTGAGGAGGAAGATCACATTTGGGATTTGAACAATAGGGAGTTAATCCACCTCAGTGCACTGAGAGGCCATTCCCAGACTGGAGGTGGAATCCCTGGTACATTTTGAGTCCAGCTGAAAGTGTTGAAGAAGCATCCTTTAGCTTTTGGAAAACTATGGTTTATAAATCAGTGGATTGCAGGACTGCACAGCCATAGGCACTGAGTTCTTTCTGTGGATAGAGTACGTAAACCTTGCATATAGATTCCTTACTTATTAGATACATGTTTAATTTCAAAAGAAAATTGATTTGCTAAAATACTTGAACAGTAAAGATAAGGCTAATGACCAGGTGAGATTCAAAATGCCTGACAGCAGTTTGGTACAGGCATCGACCAGTTGGGCTGATGCCAGCCAGGAAGCCAGAAGTGCCACCTAATGGTATGTCCTAGCACAGTATGTACTCTGCTAACGACCCCTTTGACCGCCCAACCCTGACTCTCATCCATTTTGTTCCCTTTCCTATTGTTCTTGGTTTGGCATGTAACTTTCTGAAGAATGTATGCTTCTGTGTGTGTTCTCAGTGACTTTGGAATATTTAGTTTTAATCAAAGCGTAAATATAGTTACTCCAAAACATTTCTCCTTAGTGGATCTTTTAGTACTTTACAGCTATATCCACTCCTTTCGTTAAAGCTGCTGTGTGATACAGCGTAGTAAAGGTGCTCTTAAACCCCCACAGGAACGTTTTTCAAATGAATGAGGATGCTATTATTAAAACACTAGTTTGTTTAAAATGTCATTAAGTTCAGTATGCATTTTAGCACATGGAAACAAACGTAGCACCTATCATGGAGATCTGAGAAAATTTTCCTATTAAAAGAAATAACAGAAAACAAAACTGAAACCAGATATGTATATTCGAATGTTTGCCTGCTTGGGCAAAAAAAACAAAAGTCTGGAAGAATCCAAAAAGCACAGCTGAGAGCTAATAAAGTCATTGCCTTTAAAGAATGAACTAGACGATGGGATGAGTAGGAGGCAAGTCTTTGGTAGATTTAATATTTCAAATCCCAACTAGCTATATTATTTGTTTTGAAGAATAAAATAAAATAATAACACAAGCAGAAGGAAGTGTCTTGGTGGTTGACTTAGGGATCTCTTGGTCAAGCCTGTGACCTCAAACAATTGTTCTCATATCAGACCAAATAATTGAGTACTTAAATTACTATCAACAACCTCTAGGGAGGTCTGAGGCTAGATTGAAAATCTTTTTTTGAAAAACTAAACATAAAACATAGATCCACTAAATTAAAATCATTTCACTGAAACTTAAACAAATAATCCCCAGGAGACCCAGCCCAGCAAACAGCAGCTGCTACTCCTTGGGGCCCTCCCCTCTCCCAGCCTGTGTTTGACCTGTGGGTCCCAGGGGTCATCTGCTCAGATCCACCTCCGCTAACCCTTCTGGCCTGTGAGTGGCAAGGGAGAGAGGAGCAGCTGTTCCTGAGAGGCAGTGGGCCCAGATGCCAAGGCTGAGACCTCAGGCCTCAGTCCCCCACCCCCTACTCAGACAGCAGGGTTGAAGAGGAAGGAATCTTTGTCTCTTCCTTCACTTCTAGGACTGATAAGGAACCCCAGAAAAACCTTTCAGTTAGTATGAGAGATGATTTTTGAATGGATATCATGGGAATATACCCATATCAGCAGCTAGATTCTTTTTATTATCTTATATAATAATAAGATATTTATTGAGTATTTATTATGTGTCAGACAGTTTCTAGGTTAATTATTGAATTATTTTATATACTGAATTATTGAATGTATTTTTATATTTTATATTTAGCTGTATATACATACACACACAGACACACACACACACATATATATATATACATATACATATACATATACGTATATATAAGCCTCCCATGTGGCTCAGTAATAAAGAATTTGCCTACCAATGCAAGAGAGACATTGGAGATGCAGGTTTGATCCCTGGTTGGGAAGATCCCATGGAGAAGGAAGTGCCAACCCACTTCAGTATTCTTGCCTGGATAATTCCATGGACAGAGGATCCTGGAGGGCTACAGTCCATAGGGTCGCAAAGAGTCAGGATACGACAGAAACAACTTAGCACGCAAGCATATGCATGCCTTCTTTATGGTCCAACTCTCATGTCCGAACATGACTACTGGAAAGACCATAGCTTCGATTATATGGACCTTTATTGGCAAAGTAATGTCTCTGCTTTTTAGTATACTCTAGGTTTATCACAGCTTCCCTTCCAAGGAGCAATGCCCTTTAATTTTGTGGTTACAGTCACTGTCTGCAGTAATGTTGGAGCCTAAGAAAATAAAATCTGCCACTGTTTCCACTATTTCCCTATCTATTTGCCATGAAGTGATGGGACCAGATGCCATGATTATAGATTTTTGAATGTTGACTTTTAAGCCAGATTTTTCAGTCTCCTCTTTCACCCTCATCAAGAGGCTGTTTAGTTCCTCTACATTTTCTGCCATTAGGGTGATGTCATTTCCATATCTGAGGTTATTGATATTTCTCCCGGCAGTCTTGATTCCAGCTTGTGATTCATCCAGCCCAGCATTTCACATGATGTACCCTGTATATAAGCTAAATAAGCAGGGTGATGATCTACAGCCTTGACATACTGCTTTCCCAATTTGAAGCCAATCCATTGTTCCATGCCTGGTTCTAACTGTTCCTTCTTGACCTGCATACAGGCCTGCCTGCTTATTTGCAAATTTCTTTCTTGGACAGAATCCTGGCTCCCATTATCTACCATTTATTTACATATTTGTTCAATACTAGTGTGTACACATAACTCCAGAATTATTAACCCACATCCCTGAGAGAGAAACAACTAACTAAAGTGCAAAGATTATATACAGTTTTTTTTTTTTTTTTAGCTTTATAGTTTCTAGTCAAAATACCATTTTCCACACTTAGGTCAGTAGTCTACTCTTTTAGGTCAACTGCTTGCTAATATTTTCAGTTCTCTTCCTTTGAGTATATGGAGGTTAGAACTTTCTTACCCTCACTAGGTTAGGTAAGAATTTGTTTTGCCCATTGAAATGGAAGAGCAAGTGACATGTTTTGTTTCTAGAAAGAAGGATTTGATTGCTTGGTGTGAGATTCTCCATCCCTTTGTTGGCAGTTGTAGAAGCATAAGCTGCTATAAAAGTATGAGCTGACTCATTAAATGGAAGGCAGTAGCCTGGAAGAATTATCTAGCACCAGAGTGGATTTTGTGTGAGGAATAAACATTTATTATTGTAAGCTCCTGAGGTTTTGGAGTTGTTTGTTTCTGCAACATGCCTGTGATCTTACCTGATACATAAATAAACATAATAATTAAGAGTGATAAGGTATTAAAAGGTAAACTCCACATGGGGAAAATTAGTATAGATAAAGGCTCTGAATAGTTGTTCTTAAAGCTTTTGTGTTTACAAATCCATTTGGAGATCAGGTAAAAGCTGTCTACTTCCCAAAATGCATAAAATCACATATACACAATATTTTACATTTCAGCCAGGTGCATAGACTCCCTGAAGGCTACCTAGATCATCAACCACTGCCATGAGGGTGTGTAGGCTCATTATATAGGGTGTGAACCTTTGGTATTGAGGTTCAGGTTGATCCCTGCAGGGGGAAGCAGTCTGAGAGAGCCTCTAGGAGGAGGTGCCTTTCAGGCTGAATCTTAAAGGAAAGGCAGAAGTTGAGTAGGAATCAGATTTCAGGTGGAGGTCAAAAAGGCAGGAAGTGATAGATAAGGTCCTTAAACTCAGAGCAAGCTAACTCCAGATCCCACCAGTTTAACCTCCATGTAAGAGCAGTGTTGGTCCCCATGGAATCTCTTTTCACTGTTTCAGGGAGTCAAGAAGGAAAACCAACCCTGACACTGAGTGCTACTCTAGGCCCTGAAATCCTTGAGTGGTTGCAAACTTTAACGTCCTTAGTGTCTGGCAGGTTAGTGAGCAAAGTGAGCTGAGTGAAGGACATTGGGGAGCAGAGTGGATGGCAGTGAACTGGAGAGCACATGGCCCATCTCAATCGGGCATCTGCTAATTACGTCCATGACAGCTGTCATGGGGGAGTGTGAATTCAGTGTGCCTACAGTCTGGCTTTTCAAGAGAAAATGTAAATCTGGTGGGGTTTTTTTGGTAAAATATTCTGATATTTTTAAAAGAGACAAAGCATGTATGGCCTCCGGGGCCATCGTGTACAATTGGGTAGGTTATGTTTTAGCTGAGGGCCCTTGAGTAGGTCTACACAGGTGACCTAGGAGTATCTTTTTCTAACTCGTTTAGTCATGAAATTGTGCCCAGCTCTGTGACCTCATGGACTGTAGCCCTCCAGGCTCTTCTGTCTGTGGGTCACCAGGCATGAATACTGGAGTGGGTTGCCATTTCCTCCTCCAGGGAATCTTCCCAATCCAGGGATTGAACCTGTGTCTTCTGCCTTGGCAGGCAGGGTTTTTTTTTTTTTTTTTTTTTTTTTTTTTACCACTGAGCCACCAGGGAAGCCCTTCTAATTCATACACAGGTGTATATAGGGCTGCAGAAACCCTGATGCGGTTATTTCCAGCCTGCGTGCTTCCAGTGTGAAACCTCTGGTTTGGGAGAAGCTTGCTTCCTCTGTTCGCAGCAGGATTTCCTGTAAGCTAGTGTGACAGCCTACAAGGCCCAGCCAGTTCAAGGCAATGAGCTTTCTTACCTGTGTGTGAAACCCCAGTTCCCCTCCAGCTTGCATTCAGGCCCATGAGGTAAGGCAGGTGTTAGTGGACATTTTGAGTTTAGCTTCTGGGCACCTCTGCCTGGTGCCCATTTTCATGTATGGCAGCCTTACTTGATTTTCTAGGCAGCCATGCAAAGTATCACTATAATCATATATCACATGATTCTTGTCTACCCCAAAACGGACTAAAAACAAAAGCCGGGTAAAACCACATGTTATGACACTCATTGTACAGTACACGTAACTCTAGTAATTTGGAAAAGAACAAGTGTCTCAGCTATCATTAAAGGCACCAGTATATTTCTCTAGTATTGCAGTAGTAATTCCATGAACCA
Organism: Oryx dammah; assembly: GCF_014754425.2. Taxonomy (NCBI): domain Eukaryota; kingdom Metazoa; phylum Chordata; class Mammalia; order Artiodactyla; family Bovidae; genus Oryx; species Oryx dammah. The sequence goes on from NW_024070197.1 coordinate 43,931,840, forward strand.
CGCCTTGCTGTAGTTTTCTGCTTTTCTTTCTTTTTTCTCGGGCTATACAGCTTCCAGGGCAATAAGAATTGGTGGAAAGGTGTTTTGGGTTTTCCCACCAGAACAGCAGGTTTCCATTCTCCTTGCTGAACCTCTGAGAGATACCATCAGCGTGAATGGTAAATCCTAAAGCTCTGCCTCATTGAAAAGATTAAGGAATTCACTGGACTTTGGGTATGGTTATGGCCTTGTAGGGCCCCAAGACCCTGCTTGCAGCACTGAATGTCCACTGGCTTCTGCTAGCTGGTCATGATAGACCAACCAGAGCATCCACTGAGTAGAGATGGAGTCAATGGCTTAGAAATACGTTGGGCATTATAAGAATGCACAGTCCATACACAGAGAACATAAAGAGGAAATGTGAAGGGGTAATGCTTCTTTTTCTAGTACACTATTTTTAAAATTTATTTATTTTTAATTGGAGGATAATTGCTTTGCAGTATTGTATTGGTCTCTGCCATGCATCAGCATGAATCAGCCATAGATATACACATGTCTCCTCCCTCTTGAACCTCCCTCCCACCTCCCACCCCATCCCACCCCTCTAGGTTGTCACAGAGCACCAGATTTGAGCTCTCTGCATCATCCAGCTAATTCCTACTGGCTATCTAATGTTACATATGGTAATGTATATGTTTCAATGCTACAGTCTCAATTTGTCCCACCTTCTCCTTCCCTCACTGGGTCCACTATTCTGTTCTCTATGTCTGCATCTATATATATCAGCATCACCAACTCAAAGACCATAAGTTTGAATAAACTCTGAAAGCTAGTGAAAGACAGGGAAGCCTGGTGTGCTGCAGTCCATAAGGTCACAAAGAGTCAGGCATGACTTTAAGATTGAACAACAACAACAATATCTGTGTCTCCATTGCTGCCCTGCAAATATGTTCATCAGTACCATCTTTCTAGATTCCATATATATATGTTAACATACGATATTCGTCTTTCTCTTTCTGACTTACTTCACCCTGTATGATAGTATCCAGGTTCATCTATCTCATTAGAACTGATTCAAGTGCATTCCTTTTTATGGCTAATATCTAGTACATTATTGATAAGGCTATTTCTTTCTTTTTTGTAATTTTCTTTTGCTGCCATTAGATTTTGCCATTGCAATTCCAACACTCCTCCCTTTTCCTATGGTATTAGTTTGAATTACAATGTGCCTCAAGGAGTCCAATCTCTAGAAAAGAAAAGGGGGGAAAAAACCTATTAGAAACCTGATGAGCTTCTTTAGTTTCTATTTTTTCCCCCTTCTAGTCTTGTACATAATTAGAAGAGAGAAGGAACTTGTATACATTTCTGTTAGGGAACCTGCTTTGTGGCACATAAGGAGACATTAAAGGATTATTGCTTGTAGCCAGGGCCCAGAATTTAATGGACAGTCAGTAATGTAGTGGTTCTCAACTTTATCTGTATATTGGAAGCTTTCTGAAGATCCTGATTCAGTAGAGCTTGGCATCCATAGTTTTTAAAATCTTCAAAGGTAATTCTGGCATACAGCCAGAGGAAGAAATGTGTATTTAATAGATGGAAAGATAACTGGATTAAAGAAGGAGTAAAACCACAACTAAACCAAGAAGCAGTTGTGCTAGAGTTGAGACCAGAACTCTTTAATGTCAAAATGTGAACCTGAAGTGAAAACATTTCTACTCTGTTGGCATGCTGTCAATCTTGGCTGCACTGGGGCTCGTGGTGTTCTCCTCCCAGGCTTGGTGAGGGGTTAGTAGCAGTGGGCACACTGCACCACTCATTTACTCAGTTAATAAATGTCTGTCATGATTCTCATGAGCAGCAATAGAAAATACACAAACTACAAACAAATAAGAAAAAAATGAAATTCTAAAAAGGTACTCAATGAGTATGAAAGAATGCAGGAAAGGAGAGCCACGGATCAGAGACTAGAAGAAGAAAAATAGAGGGAAAAGACCCCAAATAGTATATTCAAACCCAATCTTTATCAATGACTATTTACATTTAAATGGGAACAAATACTCCAGTTACAAAGCCAAGATTATCAGGATGGATGAACAACTAAGTGCTGTCTGCAGCGATGTACCTTAAATATAAAATTGCAGATAGACAAAGAGTCAAAAAGGAAAAAAATATGCTATGCAAACACTACTCATAAGAAAACTGGTATGCTTCTGTTAATCAGACAAAAAAGACTTCAAAACAGGAAATATTACAGACACAAGAGAGAGATATTTCATAGGAATAGAGTCAATTCATCAAGAAAACATGATGATCCTAAATGTATGTGTGTTAAATAGTGCATCAAACTACACGCAGTAAACATTGACAGAACTAAAGGGAGAAATCGATCAATCCACAGTCAGAGCTGGGAGACTCAGTGTTCCTTTCTCAGTAACTGATAGAAAAGGAGACAACAAATCAGAAAGGGTATAGATGATCTGAACAACACTGTCAACCAACCTGACTTAATAGACGTTTATAACATCCTTATGGGGCTTCCCAGGTGGCACTATAGGTAAAGAACCCACCTGCCAATACAGGAGACACAAGAAACATGGGTTCATAATCCCTGGGTTGGGAAGACCCCTTGGTGGAGGAAATGGCACCCCATTTCACTATTCTTTCCTAGAGAATCCCACTAACAGAGGAGCTTGGTTGGTACAGTCCGTGGGGTCGCACAGAGTCAGACACGACTGAAACGATATAATCAACAAATGTGTAGCATGTGTTCTTATCAAGTATACATAAAATACTGAGCAAGATAGATCAATTCTGGGCCATAAAACAAACCCCCCAGAATTTCAAAAATTGAAATAATACAAAAATGTGTTCTCTGGCCATGGCAATATTAAATTTGAAATCAGTAATGAAAATGTGTCTACAAATTCCTGAAATATTTTGAGACTAAAAACACACTGCTAAATAATCCATGATTCAAAGAAGAATTTATAAGGGAAATTAGAAAATATTGTGAACTAAATAACAGTAAAAACCCAACTGTCAAAATTTGTAAGGTACATCTCAAATGGTGCTAAGACAGAAAATTGTATTTTTAAATGCTTATTTTAGAAAAGAAAGATCTAAAGTTATATAAGCTTCTACCTTAAAAAGCTAGGAAAAACAGCAACTAAAGTCACTCATGTCTGACTCTTTGTGACCCCATGGGCTGTAGCCCTCCAGACTTCTCTGTCCATGGGATTCTCCAGGCAAGACTATTGAAGTGGACTGCCTCTTCCTTCTCAAGGGTATCTTTCCAACTCAGGGATTGAATCCGGGTCTCCCACATTGGAGGCAGACTCTTTACCATCTGAGCCACCAGGGAAGAAAAAAGAAATAACATAAAAATAACAAAGAAATAACATAAAAATGGAAAGCAATAGATAAATATGCCAAGCCCAATAGTTGATTATTGAACAAATATTTAAAAAATTGATAAACTCCTAACAAGACTGATCAAGAAAGAAGAGAGAAAACACAAAAATCAATGTTAATTATTAAACTGGATATCAGATTATGCCACCAAATTATATAATACTCTTAAAAAATGAAGCTTATCAAAACTGACTAGAGAATAGATAGATGACCTGAATAGCTCTAACTACTCATCAAAAATTGAACTCTAAGCCTGCTGGAAAAGGCAAATTAAAACTACAATTCCCTGTCAGTCCAGTGGTTAGGTCTCAGTGCTTTCACTGCCTGCAGCCAGGTTTTATTTCTTGTTGGGGAACTAAGATCCTGCAAGCTGTGCTGTGTAGCCAAACAACAAAACAAAATAAAACACAGAAAGATGCTACTATAGGTTTACTAAAACCTATAAAATTTGAAAAGACTAACAATATCTAATGCTGGAACAGGTTCAGAGCAACTGGACTGCTCATGTATTGTTGGTGGAGGTACACAATCACACAACTACTGGGAAAAACTGACAGTTTCTTGTGTAAACATACACCTACCATATGGTCCAGCCATTCAACTTCTACCTGTTTCCCCAAGAGGAGTGGAAGCATATTTCTAAAGAATGACACGTGCAAGAATGTTCATTGCAGCTTTATTCATAATAGTAAAGTATCCAAAACAACATGTTTACATTTTCTTGTTGATGGACAGACAAATGGTGGTAACTCCATGCAATGGAATAGTGTGTGCCAAAAAAAGGAACAAATTACACATTCATACAACACATGGGTGAATGTCAAAAACATTATAGTGAGTCAGTCAATCAAGATGCAAGATAGTTCATACAGCATGTTTTCATCTACATCAAGTGAAAGGACTGGCAGAACTCATCTATGATGATAGCAATCAGAATAGTGGTCACCTCTGGTAGAAAGGGCTTCCCAGGTGGAGAAGTGATAAAGAATCCACCTGCCAATGCAGGGGACAGAGAGATGCAGGTTCAATCCCTGGGTCGAGGAGGTCCCCTGGAGGAGGAAATGGCAACTCACTCCAGTATTCTTGCCTGGGAAATCTCACGGGACAGAGGAACCTGGTGGGCTGCGGTCCATAGGGTCACAAAGAGTCACACACGACTGAGTGCGCACACACCACACCAACACACACTGGTAGAAAGAGGGATACAACTGTAAAGAGACGAGAGAACTTTCTAGGGTGATGGTAATGCTCTATATAGTGATTGAAGTGTTACTTAAATGAGTAGATACTTTTGCCAAGATTCACTGCAGTGTGCCCCTAGGATCTGTGCATTTTACTGTATGCAATTGAATCTAAGAAAGGAGTGTATCAACGCCCACTGTGTGTTAAGTGTTGTGCTAGACCCTGAGGTTGGATAGTGAGCAAACACAGACAGTCCCTCTCACAGAGCTTAGAAAAAAGACATTAATGAGAAATATATATATATATGTGTGTTTGAAAAATTGAAAACTATAGATGAGTGTACTGTGTGAGCAAGATGAGACTATAGCAGATGTGAACATTATGTTTGTATCTAAAACTCAGATGTGCAAGAAGTATCATGTTCTTTTAAATTGCCTTAGTTTTCCTCCATCCAGGTAAGTGGGAGATTCCAACTCTGTCTGTGCTGGGATTGCATAATCCTCCTGGTCACCCAAAACCCAGGGAACTCTGGTGGTACCTGGACAGTGCAGTATAGGCTTCCAGGTCACAGGCCTTCATGGTCATTGCTGATATCTTCATCGTCCAATGCATAAGCATCCTTGAGGGTCAGAGGCTTGCCTCTATTTGACTCTTAAGTTCTTCAGAAACACCCTCAGCCATCCTTTGGAAGTCTTGCCATTTCTTTGAAGGGCCATCTGGGAGCAAGGAGAAGGTCTCCACTGCTTTTAGGATCTTTTACCTGTCTCTTCTCTGAAGGTCTAGCATTATCTCTTGAATGGTTTTAAACTGCTGGCAAAACAGGAGGCTTTTGCTCTCTGCTCTGCAAAACTTGGTAAGGCAAAGAACAAAAAGTTCAAACTGCAAGCTTAAAATGTGAGAAAGAAAGAAAAATCACCTATGTATATGTAACAAAAATTTTTCAATAAATTATCCTGCCCAAGATTATATGCTTGAGCAAATTGATTCAGTTGGGAGACCAAGAAAGAATTTCTGAGAGGATCTAATGATTGAATTAGAGTTGTTTTAGAAGAGGTGAAATTATCTCTATAGGGTGGGGTGGGGAGAAATCAGAGGGGTACATGAGGAGGCCAGAGAGGCAGACAGGGTCCAGACCTGGAAAGGCCAATATTTCCATTCTCATCTTAGGGTAAATGGGAAGCCACTGAAGTGTTCCAACCCACCCCCACCCCACCTTTGCTCTTCTCTATTTAAAACAATATATTTGGCTATGGTCTTTATTAAAGGCATAGCTGGTCTTCAGTTCTACCCACTTCTGAGGCTGCTTCTAAATGGAGTCAGGAAGCCCCACACACATCTCTTTGGTTTTTGTGGATTCAGAAGGGCCACTGACCTCAGACAGGGGTGCAGCCGCATATACGGGTAATGTTGCACTCCAGCCAGCTCTTACGACAGCATATTTCTGCAACCTGCGATATATGAAGGTTTTCCCATTTGATTCAAAGTAGTTAGGTGAAATGGCTGGAGAAATAAAAGTAATTTAAGTTATAAATGAGAATGCTAACCATATGATAGGTTGCTATAAAGGAAGACCAACATTAATGTGCTGTAATATGCAATTTGAACTTGCAGAGGAGTGAATTATGTACTGCAATAATAAGGAGGCAAAAAAAGTTATATGACTACTTACTGTAGGGATAGCTATTTCTACAATGAGGTTTTTACAATCTGAGTGCATGTCTGTGCATAATTTCTGCATGCTTCCCAGGTATCATAAGTTATATCTAAAGACAGAAAGAGGTTAGTGTCCAAAGGAGGAAAAATCTGCTATTAAACTCATTAATTTGAGAGTTCTGGTTGTAGAATGATTGTGAAAGACAATTGTTTCTTGACTTGAATGTGGTCTTTTGCTGTAATTCTAAATGTGACCGTGTGAAAATATTGAATGCATCTGCTAAGTGAAGCAAAATGTGGAGTGGAACTATATTTATTTAACCTTATATTGGCAGTAATAAGGATGGGGAACCTATGAAGAAGGCAAGAGTCCTTCCTAAAATAGAAGCTGAAAATGGGAATAAGATGGAGTGATATCCTTAAAATATTGAATAGAATCTGTTTTAATTTCTGTTGTCTAGCACCTTCAAGTACTTCAGAAGCACACATTTATATATTGGTTATATATCAGTCACTTATTCCCAAAGTATTTTTATTAGGCAATAGTTTGAATTTGTTATCATAGTTTGAATGACTATATGGTCCTAATAGTAACACAGCCAGCTGCATTTCTTTAAATATATTCTAGATTTTTTCCCTAGCTCAGAATGAATGTCCTACTTTCCAAAGCAGTTCCACCCAGTGAAGCTTTGGTCAAAGGGGGAGAATTACAACCTAGCATCGCGGGCTGACTGACATTAATGATCGCAGTGAGCCAGAAGCCTGGCCCACTGGGTCAGTGGGCAGAGCATCGTGCCAAAGGCCTGAGTGCTGCCTTTTAATTCCGCTGGGGTCACTTGGAGTAGACTAACCAGCTGAACAGCACCATCCCAGATCGGTGGTGTCTAGCTTCTGCTCGGCTCCAAATCGCTGCTGTGAAGTTATTCCACGTGTCCGTGATGAGCTCATCCCTTCCTCAGTAAGTTGGCTGCTCCAAACATTTGGCCTTTTCTGAGCTCCAGCTGCTCATCAGATCACACGAGGACAGGGGAGGTGTGGATGGGTTGTTCCCTTGCACACCTCCTTCCTTAAGGTCTTGTCTCTCTCCTTTCTTTCATCTTCAGTTAACTAACCCTCCCACTCACCTAGTCTCTTTACTGTCATGCATTTTTACTGTCTGCTCACTGGCTCCTTCTCCCTGTTCAACTCTCCTCTCAAATTCTCTCCTATCCTGAAAGAACTCTTACCCAGCTGAATTTACCAGTTCACCTTCTGTCTGCTGCCTCTTTCCTCATTTTGCGTATTTGTACCTTCTATTGTACAGCAGAACAGGTATGGAAAGGACCTGTAAGGCTAGGACCTGTGCAGATTTTGAGAGACTGGCTCTCTTCCTTAGTTTTGCTCACTGGGCAGATGTCCAGCTTCCCTGTCCTTTGTACATCTTTTTTATTTTTCTCTAATTTTTATTTGTTATGGTCAATGGATTTTCCCTTCCTTAAAAATTTAGAAGGGATCATCCTGTACACACTGCTACATTTAAAGTGGATAACCAACAAGTACCTACTGAACAGCACAGGGAGCTCTGCTCAGAGTTATGTTGCAGCCTGAATGGGAGGGGAGTCTGGGGGAGAATGGATACATGTCCATGTCTGGCTGCATCCCTTTGCTCTCCACCTGAAACTATCACAACATTGCTAAGTGGCTCTACTCCAATATAAAACTAAAAGTTAAAAATATAAGAAAGTGAAAGTGTGAGTCACTCAATTATGTCTGACTCTTTGCAACTCATGGACTGTAGCCTGCCAGGCTCCTCTGTCCATGAAATTCTCCAGGCAAGAATACTGGAGTGGGTTGCCATTTCCTTCTCCAGGGGATCTTCCTGACCCAGGGATCAAACCTGGGTCTTCCACATTGCAGGCAGATTTTTTACCATCTAAGCCACATTGACCTAAAAAATACAGACACACACACACACACACACACACATATATATATGTATGTGTGTGTATATATATATCTATATACATATATATGTACTTACTTTGAAAAAATATGTCATGTATGCTCATTATAGAAAAAACGGATTATTTATTAGCAAAGGGTAGGCAGTAAAACTTTCCTTTTTCCTTCTAGATACTTTATGCATATAAACACGTCTGCAGCAGTATAGTGTAGCAGTTAAGCATGGGCTGTGGGCCAGAGTATGTGAATTTGAGAGTGAAGCTCTGCCACTTTTTGGCTATGTGACCTCAGGTACATTAGTAACTTCTCTGTGTCCTAGCAATTTCATCTCTAAAGTGAACTAAAAAATAGTGGTACCACTGGGATTGTAAGCATGAATGAATGAATGTTTATAAAATGTTTAGAACCATACCTAGAATTCAGAAAGCCCTTGGTAAATGTGCTACTGTTACATCACTTGTAAAGAAGTGAGATATGCTACATGTGGAAATTTACAACTTGCTTCTTCACTTCAAATGTACTTGAACATTTTCCATGTCATTCATTTTAGTCAATGAATGACTAATCTGATAGTCATACTTTAGGCATATTTTAAATGATTTATAATATTCCACTGTAAATATTGGATTTATTAATGTTTACTAGATGACTTGTTTCCAATTTTGTGATACAGACAATACAAAAGTTAACATCTTAGTCTATGCTTACATCTTTGTAAATATCCCTGGTTTCTGGAAATGGGATTTTTTGGGTCAACAGATAGACACATTTTAAAGACTCTTGACTTAAATTGCTAAAATGATCTCCAGATTATACTTCCATTAGTAGAGTGAGTTAGGTTCTTCTTTTTTTAAAAAATTAATTCCTTCAGGGACCCACAGGAACTTTATAGTCATTGCCTTTCATTGTGCCTGATGTGGCTAACTTTTCTGCATACATGACCTTCTAATAGAAATCATGCCAAATACTGATTTCAGATTGTCACAGCAAGGCTTAGTAATCATGAGGTTTCAGGAAAGATCCCTAGATTAGCAAAGACCTTAGGAAGCTCTTGAAAATATATATAAACCTTAATGAAGAGGTCCTCAAATTTAGCTGCACATTAGAATCTTTTGGGGAAACTTAAAAAAAAAAATGCTAGTGTTTTAAGCCTAGACTCAGTGGGTCTGGGGTAGCATCCAGGCATTGGATGATTTAAGAAGCTCTCCAGGGACTTCCCTGGTGGTTCAGTGGTTAAGAATCTGCCTTCCAATGCAGGGGACTCAGTTTGATCCATGGTCAGGGAACTAAGATTCCACACACCTCATGGCAGCCTAGTCTGTGCACTGCAGCTACGGAACCTGCAAGCTGTAGAGCCCATGCTCTGCAACCAGAGAAAGCCCGTGGACCGCAGCAAAAACCCAGCCCAGCCAAAAAAGACAAAAGTTCTCCAGATGGTTCTCATGTACAGTCTAGGTTGAAGACTTACACATTGGATTCAATTAATTACAGGCCAGGGTTACCTGAATTCATCATATTTGTTTCTTTATACCTACCCCAGGAGTCATCTTGCTGCCACCATTCAGTCATTCCCATCTTACTTTGTGAATATAAAGTGAACTATTTCAAAAATGGCAGTGCCTAGAAATTCAGGTAAAGGATACTCTTTTAAAAAAATTAATTTTTAATTGAAGGATAATTGCTTTACAGAATTTTGTTATTTTCTTTCAAACTTCGACATGAATCAGCCATAGGTATACATATGTCCCCTCCCTTTTGAACCTCCCTCCCACCTCACTTCCCATCCCACCCCTCTAAAAGATATTCTTGGTACTCACTTTTCTCCTTCAGTTATATTATAGATCACCATCATAACATTAATCTTACTGCTAAGCCATCAATCATATCTCTTTGATCAGATCTCTCCTTCAAGACACTAAATATGTCTCTTTTCAGGTAATTTCACCTACTGCTGTGCTTCATAAGTTGAATGTGATGTAAATGTCATTGGTTCTATCTTGTTGTTTTTATAAAACAACCTCAGCCCTGGTCATGTTTGTTGGAAATGTGAATTCTTGATGAGGCCCGCTGAACCAGAGACTTGACTCTAGGAATTTTACAAGCTGTGCGAAACCTCTTAGGTAATGATTCTCAGTGTAAAACTAGGAAAGGCATTTGATAAAAATGCTTTGCAATAGCATGTTCTTGCGATTTTCCCAAGTTCATTCAAAAAGAAATACAAAGAGTTCATCTCTGTACAAAAAATATATTTAGTTATACTCATGATTAAAGAAACAAATCAAATTGGCAGTGTTATATAGTCATTAATGTCAGCTTTATAAGTCATCTAAATAAGGATATAAGGGAATATGTACTTTTACAACTTCTGGTGAAAATGTAAATTAGGAAAATCGTTTTGAAAAGTGATGTGGAAAAATTTACTAAAATTAGAAATGAATATTTCCTTTGACCGAGAAATTCCATATCTAAGAAATTACTTTATAGATATTCTTATTATTCATATATATATATATATATATGAGGTTATTCATTTGAGCATTAGGTGTAATACTAGAACATTGGTAGCAACCTACCTGTCCAGCTATATAAATATGGCACATCCACCTAGTTGTTAAAAGTATGTGTCCGAGTGATATGTATAGACAGGGAAATACTCCAGTGATGCAAAATTGAGCAAAATAAGCAAGGTATAGGATTGCATTGGTGTAAATTTAAAAATGAAATAATGAATGTGGTGTTATGTCCTTTTTAAGGAAAGATAAATGAGAAGCTGTTAACAATAGCTATCTTTGATATGCAAAAGGTTGGGGAAGAAGAGAGACTTGTACATTTTCATTTTATATCATTATGTACTTTTGGGATTTTTAAACCACATTTATGTGTTATTTCTCTTTCAGAATTATAAAAAATCATGGCAGTTGTGGGATCTGCTGAATCAGTCTGCAATTTGAAAAAAAGAATGTTAAACAGTCACAGAAAATGCTTTACAAATGTTTCTGAAGGGTTTATGAGAAAGAACATCACATTCAATGGTAAGTGGGCTGGCACAACATTGCCCCCGAGCTAATTGTTCTTCAAAGCTTATGTTTCAAAAGTGACCATCCAGTGGGTGTACAAGAATTGATTCTGTCTTTCTGCATTCTTTTTGTTAGTTTATCTAAAACATTTCCTCAAAATAGTTACCCTCCTATTGTGTCAAACCATCTAGTGATATGTAAAAGGAAGTTAGGATTGGTGAACAAATTTTCTCTCCTATCCTTTATACTTATTAATGGCAACCCACTCCAGTAGTCTTGCCTGGAGAATCCCAAGGACAAAGGAGCCTGGTGGGCTAGAGTCCATGGGGTCGCAAAGAGTCAGACACGACTGAGCGACTAACACACACACACATCCTTTATTCTCATGCCCTTACTATATCATAAGTTATGGGGAAATGTCAGGTAGGGTGGTTTAGAATTTGTGCCATTCTCATTGTTTTAATTGTAATCTGTATCACAAATATTCAGATAACTAGAGAAAACAGCAACAACAGATCTTTGCATGAATATCTGGTTGACTTTTGAAAGACAACATTTCAAAAAAAACATCCCAACCAAGCTGTTCATCTCTAAGCCAGCTTGCTCTCTTCCCTGTCTCTCTCCCCTCAGCCCTGTTATCTCCACCCTGTGAGCTTCTCATCAGTGTTTGCTGGACCCATGTTTCCTTTCCATACCACTTCACTGGCCCTGTGTGAACCTGTGCCTAGATTAGAGAACAAGAAGTTTTGCTGTTTCCTCTTGGTCTATCTTGCAAAGCCTGCTAGTCATCTTTTCCCTAAAATGCTATATTATCCTAATGCCTCTGGTTCTGTATCAACAGAGGCTGCCCATGAGGCTGAACCCACAATCCTAAGTTTGTATTGAAACTCATTCTAGATCCAGGAAGTCTTTCTTGATTGGACCTAGAACAGCCACCTCCTGGGTATAAACACACACACACACACACACACATGCACATTCACACTTATAGATTGCTCCTGTTGAGTCCAGTCCTCCCTAGTGAACTGAATTTCATGGTATCTTGAACTTAAGATACCATGAAGATCTTTCTTCTTGATAAGGTGTTTTCAATGATTATCTGAATGACGTGATATAAATTTATGTAAGAACATCCCTGGTGGCTCAGTGGTAAAGAACCCATCTGCCAAAGCAAAAGATGCAGGTTTGACCCCTGGGTCAGAAAATCCCCTGGAGAAGGAAATGGCAGCCCGCTTCAGTATTCTTGCCTGGGAAATCCCATGGACAGAGGGGCCTGGTGGGCTATAGGCTATGGAGTCGCAAGAGTCAGACACAACTTAGTGACTAACCAAAAACAGCAACAAATTTTGTATTAATATAAATACATGTGCACACGGAGTATGCAAAGACATTCTCAAGATGTATTTACCAAAAAGAGACTCAGTTGACTGAAATACAGATAGACGGTATGTTTAAATCCTTTCCCTGACTGTTTTGACTAGGTGTAGGATGTCATCAAGATGAGGTCATCTACAGAAACTGGAGTAGAAAGGCAATGCCAAAGAATGCTCAAACTACTGCACAATTGCACTCATCTCACATGCTAGTAAAGTCATGCTCAAAATTCTCCAAGCCAGGCTTCAGCAATACGTGAACTGTGAACTTCCTGATGTTCAAGCTGGTTTTAGAAAAGGCAGAGGAACCAGAGATCAAATTGCCAACATCTGCTGGATCATTGAAAAAGCAAGAGAGTTCCAGAAAAACATCTATTTCTGCTTTATTGACTATGCCAAAGCCTTTGACTGTGTGGATCAAATAAACTATGGATAATTCCGAAAGAGATGGGAATACCAGACCACCTGACCTGCCTCTTGAGAAATCTGTATGCAGGTCAGGAAGCAACAGTTAGAACTGGACATGGAACAACAGACTGGTTTCAAATAGGAAAAGGAGTATATCAAGGCTGTATATTGTCACCCTGCTTATTTAACTTCTATGCAGAGTACATCATGAGAAACACTGGACTGGAAGAAACACAAGCTGGAATCAAGATTGCCAGGAGAAATACCAATAACCTCAGATATGCAGATGACATTACCCTTATGGCAGAAAGTGAAGAGGAGCTAAAAAGCCTCTTGATGAAAGTGAAAGTGGAGAGTGAAAACGTTGGCTTAAAGCTCAACATTCAGAAAACGAAGATCATGGCATCCGGTCCCATCACTTCATGGTAAATAGATGGGGAAACAGTGGAAACAGTGGCAGACTTTATTTTTCTGGGCTCCAAAATCACTGCAGATGGTGACTGCAGCCATGAAATTAAAAGACTCCTTGGAAGAAAAGTTATGACCAACCTAGATAGCATATTCAAAAGCAGAGACATTACTTTGCTGACTAAGGTCCGTCTAGTCAAGGCTATGGTTTTTCCTGTGATCATGTATGGATGTGAGAGTTGGACTGTGAAGAAGGCTGAGTGCCAAAGAATTGATGCCTTTGAACTGTGGTGTTGGAGAAGATTCTTGAAGGTCCCTTGGACTGCAAGAAGATCCAACCAGTCCATTCTGAAGGAGATCAGCCCTGGGATTTCTTTGGAAGGAATGATGCTAAAGCTGAAGCTCCAGTACTTTGGCCACCTCATGCGAAGAGTTGACTCACTGGAAAAGACCCTGATGCTGGGAGGGACTGGGGGCAGGAGGAGAAGGGGACGACAGAGGATGAGATGGCTCGATGTCATCACTGACTCGATGGACATGAGTCTGAGTGAACTCCGGGAGTTGGTGATGGACAGGGAGGCCTTGCATGCTGCAATTCATGGGGTCGCAAAGAGTCAGACATGACTGAATGACTGAACTGAACTGAACTGAATTGTAGAATAATGTGTAAATTTTCTATCTTGTCTCACAGGCCTGCTGTTGATAGGTTCCTGGAGGAGGATTTTGTTGGAATGCCTTGTTTCTCTGGAATCAGTATGTAGCATATGTACTTCTGAGAGCAGTTGCCTGGACACCCAGTTTCAGAACCCAGACTTTACAGGCTATGACAGGTACTTTCATAGTCATAGAGCTTACTCCAAGGAGGATACGCTCATTTGCAGGGTCTTGAGCCAGAGGGTAGAGCTACTGGTAGCTTGTGAGACCATGGTCCTATTCCATAAAAGTACAGGCATGTGGAGCTGCCTTTACCGACAGGCCAGTGCTCACTGCCTCCTAGGTGTATTCAGCGTCTTTGGAGTCTGTCTCTGGTGTTGCCAGTATTAGGGAAGGCATCGTTTTTCTCAACCATAGATTGGAGTCTGAACTGTGGTAATGTAATGGGTTGCTTTCAGTACTGCAAAAAGCCCAGTGGAAGTTGTGTATTTACCTTCATAGCATCACATTACTTATTGACAGAATTTTTCACATGTGGACTTTGTAGGGGAAAATTAATCACAAGGGTCTACGATAGGGCCTACTTTGTCTCTAAGTCCTTTCTAAGTCTCTTTTGTTGTTGTTTAATCACTCAGTTGTGTCCCCTCTTTGCAACCCCATGGACTGTAGCCCACCAGGCTCCTCTGTCCATGGAATTTCCCAGGCAAGACTGGAGGTGGAATGGGTTGCCATCTTCTTCTCCAGGGATCTTCTCAACCCAAGGATCAGACCTGTGTCTCCTGCACTGCAGGCAGATTCTTTACTGCTGAGCCATCAGGGAAGCCCTCCAGGCCCCTTTAACATTCCGTGAATCAGCCCAGGTGGTCCATGAACTTGATAGTCAGCAAGATACTCTCATTCCACCCACCATTTTTCTCTTAAGAGCCTGAACACTGTCTGAGCACTTGGGCAGTGCCTCAGCATTGGGCAAATATCCTGAACTGAGTTTTAACAGCTTCACCCACCTATCCTGAATCTGTAGTCCTCTGGGTAGGAACCCAGAGGCTGGTAAGTGTTCTTTCTTCTCCCCTCTCTCTTTCTCTTTATTCTTTCAGCTTGAATCTTTCAGGATAATTTTCTACTTGCTTTTATTTCCCACGTCTCTTCTCTGTTCTGTGAATGCATCTTGTTGTGCCTTTCCCTGAAGCTATGCATATTTTACTCTCTGCCATTTTCTGGACTCAACTTTATCAACTTGTTCACTGTAAAACCCACTTGTTGTCTTCTTTCAGAAGAAGACAGTTATCTGGATATCAAGTATCAGCAATGCCCTGGTCACTGTAGGATGGCTATATTAAGCTTGCTTCTTACAGCTCTCCTTCTGATTTCTACTAATTTGATAAATCCCTGCTAGCTAATTAAGTACAATTAACATTTAATAGTAGAAAATGTAAAAAGTCAGTTGTACCTCTCTCAGCATAATGATAAGCAAAACCTTTTATGTTGTGGTGTCTTAAGAGTTAGCTGCCTCAGTGCTAAATGTTGCTTTTAATTAAACAATAAAGAATGTAACACCCTTTCTGGTATCATTATAAATTTTGATATGGTACAACAATTTGATTCTTTAAAAATTAATTGCCTAGGAGTATGTTTAAGTAGTATTGATTATGTTGGAACCTCGTGGTGATCTGCTATACTTAACCTAACATTTAAAATATCTTTTTTTTTTCCATTATATGTTGTGATGTAAGAATAAAAGCAAAGTACAAAACAAATAGGCACTTGAATTCTAATAGCAATAAGCAATAAATGTCAGGCATCTGGAAATTATGGTTGCAATTTCATCAGAGTACACTTTGTTCTTCTATTATGCCTGCATGAATTTTGCTGCAGGCAAAATCTATTACAGATAACAGTTAAGAACCTTTCTAATCTACACAGATAGTCATGGCAAAATGCTGGAAAACTAAATGTTGGAAAATGTAATATTGCAGGGGAAAATTGACACTTGTAGAAAATAACGTGGGCCTATTTAGAACCACAAATGGTAATCATTTCTTTAAGATCATGTGCTGCAGAGGTTTCTGTGCTGGGTGACCCAGGTGAAGGACACAGCGCTGGGTATGAATCGTGTTCTGCTGGCTGTGGTGTACGTGCACAGGTAGATGCTTATCTGTAAATTGAGGGGTGGAGGTATATGCTTAATGATTGCTACCTGAAATTGTAATTACAAAGTCAGATTGCACGTGAGAAGCCTGGGTTTTTTCCACTGCCCTTGGGTACATTGGAGAGGAATATTTCTATTCTGGGCCCAATTGACTCCCCTCTGGAGAAAGATTAATTAGTATTCACCACTCTTGATGGCACATAGTGACCCTGGATAGTTGCTTGGTAAATTTACTAACTGAGCTTTCAGGAAATTGGCTTCTGGCTATTAACTTGAATAAATGTCTTTTTTGCACTTAACTCCAGCTTAACCTGCATTTTCTAGGTCTCAGAGCGTTAGAACTAGAGTTTGAAGATACAGAGTCTGCCATTTACTTCATTATCCACATCCTTTTGTATTTTTCACATCCCTTCAGTACATATGCGTCATTACCAGCTAGATTATTGATTTATTGCGGTGTAACCAATTACCCCCAAATTTAGCTACTTAAGGCAACAAATGTTTGTTATCTCACAGTTTCTGTGGGTCAGGAATTTGGGAGCAGTTTAGATGGTTGTTTCTGGCTTGGAATTTATAAAGAAGTCACCCTCAAGACGTCAGCCAAGGCTGCAGCCAACTAAGGACTTGATGTCAAGCTGGAGGATGAAGGATAGCTCTTGGCAAGAGATCTCAATTCCTCAGTTGCCAGGAGGCTTCCACTCATTGCCATGTGAGTCTTTCCATAGAGCTACTTGAGAGTGGCTACAGCATGGCCGCTGGCTTCCCCAAGAGGAATTGATCCAAGAGACAGGAAGGAAGCTGCAGTGTCTTCCTTGTCTCTTTTGCCATATTCTGTTTATTACAAGTGAATCACCAAGTCCTACTTATATTGAAGGGGAAAATGAAATTCTAACTCTTGAAGGGAGACACATCAAAGAAATTGTGGGTGTATTTTAAAACCACTATATCACCTAAACAAGACACACTAGCATGGGCTCCCAGGACAGACTTGTTTTCCAGGCTTGCTCAGGTAGCATCTCATCTGAAAGACCTCTTTCACTTCTTGGACCCACATTCTTCTTCTTTCTCTCACATCTAGATAATAGCATCTCATCACTTTGAGCATGTTGTCTTTGACTGCTATGAATCATTAAGTGTGTGTGTATTTTGTTTTCTCCTCAATTAAAATGTTAGGTGTTTTAAGATAAGAGTTGTGTCGTAACTCTTATCTTCTCTAGAGGCCGTTCCTTGTTAGGCAATTTGATGGTGCTTGGTGAGTGAGCAGGAGAGGCCGTTGAGTGTGGTGAGTGAGAGCAGGGCTTTGATTCAAAGGAGCCAAGAAGTCTTTGGTTGAAATTCTGGCTCCACTGTTGTAAAAGCTTGGGTAATCTGTTATACAGCAGGTATTCTGTGAGAATTGTTCCACATGTAGGTAATGGGAGGAGGTGAGCTCCATGTCTTTCCATTCCACTGTCTTGATCTGTTACATGGGGAACAATATTAGAACATATCTCATGACCCCATTGTGATAATTAATGAGTCAGTGCATGTTGGGAATGTAGGAAGAGATACACAAATTGTAGGTCTTATCACTGTGGTATTGATTACACTTCACCTCTTCATGGACCACTTTTTTGTTATGTTGAATAAACTGATGTGGATCCTTCTCCTGCCAAATTTCTATTTGACAAAAAACAAGTTACTTCTTTTCTGAGTCTCAGTTTTCTGATCTCTGACATGAATGTGTTATGCCCAATAATTTCTGTGACCCTTCTGTAGCAAGATTATCTAACTCTGTTTTCTCTTATACAGGTGTAAGTACAAAGAGAAAAGATTTTCTCTTTGATTTAGGCAAGTTCTACAGAACATACTAGGTTGTATCTTATAGAGAAGAATGTTTCATTGCAATATAAAACACCTGTGTTAGGCTTGTCTGCAAAGGAGGATGGAGACTAATTTTTTTTAGTGTTCAGGTCTCCACAAATGTCATACCATTACATCCAACTATTCCTCTGAATGTCCCTTTTCTCCCTTCTACTTATCTCAGCCAATCCACCACCCAAAATCTCCACCAAAAATGAAGGTCCCCAGGTCACATGGCTAATAAACAGAAGCAGGGAGAATTGGAACCAATTCTCCATGATTCCAGTCCCAGGTTCTTTCCAAGACCCTTGCTCACCTCCGTTTGAGACAGGTGTAACCTCTTAAGTGATTTAACATCAGCTTATCAGGAAGATCCCATGGAGGAGGGCATGGCAACCCACTCCATGCCTGGAGAATCCCATGGACAGAGGAGCCCGGCAGGCTACAGTCTATGGGGTCGTAAAGAGTTGAACATGACTGAGGAACTAACACATACTTCCTGTCCTTCCATACCTGGCCACAGAAATACCCAACTAACCCAGGGGAAGCAGTACTGAGGTTATTTGCATAGCTGCAAAGCTCTTGCTGGGTCAAACTGAAGGGAACTATCTGGAGTTCTTTTAGTCCCTTTTTACGTTCAGTAGGCAATTAGCAGCAGTCTTGCCTCTAAGTGCCCACTAAATCTCAGTGGCTTTAAGAGGGTAAAATTCTTTGATATGAAAATTCCAGGGCTTCTATGAGGGTTCTTGAGAGTCTGAACAGGAAGAGTTTTTATTTGTTTTGTTTGGATTTATTTTCATCTTCTTTTGCCCAGGTCCCCTAAGCGTAGGAAACCATTTGCTTTGTGTGGCAAAGCAGGGAGGTGGCCTCTATGGGGTTTACCCCATTGATTGTTGCCACTTTGCACCTGGTTGGGCCTGTGAAAAGTCCTTCCCATGGAGAGATCAGAGAGTCTTGCTCAGAGTCTGGGCTACCAGTGGGTCTCACAGCCAACCCTATTTGAGAAAGATTGGAAAGCCCAGCTGACTGGGTCTTGCCTATCCAGGCTCCCTAGTGGGGCTTTGTTATGGGTGTCTTGCTGCCTGAGAGCAGGTGAATGGAAGGGAGGAGGGACTAACTGCTTCTCCATACACATATGAGCATGAGGAATGAGGAGAGGCAGGCCATTACACCATGTGCCTGTGAGGAAGGGGGGACCACAGGGTGGGACCCAAGAGTGGAACACGCAACAGTGGTGAGGTTGGTTGTGGTGCTCGGGAAGGGGCCAGGTGCCCACAGCTGGCATTTGAGCATAAAGCATAGGCGTTCGAGAGCAGGAAGGAGATGAATGGAATGTATATAAAATGCTTAGCACAGTGCCAGGTTCATAGAATGTGTTTAATAATTCAAATTTGTTTTTCCTAAGGAGTTTAAAGCAATGTGTGTATAATATGTGTGTGCTCATGAGCACATGTAGTAGATGCTGGATGAATACATATTGATTGAACAAAACAAGTTCCCTGAATTACTTACTACAGAGTCAGATCTCCAGCCTGGATCATCTGATTCCTAATTTGGGCTTTACATCTTTGGTAATTCTCAATGCCAAGCATGCCTGAGGGTGGGTTTAGAGGGGTGGGTTGGAAAAAAGGGGATAGGACATTTTGAGAAGTGAGTAGAGGCTGGCTTTCTGGAGATGTTCTTCTAGTTATGGTTTTGCCTATTTGGGCACCAAGGAAGCCACGTTATGTCTGTTGGGTTCTGTTTTCTGATCTATAAAATGGAGACTCTAGTTTATCACCTGCTTTGCATCCAGGTGGGAGGCACTGTGCTGCCCACATGTTGCATAAAATCCAGTTGAGGAGATGTACCATGGACAGATACTGTCGAGAACAACACAAGACTTTATCAACTAAATGAGGTCAGAGTAGAACAATCTCAGTTCAGAATTGGACACCACTTGTCACTGGAAGTTGTGATGGCTTAGAATACTCTGCAAGAAAGGCTTAAATTGACTCTTGAAGAACCTCTATAAGTGATTGTGAGAATAAGATACTATACATTATATGAAATCCTTACAGTAGTATAATGAGCTTCACTCTTGTGAAGTGTTAAGATTACTACCCTCTTCCAGATCAATAAGACTTACCCCAAGATAATAGGTCTATTCTATGTTCTTATTCTTATGCCTTAAGCAAAATGTGACTGAGAGATAAGCATGCCATTCTTTCTTTTCCTAAATACAATATGGTTAATTCAAGCTTCATATTTTAAGTCAGAAAAG
Source organism: Oryx dammah (assembly GCF_014754425.2). Taxonomy (NCBI): domain Eukaryota; kingdom Metazoa; phylum Chordata; class Mammalia; order Artiodactyla; family Bovidae; genus Oryx; species Oryx dammah. The sequence continues at coordinate 43,952,117 of NW_024070197.1, forward strand.
TTAAAAGTCCACATCTAGATACTGCTACTTACTAGCTGTGTAGTCTTGGATGAGGTGTATAACCCCTCTAAACCTCATTTTTCTTCTGTGTATAATGGAAGTATACTACCCACCTCATAGGATCGTGCTGAGTGTTACACTGTGAAATATAAAGGACTATCCGCAAAGCTATGACAGTGTTTTTGTTGTCTGAATAGACTATTTGGTATTGAAATGTTCTGAGCAATAGACTATATGCTTCCTAAGATATGGAAAATTCCTCAAAGGCAGAGCTAACCAACAGTATTTGACATTTTTGTTTTGATTGCTTCTTCCATATGGTATCTAGTTAGATGACTCAGTTCAGTTGTTCAGCTGTGTCTGACTCTGTGACCCCACGGGCTGCCCCATGCCAGGCTTCCCTGTCCATCACCAACTCCTAAAGTTTACTCAAACTCATGTCCATCGAGTCGGTGATGCCATCCAACATCTCATCCTCTGTCACCCCCTTCTCCTCCTGCCTTCAATCTTTCCCAGCATCAGGGTCTTTTCAAATGAGTCAGTTCTTCGCGTCAGGTGGCCAAATTATTGGAGTTTCAACTTCAGCATCAGTCCTTCCAATGAACACTCAGGATTGATTTCTTTAGGATTGATTGGTTTGATATCCTTCCAGTCCAAGGGACTCTCAAGAGTCTTCTCTAACACCATAGTTCAAAAGCATTACTTCTTTGGCACTCAGCTTTTTTAATAGTCCAACTCTCACATCCATACATGACTACTGGAAAAACCATAGCTTTGACTAGATGGACCTTTGTCGGCAAAATAATGTCTTTGCCTTTTAATATGCTGTCTAGGTTGGTCATCGGAGAAAGCAATGGCAATCCACTCCAGTACTCTTGCCTGGAAAATCCCATGGACAGAGGAGCCTGGTAAGCTTCAGTCCATGGGGTCGCTAGGAGTTGGACACGACTGAGCGACTTCACTTTCAGTTTTCACTTTCATGCATTGGAGAAGAAAATGGCAACTCACTCCAGTGTTCTTGTCTGGAGAATCCCAAGGACAGGGGAGCCTGGTGGGCTGCTGTCTGTGGGGTCACACTGAGTCAGACAAGACTGAAGTGACTTAGCAGCAGCTGGAGCAGCAGCAGGTTGATCATAGCTTTTCTTCCAAGGAGCAAGCGCCTTTTCATTTCATAGCTACAGTCACCATCTGCAGTAATTTTGGAGCCCAAGAAAATAAAGTATCTCACTGTTTCTGTTGTTTTCACACCTATTTGCCATGAAATGATGGGACTGGATGCCAAGACCTTCATTTTTTGAATGTTGAGTTTTAAGCCAGATTTTTCACTCTCCTCTTTGACTTTCATCAAGAGGCTCTGCAGTTCCTCTTCACTTTCTGCCATAAGGGTGGTGTCATTTGTGTATCTAAGGTTATTGATATTTCTCCCAGCAATCTTGATTCCAGCTTGTGCTTCATCCAGCCCAGCATTTCATATGATGTACTCTGCATATAAGTTAAATAAGCAGGGTGACAATATACAGCCTTGACATACTCCTTTCCCAATTTGGGACAAGTCTGTTGATCCATGTCCAGTTCTAACTGTTACTTCCTAACCTGCATACAGATTTCTCAGAAGACAGGTAAGGTGGTCTGTTATTCACATCTCTTGAAGAATTTTCCACAGTTTGTTGTGATCTACACAGTCAAAGGCTTTGGCATAAAGCAGAAGTAGGTGTTTTTCTGGAATTCTCTGGCTTTTTCTGGACATGGAACAATAGACCAGTTCCAAATAGGAAAAGGAGTACGTCAAGGCTGTATATTGTCACCCTGCTTATTTAACTTATATGCAGAGTACATCATGAGAAACACTGGGCTGGAGGAAGCACAAGCTGGAATCAAGATTGCCGGGAGAAATATCAATAACCTCAGATATGCAGATGACACCACTCTTCTGGCAGAAAGTGAAGAGGAACTAAAAAGCCTCTTGATGAAAGTGAAAGAGGAGAGCGAAAAAGTTGGCTTAAAGCTCAACATTCAGAAAACGAAGATCATGGCATCTGGTCCCATCACTTCATGGGAAATAGATGGGGAAACAGTGGAAACAGTGGCAGACTTTATTTTTCTGGGCTCCAAAATCACTGCAGATGGTGACTGCAGCCATGAAATTAAAAGATGCTTACTCCTTGGAAGAAAAGTTATGACCAACCTAGATAGTATGTTCAAAAGCAGAGACATTACTTTGCTGACTAAGGTCCGTCTAGTCAAGGCTATGGTTTTTCCTGTGATCATGTATGGATGTGAGAGTTGGACTGTGAAGAAGGTTGAGTGCCGAAGAATTGATGCCTTTGAACTGTGGTGTTGGAGAAGACTCTTGAGGGTCCCTTGGAAAGCAAGGAGATCCAACCAGTGCATTCTGAAGGTGATCAGCCCTGGGATTTCTTTGGAAGGAATGATGCTAAAGCTGAAACTCCAGTACTTTCGTTGCCTCATGTGAAAAGTTGACTCATTGGAAAAGACTCTGATGCTGGGAGGGATTGGGGGCAGGAGAAGAAGGGGACGACCGAGGATGAGATGGCTGGATGGCATCACTGACTTGATGGATGTGAATCTGAGTGAACTCCGGGAGTTGGTGATGGACAGGGAGGCCTGGCATGCTGCGATTCGTGGTGTTGCAAAGAGTCGGACACGACTGAGTGACTGAACTGAACTGAACTGAACTGGCTTTTTCTATGATCCAACGGATGTTGGCAATTTGATCTCTGGTTCGTCTCCTTTTCTAAATCCAGCTTAAACATCTGGAAGTTCACAGTTCCCATACTGTCAAAGCATGTCTTGGAGGATTTTGAACATTACTTTGCTCAGATGTGAGATGAGTGCAATTGTGTGGTAGTTTGAACATTCTTTGGCATTGCCCTTCTTTGGGATTGGAATGAAGACTGACCTTTTCCAGTTCTCACCTCCACTAGAGATGACTCAGTAAGCATAATTATTGATTAGTTTTCAACTAGTCTCCAAATGAATATTTTCTATATTTCTGTCAAAGTCCTGATTTAACTGGTTTTGGTTGTTTTTTGGTGAGACCATATAGTTTGTATATAAGGGTGGGCATCAGTGGATTCTGGCTATTTTTCAACACTGGGTCTTGAGGGAAACATTGATTTCAGAGGGTTTTTCAGTATCTTTAGAGAGAGTTTTTTTTTACTATCTCTCTAAAGTAGTCCTTTCCCAGCCACCATCTTCAATGTCTCCTAATCATTTTCTTTACAGAATTTATCGCTATTTAAAATCACCTTATTTGTTTACTTGTCTATTTCTCTTATGCTCTTATACAATGTAAGGTTGGTAACCTAAAAGGAGATTGGAGGTGACCAAGAAATATTATGAATAATTATGAATTATATTATGAATTAATTAATATCTGAATACAGCCATCAAGTTAGACAATAAAAACACCAATTCAATTGTCCAGTATTCCTTTTTTCCAGGGATGACTTCTCCTACATCCAAGGGTAGATACATTTGAGCATTCCATATTTATCCTGTTGCACAGAGTGGACAAGCATGACAGAGATTTAACATAAGTGAGTCTCATTTACACACAAGAAACCCAGCCAGAAGAGCTATTCCAAAGATCCAAAATGATGTTCTAAGTCCTGAAAGCATGAAAATAGTTGCCGCCTATGTCCTTGCTTGGGATGTGGTCAGTTATATCAACCTTAAGTTTGTTTGTTCATTTGTTTCAGGAGAGCATATCACCTCTTCAGTGTCATGGTTTCTGAAGGAGACTTAACTGTGTTTCCCTTTTGAGGACAAACTGCAAAACACATGTTAAGTTCTCTGCCGCCAAAGTTTTCAGGGCAAGGAGCTGGAATATGCAGTGACTGAACATGGCCAGGGTGTGGCCCCTCAGGAAGATGTGCTTCCCAGCTGGCGCTAGTGGTGAAGAGCCTGCCTGCCAGTGCAGGAGATGCAAGAGACCTGGGCTCAATCCCTGGGTCGGGAAGATCCCCTGGAGGAGGGCATGGCAACCCACTCCAGCGTTCTTGCCTGGAGAGTCCCATGGACAGAGGATCCTGGCGGACTGTGGCAAGATCACAGTCAAGTCTCCTCACTGCCTACATGGCATGTAATCCCTGGGACCGATCAAGCCTTTCTTAAAGATTTGTGCTGCATTTAATACCATTAAGTTAATTCTCAGTTTGCAGTTGCTTATGGCGGCAACTTCTATATTCATGCGAAATTTCTCCTTGAATAGAATTATTCAGGGTGACAGGCAGAGGCTCTTTCAGAATCCTTATTGTGATATCATCTTGAATGAGAATGACTACTCTGAATAACTTTGTTCAGAGGTGTTGATTATGGACTGAAGTTTTGTATTTTTATGTTAATTTCAGGTAATCCCTTTTTCTCATGTATTTGACTTTAACATAGCTGGGTAATTTTGAAATTCTGATGATTGTATTTTTAAATGCACAAAACAAAGTTCCAGTGCAAGTAGGTATTTTTCACCAACCGAAAGAAAAACTTCAGTGTGTTGTAAATATTACAGAAAAAGCAACATTCTAGTCTGCTGTACTCCTATGGATTTATTTTCTGTGAAGCCTAGATCTAAGCTTTGTAATGGTGCACTCCCAATATCTACCTTGTCTATCACCTCAGGCCATATTCAGTATTTCCTCACTTAAAATCCATAAAGGTTTGGATGATCACATCTCTACACACCTTGGTCCTTTGGGCATCCCTTTGATTCTTTTGAATTAAGAGATGATAGAAGTGGAAAAGGCCAGTGATACATATAAACCAGCAGTGCCCAAACTCGTTTTCTGTTGACTGACTGTGTCCAAGTCAATACACCTGGGGATCTTTAAAAACATACAGATCTTAGGACTTCAACCCCCAGAAATTCTTATTTAGAAGGTTTGTGTTCTGATCTTGGAATCTTTATTTTTGAAAAGCTGATGCTAAGTTGGATTTAGGGACCAATTGCCTCCAGCATAACACCCTGATTTTATAGGCAGTAAACTGAGCTCTACAAAGGACAGAGGAAACATACATGGGCGCGCAGCCAGTTAGTGACCCATCACATGTATTCTCAGTCTTTCCATCCTGAGCTCATCACCATTCTTTAATTAGGATGACAACATAACAACTCTGTCTACAACTACCTCTCAAGAGGTCCACCTACTGTGTACGCTTGCTTTTTGTACTATCTCGATGCCTCATTTTCTCTCCTCCTTCTGAGAACACTTATTGGATATGCCTTCTCTGCTTCCCAGAATAATCACTCCTCACTGTCCTTTCTTATAGAACCAAGTGCCTTTAATGACATTTCTAAGTGTTTCCCAATGATAGTGTGAATGACGGAGTCAGGAGGCTGTTAATAATTTCCACTGGGAAACTGACCTGGGGGCGGGGGGCGGGTTTCAGTCCCCATGATTTGGAGCAAGAAGATTACAGGTATACATAGGAGGGAGGAAGGCATCCTTAAAGGTGCTAAAATAATGGTTGTACATAAGTCTTCTACTTGATTCTGGGGCTCCCAGAATCTGATCATCATTACTTTGTTTTGATCAGAAGCTGAAACTTTCTTGGTTACTCTCAAAGGGGCAACTTCTCAGTGGTAAAATGATTTCCAAATCCCATCAAAACAACCCCCCGCCCCCAAGAAAAAATGTCTGTCAGAGTCTCAGCACTTAGTAGATGTGTGTTATGGGGCTCATAAAAACGAAGCCTGCAACTCCCCAGAGTACTTTCCTGATCAAGGCTTCTGGGAGGCACAGGATTCCCTCAGATTTTCTAACAGGGAATCTGGAGAAGGGTTTTAGGGTAGTTTTTCCCTTCTGAAGGTGAGTGAGGTGGTATGCGTGTGAAAGTGAAGAGAGAACATGCCTGTAGGTGTGCCTATGTGTGTGCACCTGGATGCATGTTCCCTTCTCTCAGGAACATATGAGACTGCTCTGCTGGCTGGGCAGGGGAGCAAGCAGGCAGGCCCACCCAGGAATTTAAGGCTCTGGGTGCTAGGCTGCCTTCTGTCAGCATGGCTGACTTCTCTCTGACGTCCTCCCGTAACTCATTCCTGCTTTGTTTGATCTCTAATTCTCAAGACAGGTTTTGTTTTTTTTCTTTTAGTTAGTTATGATTTTTTCTTCTTATCAAAGTAATACACTTAATATAGACTTTATTTTTCAGTTTACAGGAAAATTGAGCATAAAATCAGAGTTTCCAGATACCTATGTCCCCTCACTCCCCAACAAAGCGTAGCCTCTCCCATTATCAATATCATGTAAGACTTAGCAAATGAACAACAGCAACAATATCAATACTACATCCAGGTTTAAGTACTGGTAACATTTTGGTGGTGTAATCTGCTCATCAGTATGAGTGTGTGTTCTTTCTTCCTTATCAAAATCATATTGGAAATATCATTTTTGCCACTCTTTTCAACTAACACCAGACCTTGAAAATCTTTTGACATTCTTAAATATTCTAACAAATGATTTTCCATGACTGCATAGTTGCACATTAAATGTCTGATCGTGTTTTTTCTAACCAAGATATTATAAACACTGGTGGCACAGACCTCCTCTGCACCTTTCCTCCCTTAGGACAGATTCCCAGGGAGGAGCTGTGACATCAGAGGACACCATGCTGTCAGACTCTCCTCACAACAAGCCAGGCCAGCCTTGGGAAGGGCCCCTGATGCATACCTCTACCTGCAAAGAATGAGATTGCCCCTTTATCTGCAGGCTTACCCAAACTAGATGTTTAAATTTTAAAAATCTGTTATATAAGCAATTAAAATATGCTATCTCAATTATAAAAAAATGAGGAAACAGATCATGTCTCTTCCTTGTTGTTGTTTAGTCATTGTTGTTGTTAGTCATTAAGTCACATACAAGTCTTTTGAGACATGGTGGACTGTAGCCCACCAGGCTCCTCTGTCCATGGGGTTTCCTAGGCAAGAATACTGGAGTGGGTTGCCATTTCCTTCTCCAGGGGATCTTCCTGACCCAGGGATGGAACCCATGTCTCCTGCACTGGCCAGCGGATTCTTTACCACTGAGCCACCAGGGAAGCCTCTTCCTTCCTACAGGTCCCTAGATATTCATTTAAATGAATCTGTTTAAGATCGCCCAGCCCAGGTTCGATGTATGAGACAGGGTGCTCAGGGCTGGTGCACTGGGACAACCCAGAGGGATGGGATGGGGAGGGAGGTGGGAGCAGGGTTCAGGATGGGGAACACATGTAAACCCTTGGCTGATTCATGTCAATGTATGGCAAAAACCACTACAATATTGTGAAGTAATTAGATTCCAATTAAAATTTAAAAAAATAAATGAACCTGTTTAAATGGCACCTCCAACACTGTCCTAATTATTGGGGCCATTAAATGAATAAGTCATTCTCTCTCTTCAAGAATGTTACTCATTAGAGTGGAGATAGGTAAGCACAGAGGATGAAATGGTTAGATAGCATCACTGACTTAATGGACATGAATTGGAGCAAACTCCGGGAGATAGTGAAAGACAGGGAAGCTTGGTGTGCGACAGTCCATGGAGTCTCCAAGAGTCAGAGATGACTTAGCAACTTAAGAACAGCAACAACAAGATAAGCATATAACTAAGTTATGCAATGTGCTATGAATTCTTTGTATATGGTTTGTACTCAGTAACTATTTTGAATGGAGGCCTAGATGAAGAAGACTAGTGGCCTGTGGAATTGCAAAGGAGATAGTCATTAATTTTTTCTGAGGGTGGTGAAGAGGGGCTTGCAGGTGGAGGTGTCTTGCCATCCATTCATTCTCCAGCTGTGTATAAGCACTGGACACTCTTTTTTTCTTTTCATTTTTGGCCATGCTGGGTCTTTCTGTAGGCGTGCCCTAGTTGTGGCGGGCGGGGGCTGCTCTCTAGCTGCAATATGCAAGCTTCCCACTGCAGCAGTGTCTCTTGTTGAGTAGCACCAGCTCTAGGGTGTGAGCTAGGGCATCAGTAGTTGTGGCACACGGGTCTGGTTGCCCCTTGGCATGTGGGTCCTTCCCAGACCAGGGATCGAACTTGTGTCCTCTGCGTTGGCAGGCAGGTTCTTAACCGCTGGACCATCGGAGAAGTCCAGCATCAGCCCCTCTTCTAGGCACTGGGGACATGGTCACTGGGGCCAACAGAGCCCTTGCCCTTATGGAGCTTCCATTTTTGCGGGGGAAGTGAGAAGGTTGGGAAACAGGCAAGAAACAAGAAAACAAAAACAACAGCATGCTATGTCAGGGATATCGGTGATGTGAAGAAAACGAGGCAAGGGAGGGGGATAGAAGGGCTGTGTAGCTTGAGGTGCTCTAGCAGCTGACTTAAAAGGTCAGTAGGGTTTCACCAGGCTGGGATGAGAAAAGCATCTGGGAAGGTACAAAAGCCTGAACAAAGCCACAGGTGGGTGGTGTGGTTCAGGGAGCCGAGGAGCGCGTGGTTGGGGTGCAGCAGGAGTGAGGATGAAAGAAGCAGGGTGGTGGTGGGAGACTGAGATGAGGAGGCTAGGGGCTGCGGGGTTTGGAAGGATGCCCTCCTTAGCGGACAGACCGACCAGCAAAATTGGCACCTATCGTCTCTCCTCTATTTCCTGCTGAGCAGTTGAAGGACAAAGAGAAATTTGGTCTGATTACTAGCCCAGGGTGCCTCCTGGAATAGTATGAGGAAATATTTCATGCAGTTTTTCTGTATGTTCCTTGGCGGCTTCTCTCCTCCTGCCACCAATCAGTAGCTCCTAAAGCCCAAGCAGTCCGGCAAGTTTTGGACCTTCAGAAAAGCGAGGCAGGGTGAGATTAAGTCACAGGGTGGTTAGATGAAATACAGGATATCCAGTTAAATTACACTCTCAGATAAATGTGCAATATATATATATATATATTTATTACAAGGACATCCCAAATATTGGATGATTAAGTCAGATTTAACGGGATGTTCTGGATTTTCACTGCTAACCCTGGCTGGAAAGCCAGACCTGGATGTCTGTGTCATCTTGCAAGGTCTCTGAGAGCAATAGAGAGAGAACGTTAGAGAAGAATCCTTGTCCTATTTTGGTTTTATTTCTCCTAGGAATGATTAAATTATTTGCTACGTGGTTTCTTCCTACTGAAAAGCCAGGAAGCTGTGTGTTAATGAAGAATGAACTAAAATAATAAGGAGTAACTGCACTTAGGATGACTTCTGTAAGGGGGAGCTGGAAGGTAAGAGCCTCATCAAGTTCCTGTGCTGGCAAATGGTGGGGTGGGGGGTATAGACTTCATAGACATGTTCCTTTGGAATTTAGTGCAGTTGAAGAGGGGTTGGTACAGTGATTATGTGTCCACATAGCCCAAGGCTGTCCTGGTTTACATCTCTTGTCCCGTAATAGTGCCACCTTTCACTGTCAAAAGTATCCTGGTTTTAGATGATAAATAACATGGTCATTCCGTGAGGTGGCCAGGGAAGCCAGAGAATTCAGCCACACATTTGTGGGCTGGAGCAGTGCCACGGCCTTGCTGGGCCTCCCTTTCTTCATTTGTGAATGAGGGGGCATTGAGCAAAATTCTAAGTTCTCTCGCTAGCTTCCAAACTTGATTTTTAATGTACGTCTTTGGGCAAAGTTAACAGTAAGGGGATGTTTGTTCGCCCTCCGTTTGAGGATGATGTCTATTCCAGCGCTTTATGTGTTGTGTTTGTTCAGGCTAGCAGAGTTTCATCCAGTTCAGTTCAGTTCGATCACTCAGTCAGAGTTTCATTAGTTTCCAAAAATCTTTGAAGAGTGAAAACTTAAAAAAACTATTATTTTATCCCTAGGATCTGAAGACCACATGGTAAATAGAGACTGAAATAAATGCAGTTTTAGCTAAAAACAACTGACCTTTGCTAATTTGGGCCCTATTGAATAAGCAAATTTTTATACATAGAAAAGAGTCATTGTGCAAGTGATAGAGTTCAGCGAAATGTCCACTTTCTTGCTTCTCTCCTAGATCCACAGTGCTCCTGTAGAACCAGCTGTAAATCCTTCCAGAGCTTGTAAAAATAGGTTGTATTCATATTCATTTGTGTAATACACTTACAATTTTTAAAACTCAAAACAGCATATTTTTAGTATTTTAATATACTGCTCATGATATTTTTTAGCCATTCTTTCCTTTCATTAATTATTGATCTATCACACACTTTCTTTTATTTAGCTGTACGGTATTTCACAGTATGAACGTACTAAAATATATCTAAAGAATACCTTATTGATAGACATTTAGATTGTTTCCAATTATCTGCTCTAACAAATAATGCTGCAGTGATTATCCTAATTTCTAGAAATGGAAACACTCATTTTAATAGTTGTTGCTATATTTTTATTTTAAAAGACTCTTCTGATTTGCATGTCAAAACACAGGTACTTTCCTGGAGCTTGAAGAAAAATTTTGCATGGAGGCAAAGATTCAGGGAGTTGGTTCTTCTTGAAATTTAGTTCTGAGTAGGCTTCCTTTTCTGGCTGTTATTCCTTGACTTGTGCAACTGGATCAAACTTCTGTGTGTGTGTGCATGCTCAGTCGTGCCCAACTCTTTGTGACTCCATTCACTGTGGCCCGCTAGGCTCTTCTGTCCATGGAAGTTTCTAGGCAAGAATACTGGACTGGGTTGCCATTTCTTTCTCCAGGGGATCTTCTCAAGGCAGGGATTGAACCGTGTTTCTTAGGGATCGAACCCACGTCTCTTGGGTCTCATGCATTAGCAGGCGGATTCTTTACCACGCGTGAACTGGGAAGCCCCTAGATCAAACCTAGACCAAATTAAATCTTACTTATGTAGAAACCTGGTCTCCATGACCTTGCATTTATCTGGGGAGTGATTTATTGGTATAGGCTGCAGTCTGGCTATGAATGACTCTGATGGGAGGACATACTTATCCCTCCATCTATAGCAGCTGAATTAGGCTTACTGGGATTAACTGAGACTGAAGGACTTGTTCATCTACATTAATTATCCTTCCAGTGGGAGCTTTTTCCCAGACTGGATTTTGGATCAGAAGAAGAATGGAGGCTGGAGGGGCAATGATAGAACAGTTCAGTTAAAGATCTTACAGGAAAGGCCCTCAGAACTAAAGGCTGTAGCCTAATATGGGTATATAAGATTGTAAAAAATCTTTTTGAAAAGCAAGCCCATATTAAAATTTAGAAAGATGCATCTTGTAAACTTTGAGTAATTTGTCTTCCCTATGAAATTATTTTTTCCTAGGAATTTCATTAAAAGAAAGGAATGGTTTTCTTTGTTCTGAAACAAAGCAGTCTGTCCCATACTGAAACTTGCACCCCCCCCACCCCCCACCCCATCAAACCAAAGTTAACAAAAGGATGAAGGCTAGAGGGATGAGGGATTTGGAGAGCTGAAGACAAAGGCTGGACAAATGGTCATTGTGCCATCGTTGTGTTCTCTGCTGCCCTCTAGTGGTCATGTGAGGGAGTTGGGTGTAAAAATGTCTCAAGGTCATCCTTACATAACTAGATTGTAGAAGGGAGAAAGGTGGCATTAGGTAGTGCTTAAAACTGCCCATCTTGTCAACACCGTGACTAGTGATGAGGGAACAAATGTTCCAGGGTAGAAACCAGAGAATATCCAAGTGTATGAAGAACTGCAATGGGGCTGGAAACCAGGACACTCTACACCTAATCCAATGTGACTTTTATATATACAACATTGACTCTGTGCCAGCTTTTGTGTGCAGCATTGAAGATGCAGTGAGGAGTTAAACATCACCCCTGTCCTTGGGGGAGATCCCAGTGCGGAGGGCTGGGCAAAAAACACACAGCAAGTTAGACCAGGAACAGTGTAATAAGAGGCATTTGATGAGACATTTGTCCTTGATAGTAATTCTCAAGTTAGAGTGAGATTACTCATGGAGCATTTTCATGTGTTCCAAAAAAGGAAAACATTTTCTTGTTCTGTACAGAGATGATGCTACAGGAAACAGATAAAGTTTTCTTTCTTCTCTTCTCTTTTGTAAAACACTGAATTTGGACTGCTGAGGGGGCACAACTATGACAGCTCAAAGTTTCAGTCCTGGCTTGAAGATGAAAGCCAAACTGTGTACGTGGGTTCTTTATTCGTTGGCTAAATAAATTCCTCTGTGAACTACGGGAAATGAAAGGCTCCACTGAGGGAGGCAGTGGGGTCAAAGGTGGCCGCTCCCCGCCTATCTGTACGGAGCAGCACCTAATGCTCCTTGGGAGATCCTTTTCTAGACTCCTCCCCATTGCTAACTTTTCGGAGCTCTATTTATAGGCATGTAGGCCTTGCTCAGTGCAGGATCTTGGGTGTGGCATTGAAGGTACAGGAAGAATTAAACATGACCCCTGTCCCAGTGTAGAGGGCAAGGTACAAACAAACGGAGTCAGACTAAGAACGGTGTTCCAAGAAGCACTTATAAGACATCTAACCTGGGTCCTTAGTTAGATCTTTCGGACTGCACTTATTAAGAACTAATTTTCCACTCTTTGCATTAACTGAGAAGCCAGAGAGGGCCCGCAGAAGAGGGTGGGTTGAGAGCGGTGGGGTTCCACCTTTCGTATCTAGAGTAAGGCAATTATTGTAAGATAGGAGGATTTAGGAAGCTATCCTTTCCTTAATCTGGAATTAATTGGAAGACCAAGGACTATACCAATTATGGACATTTTGTTTCAATCTGGCTAGTGTCCATTCTCCTGTTTTCCTCCATCCACACTGGATTTTATGTGGGCAACTATCTGCCCTCACTTGCCTTCTCCTAGAGTTCAAGCTCTCTAGAGTGTAAACCATGACTCAGAGTTTGATATCCTCAGGCTACCATGATAATAAGTTCAGGGAAGGCACAAGGCCTGGACTGGACCAGTGAGAGCAAATGTGACTCTATTCTGAGACTTTTGTTGAAGCTACTGGGGAAAAGCATTCTTTCTCTTGTGTGGTAGTCAGGAGCCTGAGAGATAAGCCTGGGGCTGCGGACATCTTGCCAGCACAGAGGGAGGAGTTGTCTTAGAGTTCAGCCATTCTAGACTAAAGAAGAAAAATTGGTGCCAGGGTCCTAGTGATGTTGTTTTTGAAGCCTCATATATGCATGACCTTTTCAGTTGTATGAACCGGTCTCTTTCTTTCTGGCTGTTGTTCAAGTCAGTGGTTCTCGGCTGGTGTGCATCAAATCATTTGAAGTGCAGTGAAGGGGCTCAGTCATGTGACCCCATGGGCTGTAGCCTACCACACTCTCCCATCCATGGGATTTTCCAGAGAAGAACGCTGGAGTGGGTTGCTATTTACTTCTCCAGAGAATCTTCCCAACCCAGGGATTGAAACCGGGCCTCTGGCATTGTAGGCAGACGCTTTACCATCTGAGCCACCAAGGAAATCCATTTGAGGAGCTTGTTAAAATCCAGATTGCTGTGCTTTACCTGAAAGGAGGTCTAGGGTAGGGACCAGAAACTTACAATTCAAGTAATTTTCCAGGAGATGCTGCTGGTACTGGTCCATAGGCCGTACTTTGGGAACCGTTGGCTGATAAGAGCTTTTTATTTTTGCTGATTGTGACCAAAACTGTCCTGATATATCTTTTCTAAAGAGGAAAGAATCTTATTCTTAGAAGAATTAATAGAAGAAGATAACATAAAGTGTCTGGGAACTCATCAATAAGCACTTGAAAAACGACACAGCTGAACATCACAGCCATCACATAGGATCAACTTGAAGTTTTCTTAAGGTGGTTTTCACACTGTTTCAACACATACCCGAACACTTTGTGTGGCTAAAAGCAAGGCCAATGAAGTATATGGCAAATGAGCAAAAACAGCAGGATGAATACGTGTTTTGTCAAAGACTTACAACCTGTGCGTTGAGAAAATGCACATTTTTTTTTCCACTGTGATCCAGTCTGTCAACAAAATGCTTTTCGTGAGAAACATCAAAGCCATTTCATCTGCAAATTTCATTTTTTATTGTATCCCTTAATCTACACTGTTGACAAAAATTTCTGTCAAGTGCCTCAAACCATTGTATTAACAAATTTTGTTTTGTCAATCATGATTTAGCCTGCTTGCAAATGCATTTTATAATATTCTGCTCCATCCTGCAGGAAGAATACCTCAGTCAATGCCTTCATCTTAATATTGAAAGCAAGTGAAGAGGGAAAGTAAAAGTGGTGTCAAGCCTGTTCGTTTAGCACATCTATTGGATGTCCCTGTGCATTTTAAATAAACCCAGCTCATCTGAAGTCTACCCTGAGTAATGCTAGCCACAGTACAGATAAGGATATTACAGTAACATCACAATTTTGCTTTCATCCAGTTCCTTGCAAAGAAAGAATCATTTTATATCTGACACCCTTGGAATCCCAAACTCTGTCTGGAAACAGTGGTCACTGCAGAAGTGCTATGGTGGCCAGTGTGGGTGGCTGTGACTTTTGCCATGGGGACCCTGTGCCCAGGATTGTGGCAAGTCCAGTGAATTCTGCATATTCTCTTTTACATTCCTTCTTGACCCCTCTAAGACTCCTTCACACTTCTCTTCTCCACGGCAAACTACCCCAGTTCCTGAACTCACTCTTCCCAAACCATTCATCATCTCCATGACCACCAAAAACGCATGCTCCCTCACATGACAAATTATGTGCAGCTAATAATAGACTTCCTGGAGCTCTGGACCCCAGAATTGCTGTCTGCAGCCAAGGGAATCGAGATTGAGTGCACAGTTAGGGAGAAACGAATCAATTCTAATAAGTGACAAACAATCAAACTCTCCTTTCTGTCAGAAGCCTAAGCTAGTGGGTTAGACAGACAAGGGCTTTCTGGACTCGTGGTTTCTGCAGAGTGGTCCTCAGAATGCACGTTCAGGGGTGTTGGGAGGAAAGCGGCCCTGGGCAGCCCAGAGGTGGACAGAAGAGCAAAGCGGTGGTCTCTTGCTTCAGGTTCTGCATGTTCTGCCCACATAATCTTTACTTCTAGAAGCAGAGACAGGCCCACAACATACACTACTATATTGGGTTGTATGATGAGAAAGGGTTTTAGATTGCAGATGTTGGAGAATGTAACTCTGACTGGCTTTATTTACAAAAAAAAAAAAGAAATGAATGAAACCCTCTTGGGTTCTATACCTTACCTATTAAGGGTGTGTGCATGCTAAGTCACTTCAGTCGTGTCCAACTCTTTGCAATCCCATGGACTGTAGCCCTCCAGGCTCCTCTGTCCATGGGATTTCCCAGGCAAGAATACTGAAGTGGGTTGCCAGGCCCTCTTCCAGAAGATCTTCCTGACCCTGGATCAAATGTGTGCCTCTCAAGGTCTCCTGCATTGGCAGGTGGCTTCCTTACCTCTAGTGCCATCTGGGAACTGCTGCTGCTGCTGCTAAGTCGCTTCAGTCATGTCCGACTCTATGCGACCCCATAGACGGCAGCCCATCAGGCTCCCCCGTCCCTGGGATTCTCCAGGCAAGAACATTGGAGTGGGTTGCCATTTCCTTCTCCAAGGCAGGAAAGTGAAAAGTGAAAGTGAAATCTCTCAGTCTTGTCCTACCCTCAGTGACCCCATGGACTGCAGCCTTTCAGGCTCCTCCATCCATGGGATTTTCCAGGTAAGAGTACTGGAGTGGGGTGCCATTGCCTTCTCTGGCCATCTGGGAAGCCCACCCATTAACAGTAAATCTTACTTTAGGTGCAGCTAGTTGTAAGGACTCAAGTCACCACAGATGTGATTTCTTATTCTCCATGTCTTGGCCCAGCTTTCTCTTTGGAGAACTCATTCTTAGATGTGTTTCTTCTCGTGGTTGCAAGATACCTACTTCTGCTTTTCAGGGTCCCCTCCTGCTAGCTTTGAGTCTGGCAGAAAAGAGTTAGTTTTTATTTTTAGCATTCCCAGAAAACTTCTCTGACTCGGGAGCCTTGGGTCACGTGCTCTTACCCCAGAAACAGTGACTCCGTGAAGAGGGCTGGGGCCTTTCATTGGCCTAGGCCTGGGCTGTATATTCTAGCCATGAAGGTCTAGGAAGGCTGAGATAGGACTGGGCCTTTAGCTGGAAATCAGGACTGATGGTGGGAAAGGAGGCTCCAGTAGTTACGGCTCAGTGGCACAACACACAGATGGCTGTTTTTCAGAAGAAAGCAATTTGCAGGATATTCAGTGCTTAGCAAATGGTTGGAGGAGCTGGCGCTGGGCTCCAGGAATGACTTTAGGAAGAGCAATACAGAAATAGTCCACGTAGGGAATGGCTCTGTTATGCTCAGGAAGTGGAGAATTGAGGAGCTGCTCTGCCACGCTGCCTCCTGGTCATGCCACCTTCCTGCCATCGGAGGATCGGGACATTTGCCATCAGAACCACTGGCTCCAGAGCTGTGCCACTCCTGGACCCACACCAACAAAATGGTGCCCTACATCCTGCCTCTTGACACCTGCAAAGTTGGTGAGCCTCTTCCCTCGACTTCTGCTGACTTTGCTGAGTAAAAATCAAACATTGTTAGGGCAACTCTGGCCAGAAGAAGCAACAGAAGCATGGTCTCTGCCTCCCGGCTGCCTTCCAAGTCTTATGCATCGGAGAGGCCAAACCCAAATGACATCCTGAACCCCGGGGAGCCAGAGAAGTAGTCTTTAGCTTTACAACATCTGCAGCCACTAGAGAGAGGGTAAAACAGAAGTTGAATGGCCATCTCCATCACTGCATGGAGGGCCGTTAGGGATGTCTGCTGCAGTTAGGATCTGAACAGTCCACAAGGCCCTGCATGGGCAGTCTGCATGCTGAAAGCTTTCCCCAGATGGAGCCATCTTGTTGAGACAAAGCTGCAGAAGCTCACGGAAGGACAGACATCACATCAGAGAGTCACTCACGAACTGCCATGGATGCTCAGCGAGGGGTCTAAATGTGCGCACCTAGCTGAGACAAGAAACCCCAGGAGATAAGCGTGCAGAGACATCAAGTTCACGTGATGCCTTGCCAGGGGACTGCGGCAAACCAGAGAGCAGAGAGCAGGCTGAGGAGGAAAAAGCCCTCCTGATGACCACCTTGACTGTACACTCAGAGCTGTTCCTGCCCTGAATCAAATCTGAGGCTGTTACTGTGTCTGTTTAGTGTTAGTAATCCCTCATTTCCAATAGTCATGTACAGATGTGAGAGCTGGGCCATATGGAAGGCTGAGTACTGAAGAATTGATGCTTTCAAATGGTGGTGCTGGAGAAGACTCTGGACAGTCCAGTCAATCCTAAAGGAAATCAACCCTGAGTGCTCATTGGAAGGACTGAGCTGAAGCTCTAATACTTTCACCACCTGATGCAAAGAACCAGCTTATTGGAAAAGACTGTTATGCTGGGAAAGATTGTAGGCAAAAGAAAAAGAGGGCAGCAGAGAATGAGATGGCTGGATAGCCTCACCAATTCAATAGACGTGAACTCAGGCAAATTCCAGGAGATGGTGAGGGACAGGGAGGCCTGGCGTGCTGCAGTCCATGTGGTTGCAAGGAGTCAGACACGACTTAGTGACTGAACAGCAACAACTTGGACAGAGCTTATGGACAGTGTTATGACATCCAGTGTTTCTTGTAGGCATACCACGGACCAGGTAGCATTCTGTGACCTTCACTGGTATAATCCCACTGAAGTCACACTGTAGCCTTTGTGACAGGAGCCATTGTTCATTCATTCAGTCACTCATTCATTAAAAAAAAAAATACTTGTTAAATGTGAGCAATGTAGCAGACACAGCCCTAAGTGTTGGGGGTACAGCTGTGAACAAAATAGACAAAGATCCCTGCCCTATCCTTTTTACTTCCTAATGGTAACAATTATCATCCCCATTTTACAGGTGGAGGAACTAAAGGCACAGATGAGGTGAGTCACTCACCCAGGGTCATTTGGCCAGTGACTCATGCGACCTGTGCTTGAACCCTGGCAGTGAGGCCCCAGAGCCCGTGCCATCACCCTGCCCCATTTCTGCTTCCTCATGGCTGCCTGGAGACAGGGGGCCACAGCCTGGTCTTGTCTCCCTTTCCCTGGTGGTAAACTGAGGCTCAGAGGCTCTTACTTGATGTGGCCAGGCTAACAGTAATAGAAGGAGGAAAATGGGAGCCCTCCTACCAGGATGCAGAGTCAGTTAAGTCTTTTCATGGTAGTTTTCTGCCTCCAGGGTTTAGCCTGATATTACCACCACCCCTCCCTGCAGCGTCCCTAGTAACAATGGTGAAGATGTGGCTAAGGGCTGGCATTCTAGGGCTCTGTGCCAGGCTCTGAGCTGATCACTTTGCATGGTTATCTCACTTAATCTTGACTACTCTGTGAAATATATACCATTATTATTCCCATTTTATAGGCGAGAAAACTGACTCAAAGAGTAATAGTCCCAAGATCACACAGCTAGGAAAGGGAGAGCCAAGGTTTAAACCAGCTTTCCCGAACTAGAGCTTTATAAAACTCCACTTGAATGTAATCCACCTCTCTCTGTCTTACCCTCATCCTTGGAGGAAATGCTTTGGAGCTTGGCAAAGAAAAATACTTTTCTTAATGTGAGAAGCAGCTCATATTCTTACCTGCATTGTCACAAAATAGGTTCAGAATTGTGCTGAAGAATAACCATTGTGCCAAAATCACTTTGGATAAGAGCTCATTCCAGCACATGAGCCAAGATTAGGTGGTACTAAAAATAAACAAACAAAAATTAATAGCACAAATCATCTGCCTGCTTTTTTCTGGCACTCCTCCCCCCACTTCCCCTTGCTATTCTGGTTGAAGCAGACTTTTGGTTTGGCTCTGTCTCTGATTATTTGCAGTCATATTTCCAAAGGATATATTTTTATTGGAGCAATAATTTCCATCATAAGTTAAATAATTTGGCACTTTGCTTTTTCCATTAAAGGAAAAAGTCCCTGTATCCCTTAAATCTAACAGTTTCATGTCAGTCTCAGGAGCTTTTCTAGTGGGGCAACCTCTGGAGGTTGACCCCTCATCCTTAGAGCTGTAGAATTGTATCATGTTAAGAGAGGAGCCTGGAGGGCTATAGTACATGGGCTCGCAGGACCTGGACACAACTTGGTGACCGAGCAACAACAAATAATGTTAAGAACAGCATTTCTCAATCAGGGCACAGCTGGCATTTTGGACAGATGACCTTTTCCCATGGGGGTCTTTCTGTGCGTTGTAAGATATGTAGCAGCAGCTTTGGTCTCTTCCGACTAATGCCGGTACTGCCGCCCCCCACACACCCTCAGTTGTTCAGTTGCTCAGTGGTGTTCGACTCTTTGCGACCCCATGGACTGCAGCACGCCAGGCTTCCCTGTCCATCACCATCTCCCAGAGCTTGCGCAAACATGTCCATTGAGTTGGTGATGCCATCCAACCATCTCATCCTCTGTCGTACCCTTCTTCTCCTGCCCTCAATCTTTCCCAGCATCAGGGTCTTTTCTAATGAGTCAGATCTTCACATCACATGGCCAGAGTATTGGAGCTTCAGCATCAGTCCTTCCAGTGAATATTCAGGGTTGATTTCCTTTAGGATTGACTGGTTTGATTTCCTTCAAGTCCAAGGGACTCTCAAGAGTCTTCTCCAAAACCACAGTTCGAAAGCATCAGTACTTTGGCACTCAGCTTTCTTTATGCTCCAATACCCCTAGCTGTAACAATCAATATATCTAGAGACACTGTCAGATATCTCTGCAGGGGGAGTGTAGACAGGCAAATTGTCCCCACTTGAGAACCACTGGTTAAGAGCATGGGTTTAGGAGTCAGGACGACTCGCATTCTGAGTACAGTTT
Source organism: Oryx dammah (assembly GCF_014754425.2). Lineage (NCBI taxonomy): Eukaryota > Metazoa > Chordata > Mammalia > Artiodactyla > Bovidae > Oryx > Oryx dammah. Next base: position 43,971,839 of record NW_024070197.1, read on the forward strand.
GGGCTGTGTGAACTTGACGAGGAACCTGACTTCTCTGTAGCTCAACTGTATGACAGAAATGAAGATGGTACACTTGTTGGTGGGATTAGCTGAGATCATGTCAAAAACCTGTGTTGGGAGAGATTCCTATGCACTTTCTGAAAGCTTCTCCATCCTCTTTCTGGACACAGAACCAGCCTACATTCCCTCGTCTCCTCTGCATTTAGGTGAGGTCAAATGACTAAGTTCCAGCTATTGGAATATGAAAGTCATGTGTCTCAGGCCCATAAAAGCCTCTTAGAGGTCCTCCATGAGGCTCTTTCTCTACCTGCCAGCTGTTTGTAAGTCTCCAAGGCTGTAGGGAATGAGGGATCCATGTGAGAGAATCCATTGTGTTTCTGTTTTGGCTGCGTGGAGCACAACTGAACTCTTTACTCTTCCACTACTAACTGCAGTTTTCTTGCGTGAAAAAATAAGCTTTTATTATGTTAAGCCCTGAAATGTGGGAGTTCATCTGTTATAGCAGCTCGTTTGATAGTAATTACTACATGTGCATAACAATATATTTGGGGTATAGCAATCATCAACAGATGGGAGATAATACTCTCTGGTTCAGTTTAGTCGCTCAGTCATGGTGTCCTACTCTTTGTGACCCCATAGACTGCAACACGCCAGGCTTCCCTGTCCATCACCAACTGCTGGAGTTTACTCAAACTCATGTTCATCGAGTCGGTGATGCCATCCAACCATCTCATCCTCTGTTGTCCCCTTCTTCTCCCACCTTCAGTCTTTCCCAGCATCAGGGTCTTTTCCAATGAGTCAGTTTTTCACATCAGGTGGCCAAAGTATTGGAGTTTCAGTGTCAGCCTCAGTCCTTCTAATGAATATTCAGGGCTGATCTCCTTTAGGACTGACTAGCTGGAGCGCCCTGTAGTCCAAGGGACTCTCAAAAGTCTTCTCCAAATCTACAGTTCAAAAGCATCAATTCTTCGGAGCTCAGCTTTCTTTATAGTCCAACTCTCACATCCATACATGACTACTGGAAAAACTATAGCTTTGACCAGTTGGACCTTTATTGGCAAAGTAATGTCTTTGCTTTTTAATATGCTGTCTAGGTTGGTCATAGCTTTATTTCAAAGGAGCAAGCATCTTTTAATTTCATGGCTGCAATCACCATCTGCAGTGATTTTGGACCTGGAAAATAAAATATCTCATTATTTCCATTGTTTCCCCATCTATTTGCCATGAAGTGATGGGACCAGATGCCACGATCTAAGTTTTCTGAATGTTGAGTTTTAAGCCAACTGTTTCACTCTCCTCTTTCACTTTCATCAAGAGGCTCTTTAGTTCTTTTTTGCTTTCTGCCATAAGGGTGATGCCATCTGTATATCTGAGGTTACTGATATTTCTCCCGGCAATCTTGATTCCAGCTTGTGCTTCCTTCAACCCAGTGTTTCTCATGATGTACTCTGCTTGTAAGTTAAATAAGCAGGGTGACGATATACAGCCTTGACATACTCTTTTCCCAATTTGGAATTAGTCTGTTGTTCTATGTCCAGTTCTAACTTTTGCTTCCTGACTTGCATACAGATTTCTCAGGAGACTGGTCAGGTGGTCTGGTATTCCCATCTCTTTCAGAATTTTCAACAGTTTGTTGTGATCCACATAGTCAAAGGCTTTGGCATAGTCAATAAAGCAGAAGTAGATGTTTTCCTGAAACTCTGTTGCTTTTTTGATGATCCAATGGATACTGGCAATTTGATCTCTGTTTCCTCTGCCTTTTCTAAATCCAGCTTGAACATCTGGAAGTTCACGGTTCACACACTGCTGAAGCCTGGTTTGGAGAATTTTGAGCATTGCTTTGCTTGTGTGTAAGATGAGTGCAATTGTGCGGTAGTTTGCCACTACTTTGGCATTGCCTTTCTTTGGGATTGGAATGAAAACTGACCTTTTCCAGTCCTGTGGCCATTGTTGAGTTTCCCAAATTTGCTGGCATATTGAGTGCAGCACGTTCACAGCATCATCTTTTAGGATTTGAAATAGCTTAACTGGAATCCCATCACCTCCACTAGCTTTGTTCATAGTGATGCTTCCTAAGGCCCACTTGACTTCGCATTCCAGGATATCTGACTCAGTGGGTGATCACACCCCATTGTGGTTATCTGGGTCATGAAGATCTTTTTTGTATAGTTCATCTATGTATTCTTGCCACCTTTTCTTAATATCTTCTGCTTCTGTTAGGTCCATACCATTTCTGTCCTTTATTGTGCCTATCTTTGCATGAGACGTTCCCTTGGTATCTCTAATTTTCTTGAAGAGATCTCTAGACTTTTCCATTCTATTGTTTTCCTCTATTTCATTGCCTTGATCACCGAGGAAGGCTTTCATATCTCTCCTTGCTATTCTTTGGAACTCTGCATTCAAATGGATATATCTTTCCTTTTCTCCTTTGCCTTTATCTTCTCTTCTTTTCTCAGCTATTTGTAAGGCCTCCTCAGACAATCATTTTGCGTTTTTGCATTTCTTTTTCTTGGGGATCGTCTTGATCACTGCCTCCTATACAATTCAGGAGCCTCTGTCCATAGGTCTTCAGGCACTCTGTTTATCAGATCGAATCCCTTGAATCTATTCACCACTTCCACTGTGTAATTGTAAGGGATTTGATTTAGGTCATACCTGAATGGTCTAGTGGTTTTCCCTGCTTTCTTCAGTTTAAGTCTGAATTTGAAATAAGAAGTTCATGATCTGCGCCACAGTCAGCGCCCAGTGTTGTTTTTGCTGACTGTATAGAGCTTCTCCATCTTTGACTGCGAAGAATATAGTCAGTCTGATTTTGGTATTGACCATCTGGTGATGTCCATGTGTAGAGTCTTCTCCTGTGTTGTTGGAAGAGGGTGTTTGCTATGACAAGTGTGTTCTCTTGGCAAAACTCTGTTAGCCTTTGCCCTGCTTCATTTTGTACTCCACAGCCAATTTTGCCTGTTACTCCAGGTATCTCTTGACTTCCTACTTTTGCATTCCAGTACCCTATAATGAAAAGGACATCTTTTTTGTGTGTTAGTTCTAGAGGGTCTTGTAGGTCTTCATAAAACCGTTCAGCTTCAGCTTCTTCAGCATTACATAGACTTGGATCACTGTGATATTGAATGGCTTGCCTTGGAAACGAACAGAGATAATCTGTCATTTTTGAGATTGCATCCAAGTACTGCATTTTGGACTCTTTTGTTGACTATGATGACTACTCCATTTCTTCTAAGGGATTCTAGCCAACAGTAGTAGATATAATGGTCATCTGAGTTAAATTCACCCATTCCAGTCCATTTTAGTCCACTGCTTCCTAAAATGTCAATGTTCACTCTTGCCATTTCCTGTTTGACCACTTTCAATTTGCCTTGATTCATGGGCTTAACATTCCAGGTTCCTATGCAATACTGTTCTTTATAGCATTGGACTTTACTTCCATTACCAGTCACATCCATAACTGGGTGTTGTTTTTGCTTTGGCTCTGTCTCTTCATTCTTCTGGAGTTATTTCTCTACTGATCTCCAGTGGCATATTGTGCACCTACTGACCTGCAGAGTTCATCTTTCAATGTCCTATCTTTTTGCCTTTTCATACTGTTCATGGGGTTCTCAAGGCAAGAGTACTGAAGTGGTTTGCCACTCCCTTCTCCACATTTTGTCACATTTTGCCAGAACATTTTGTCAGAACTCTCCATCATGACCCATCCGTCTTGGGTGGCCCTACACAGCATGGCTCATAGTTTCATTGAGCTAGACAAGGCTAGACAAGGCTGTGGTCCTTGTGATCAGTTTGGTTAGTTTTCTGTGATTGTGGTTTTCATTCTGTTGGCCCCCTGATGGATAAGGATAAGAGGCTTGTAATACTCAAGGATAAAACTCTTACTGTTAATAATTGGTGAATCCTGTCTTGGTTTTCTTAACCTGATAGGCAATTGGAGATTAGCTAGGGGAAGAAATGGGAACTGAGCTGACTGACATATATTACAATGTGTTTCTCTCTAAATCATGAAATCTGATAAGTGAGTCAGCATCAGCTTATGTCAGACATTCAGGAACAATCTTGTCAGCCCCACCCAGCATCTGAAAAGCTAGCTGCCTTGGCTCTTCCAGAGCATGGATCTTCCATATAATTAGAATCTGTGATGCCCTCCCTTGAGGGCAAGCCCAGATCTATGCTTAGATCTAAGTAAAGAACATGATTTAAAGGGAAGGCCCTTTGGGTCCCCAAATTTCTTTTGATTCAAGTGCTGGAAGGTCATATTAATGTAGAGAACTGCAAATAATGTACACTGGACAAAGGAAATACTTAAAATAGGAGTTCAGATGTTGTAAAATGACAATAAGGATCCTCAGGCCCACAGGGAGGACCTGGTGGCTATTCTTCTTCGTTCTGGGCTATAATCCTCTGCCTTCCCTGCTATAGAAGCTTCTTACAACACTGGTATTTGGAAAAGCTGCAAATACTTCACACACTTCTTTTCTACAACTGCTTTTTGCATCCAGCTCTGCTAAGCTGAATAACGGTTCCTCAAAGATGCCCACATCTTCACCCCTGGAGCTTGTGAGTATGGTACCTTCTGTGGTAAAGGGAGACTTTGCAGATATAATCAAGTTAAAGATCTTGAGATGGGGAGATTATTCTGGGTCATGTAGGTGGCCCTAAAAGTTCACAAGGGTTCTTAGAAGAAGAAGGGAAGAGGAACAGAATGAGTAGTAGGAGATGTGACAGTAAAAGCAAAAGCCTGGAGTGTTCTGAGGAAGCAGCCAGGAGCCAAGGAATGCAGGTGGCCCCAGGAGCTGAAGCAGGCAAGGAAACAGATTCTCTCAAAAACCTTTGAAGGAACCAGCCCTGCCAATACCTTGACTTTAGCTCAGTAAGGCTTATTTTAGATTTATGTCTTCCAGAACTGTAGGACAATAAATGTGCTTTAAATATGTAGTTTATGGCAGTTTGTTAGAGCAGTACTAGGGAACATTATGCCAGCCAATTGTCATTTACAGGTTGAAGAACTGGGGAAAAACTGATGGTTCCCCTGCCCTGGGAGTGCTCATTGAGCTCACTGTCAGTTCATCAAAATGGACAATTAAACTCTATTGCAATTAGCGCCATTTTCAGAGAAGATACACTAATCCAGTTTTGACAGTGGGGTCACTATAAGGTCGGATTCTTTCAGTTGTGACAGAAAATCCAGCAAAAACTAGCCTTAGTTTTAAAAAAAATAAATTTAATGGCTTCAGGCATACTTAACATGAGGAACTCAAGCAGTATAGTCAAATCTCTCTCAGTTTCACCGTTATTCCTGCCTCACCACTTCCATCTCTTTGTCCTGAGCTTCTCCCCATTAGTCTTGCTCTCTTCCTTCATATGGGAAAACGGCTGCCAGCATCCCTAGAAAAAAATAAGTCCTTCTCACTGAGTGGGAAAGATGTTCTTCTTCCAAAGTTTATAGGATAACCATGCAAAGTATTCTGATTGGCTGGTTTGGGTCACATGCTAATCCCTGGTCGAATCTTTGGGACCATGGGACTCATATGGTGTGGGCACATATGAACACCTGGGAACTGGGGACAGGGCATGGTAATTGGCTGCCCCATCAGAATCCCGTAGAGTACAGGGTGAATAATTCTTCAGATTAAGTGAAGGATTTCTTTTCAGAAGAAGGAGAAAGCATACTGGACAGATCAACTTCTGATATGACCATTAAAAGTCAGGAAAGATTGTGTGAAAGTGATAGTGAAAGTCACTCAATCGTGTCTGACTCTTTGCAACCCCATGGACTATATAGTCCACGGCTCAGCTTGTAAAGAATCCACCTGCAATGTGAGAGTCCTGGGTTCAATCACTGGGTTGGGAAGATCCCCTGGAGATGGGACAATTGTGTGAAGCTGACTATAATAAAAGTTTTAAGTGACTCGCCAAAGAGACCTACCTAAATGAGGACCGCAATGGTTACCATCACTGCTTCCCTTCCTTTTATTATTATTATTTTTCTTTAATGAATGGCTGTATCTCCAGTTTCAATTTCCACTAAAAAAAAAAAAAAAAAAGAAACCACTGCTGAAAAGGTCAGTGCTATCTTGGCTCCTCATTTTGCCATTTGCCCTATTATATTTTGGGCTAAGAACTTTGAAGAATCAACTCCTGAGCACAGCTCCTGAGGTCTGCTTTGCAAAGACTAATTCAAATGGATGTAATTAATCATTGTAACTAATTTTCTTACGGAGAATGTCAGTCTTTCCTAAAGAAGCAGCGCTCCTGAATTCTGGCAGTATTTCATACTTGGAATTAGCTCTCTGCCCCTTCTGCCCTGGCCCTGATCTTTTCTGCACATTAATATAGCTTATTTGGTTCCTGTGGAGTTGACCGTGAGAGCCATCGAGTGAATTTTCTTCCACTGTGGTGCTGGATTAGGATAATGCCAGTGAGAACCTACTGATTATCTAAAAATGACTCAAAGAGTGTGTGTCTGACTCTATTAATCTTTCCTAATTTGTGCCAGCCTGTTACATTCAGATTCAAAGCTTTTCTCCTTGCCTTGATATTTAAATACTCCTGGTTAAGCTCACCCTCCAGTGTTTTGTTTGGGGTGCTGTGGATGTGTGTGTGTGTGTATAGGGGGCAAGGGAGCCGAGGTTAAGAGGCTACACCCCTTGCTCCTACCTCTTTGGAAAGCAGAGAAGCTGAAATGGAAATGGGCTGGGACCCTGGAGCAGGTGCTACTGGGAAGCTCTGGGCTTCCTGCTTGTCATGCTCTGGCCGTATCCAGGCCAGGCAGTGGGAAAGGACTCCTGGACCAGTGGCACTTGTCTGAGTTGCCCACGCATGGTCCATGCATTAGATCCAAGAGGCAGGGTGCTAACTGGTGTTACAAAGCAAAACAAGTTCCTTAGCCTTAAACAGTTTGGGGGAACAGTGAACTAACCAAAGTGAAACATGTTTCTTTCCTGCAGAACTTCTCAGAGGCTTTAGTTTTTCTCATTTGGACTGGGGATCTCAAAGAAGAGGGTAAAACATGTAACACTTCTCAAACTTATTTGACAAGGGACTAAGTTTTCGTGGCAGCTTTTTTCACTCACCTGTGTGTGTGTGTGTTTGGCGACTTTAGTTGTTCCTGACTCTTTGCGACCCCATGGACTGTAGCCTTCCAGGCTCCTGTGTCCATGGGGATCCTCCAGGCAAGAATACTGGAGTGGGTTGCCATTTCCTCCTCTAGGGAATCTTCCTGACCCAGGGATTGAACCTGTGTCTCCCACATCTCCTGCTTTGCAGGCAGATTCTTTACCATTGAGCCACCAGGGATGCCCTTATTCACTCATTTAACAAATGTATATTTGGTGTTTAACACACACACACACACACAGAGGAGGCTTTCTGCTAGTTACAGGGTGTGCCATTTTGAGAAGAGAATACTCAGATCCACATCTCCGGAGATCAATGTTTCAAGGAATCTTCTGGGAAAAGTGACCCTGGCCCACTGTATTTGCCTTGGGATAATAGGTTTCTACGGGGTTACTTGCCTTGGCATAATAGGTTTCTATGGGGTTACCGCGCTAATCTTCTTGCTCTCAGGGACTGATCTGGGGACTGAAATGAAGCCGTCTGAAGGAGGGGATGGTGTATATTGTTTAGTGTCACAGAACACAACCGTTAGAGAGAAGAGCCCACTGTTTTATGGTCATTCATATTCTTGTACGCTTTTTATAAGTGGACATCTGTGCTGGTTAGAGGTTCAAATGGCTATACTTACCTCTTTAACTAGGTGTTAAGCTCCTTGAAAATTGAGATCATAGCCTATTTTCTATTTTATTTCCTCTTCTCTTTTTGTGAGTTATAGGAACCAAACTTTAGGTAATGTCTTGGCTTTTATAATACAACAAGAACAGAGCAAAAGTAAAGTTGGCTTTGGGTATTACAGATCCTGGGAAAAAATACCCTGAACACATTCTCCCTTCATCCCTCTCTCTGTCTGTCTCATATACACATACCCATGGGTACACATGTAAGCACGTGTGTGCACACATCACGTGCACACACATGTTGGCCTCTCTTTGTGTGTCACTTCACTTCTTCATTTCTGGAGTCATTTCCTCTACCAGCTGGGGGATGTAGTCCTTTGACAGCCACAGAAACAGAGTTCCCCATCTCCCTGACCACAGAAAGAAAAGTCAGATCATCATCTCCAGTGAAAAAGACCCAGAGCAGGGCTCAAAGCAGGCTATGTCTATGTGCCCATTACAGACCATTCCAGGGTTCCCCAATGGCTCAGCAGTAAAGAATCTGCCTGCAATGCAGGAAACAAGGGTTCGATCCCTGGGTCAGGAAGATCCCTTGGAGGAGGAAATGGCAACCTACTCCAGTATTCTTGCCTGGGAAATCCTACACACAGAGGAGCCTGGCGGGCTACTGTCCATGGGATCACAGACACAACTGAACGTCTGGGTACAGCACAGAATAGACCATTCCTGTGAGCATGGATACAGAATACACTCAGATGATTCACTGCCCAACTCCTGGTTGTGGGCACATGCTGTTTCATCCTAAGGGAAATATGTAGTGGGCAGTTGAAACAACTCCCATCCGTTTCATACCTCTGGGAGTATTGAGAAGCTTGGAGACACTTAGTAGTTACTAGATAAATGGAATGATGAGACACAGAGTAATGAACAGTAGCAGGATGTGGGGTGATTGGTAATTAAAGGGTGTGTTTCTCCCTTTCTAGCAGTCTTGGAGTATAGTAGATGCTTAGAAAAATTTGTGTAATGAGAGGTAGGATCTCTGTTTTGGCTTACTGTCCTATAAAGGTTTGTTGTATATTCTTTTCATTTTCTTTGGAAGCCTCTGAACTTAAGATCTTTATAAACATTTGTCCTTTATGCATTCTTTTCAGTGAATTTTGGCACGCTCCTGATGAGTACATGCCCCCCAGATAGATTCCCACTTTTCATCCTGAGCGCTGAAAGTGCTTCCTGTTTCTCATTAGCCTCCTGGCTTTCTGGCTATTAGGTTCTTCACTTCTTGTCCTTGTAAAGACAGCTGACCTTCACTTTATCACTCACGTTAATGAGGTTCCACACAGAGATACTGGTCTGTATGCACTCTCCTAACTACAGCTCAAGAAACCTCATGCCATTTTATTGGCTGATGAAACACACAGGTGGGGAAGGCCCACTGGTGGTTGGATGGTGACCTTGGGCTGGAGAATTAGAGCTGAGGGCCTCTGGACTCCTCTTCCCTCAGTCCCTCTCCTGAAACACAACTCCACGCCATCTCGAATCTAATGGCTGTCTTGTTAGGAAAGATAGAACTGAACACCTGTGTGTGTAGGGGGCTGTCTAAACATATGGCTGATTCCTCAGAGGCTGTTCTGCCAATTCTTTGCTTCTTTTCTAAACTACAGAGAGGACTAGGCAGAGTTGGAGCAGAGAACAAAGATATCTTAGTCATCCTCATAACAACTGTTTTTTTAAGGATTCATTACAAGCCAGGTATTGTATTAGTTCTCTTAGAGTTCATCTCATTTGATCATTAGTCATTTGAATGTTTTTTTTTCCCTATTTTATAGTTGAAGAAACAGGTTTAGAAAAGTTAGCATTAACTAACTTGCCTGTATTCGCATAGTTAGTAAAGGTGAGGTCCAGATTTTGAGCGAAGGCCATTTGATTCTAGAGGACCTTCTTCCACACCCCACCCACCCCTGCTGCTGCTGCTAAGTTGCTTCACTACCCTCATGCCAAATAAATATACATACTCAATTTTCCTGTGAAGTGGAGAGAGGAGGCGTTTATACTGTGCCAATTAGTGTGCCTGATAGTCCACTCCAGACACAAGCCAGGCGCAGAGTCCTGAAATGGGAGGCTGAAAGACCCTCTGGGTCCTGGCATGATGGGTTCAACTGCATAGGAAGAAACAAGCTGAGAGAAGAATGTGGCAGGTCTGGTGTTTTAACTCCCAGGACCCCATGCTCCTTCCTAGAAGCTTGTAGGACAGTGACATTCAGAGTGTGGCTCACTGGTCGAATGTATCAAAACCATTCTTAGCAATGGGGGAAACTGTCCATTCTGTGCATCCCTGTCCCCAGGAACTGGAACAATTCCTACATCTCAGTCAAACTCCCTAGAGAAACTTAAAAAAAAACACAACAAAAAACATTTGTGAAAGGTGGTTGTTGAGTTCAGAGATCAGAATTTTGTGTTGCCTGTAGCATGTAGAGGCAGCTGCAGCCTGGAGGAAAATAGGACTGAGTTTGAAGGTTGACATGTCCGATGTGGCTCATTTCCTTTTAGAAGCTGCAAAATGAGCATCAGATACCTTCTTGTCTCATAGAAGCGATGACATATGTGAGTACACTTTGTGACCAGAGGAGCGGCCTTGTGTAGAAGTTCACAGTGGCCCCTGGAGCAGAGGGGACCTGGTATAGAATTCGCATAGCTCCTGTGTCTACCCAGGCTCCCCTCGTGGCTCAGATGATGAAGGATCACGTGCAGTGCAGGAGACCTGGCTTCGATCCCTGGCTAGGGAAGCTCCCCGGGAGAAGGGAATGGCACCCACTCCGGTATTCTTGCCTGGAGAATTTCACGGACAGAGGAGCCTGGTGGGCTACAGTCCATGGGGTCACAAAGAGTCGGATGCGACTGAGTGACTAACACAATGTGTCTATCCTGGGAGCCCGTATGTAGGGATGGACCTAATGATCCACGTGTTTGCTTGCCATTCAGCTCTCTGGGGTGGGAGGAATCCCAAGGGCAGATGGGAACTTTAGGTGGCCAGTGAGTAGCTGACAGAACTTAGGTGGTTGTGTTCCCACCTGGCAGACTTCCTTTGCCTCTGGCCCTCTCCACTATGCCTAGCTATGGTCTGCCTGCCTCCCTTCAGCTGCCTTGGACGTCTCTCTGTGCCCTTGCATGCTGCTCAGATATCTCCCTTACCACATTGCAGTAGAAGTTTAGATTCCAAGAGGGCAGAGCTGGAAGAGGCTCCTGAAATAACCTAGAGATGAAAGTGTCTACTGTTTCCAGCATTTCTCAGAGCCTAGGACACAAACCACTGGTGATGCTGCGATTTGTTTAAGTGGTAATGGACCGACCCTCCACTGTAGTTATGTGAATGCACATTAGAAAAGAACTTTAGTTCTTTAAATTCATGGTAAGCACATCACATTTCCTTTTCAATATGTTTGTTAACAAATATAATAGTACAGGAGTTAAACGCAAGCATTGTTACAAAGACATGTGGAAGGAGAGCCAGTTAATGTTGACTCAAGTTTAGATGAGATTAGGAAAGTAAATCAAATCCCTAAAAATGCTCTCCAAGGTCAGCTGAAATACATTTTGGAATAGAATCTCTGTCTTTTTCTTTTGGTTATGTGTTTGTTTATTGATAATCCCCGGCGAGGAAAAAGCCAAGACCTACAGCACCAGCTGGGATTCCACGGCAGTGGCACGAGGGAGGGAGAGGCAGGCGGTGAACTGACTCCTCTGCTGAGTGGGGAGGTCAGGATGGTGTCCAGGGCCATCGCCACCATGTCCTCAAAACCCTGACCTCTGCAGAGGAGTCCCAGGCCCTCTGTGAGGCTGCGGTCTGTGTGCGGGCAGCTGAGTTGAGTGAGCTCTGTTGCTGTGCTCTCTCTGCGTTTACCTAGTTTATAAGTCTGAGCGCCCCTGCCACATAGGATTCTGTTTCAGTTTTTTAAAGGGGAGATTGGTGAGGGGTTCCTTAGCAAAAGCTGGAAAAGTGCTTGTATAGTGGAAAGAACACAGACTTTGGGGAAATCTCTGCCATACACCAGAAATGTGATCCAGGGTAAGTTAACTGACATTTGTGCACCTCAGTTTCTTCTGTTTTAAACTCCCTGTTTCTCAGAGTTTGTTTTGAATATCAAATGAAGCAACATAAAGAAAGCACCTGACATCATTCTTGGCATGTGGCAGATACTAGATAACTGGGAAACTTTTTATTAATCATCATCATCATCATAATTGTGTCACCTCTCCCAAAGTTATTTGTGTTTTAAGAGGATGCGAAACTCTAAGCTAGAATACTAGACTCAGTAAGGAACTTTCAGGCATCTGAGAATAGGGTGTTTGTGTTCTAGGGTGGGTGGGGGAGAGGGTGGATGGTAGAGATGGGATTTAGTTCCTAATGTAAGTGACATCATCTCTCTGTCAATGCATGGTCCCTAATTTTTGTTAGGGACCACAGTCATCAGTTATACTCTGCTGATGCCACCAAATGCAGAGATATATTTCTTTTCTGAAAAAAATAAAACCTCTAGCACACAGGAAAGCTAAGGAGAGAGCCCTGGGTGCACACCCAGGCGGTGGTCAAGGGCATGTGTATTAGCTCAGGGTGAAGGAGCAGTTTCCATGGTGGTCACTTTATTAACTAATCCCCTTGAATGTGCTTTCTTTCCATAGGATGCCTCATTGTGGGGAAGGGAAAATAAATAGATCCACTCTACTTATGGATCTAGGAGATTATTCATAATGGCCTTTTTTCTTGTTTTCAAATGAATTCTTGCAGGAGTCAGTACCCTGGGCCAGCAGTGCTGAGGAGGTCCTCTCATAACAGATTATCTGAAATGAACCCCATCTTCAACCTTCCCACTCAGTCATGCCATCCTTCAGTCCAAACACTCCATTCTGGCCCAATTAGAAACAGAATGACTCGTGTGCATAAAGTGGGTTTTGAACTTTAAGTTCCCTCTTCGTATTTTTCAGTTATTGCATTTAAGTCTAATTCACTAAGATTCTGTATTTCCTCTCATTTAATCTGTGAGCTGCTTTCGCCTACCTGTTGCTAGGACAACCAGTTACTGCTCCAGCTTTCACTTGTTGTCCAGGCGCAGGCTGTGTTAATTAACTCCCTGAAATTGCAGGCCAGGTAATCAATACCAAATGTATGGACTTGACTGGAATGTTTTAATTAAATTTACAGTAATTTTATTTGCAACTTCTTCTGCAATCTGAATGGTGGGCAATTGATTTTTATTTCAGATACAATGGTCTGCCTGCTAGCCGGGTCATTCCTTCTCCTAAGTGTCTTTCTCCATCAGCTGAACTGCTGTCAAATGAAGAATAACCAAGGCAAATTATTAGTTAGAATAATGATAAAATAAACTTTAAAATATCAAGAGGATTGATAACTAAATCTCCCCTAGGCTGCGTGTGTTCTGTAGGGAATGAATATGGGCAGGAAACACAAATACTGTGCATTGCAGGCACCTCTGTGCCCTTAAAAGACATGGACTGCCCTCCACCACCAATATTCTTGGAAAAGACGTGTCCTAAGAGAACTGAGCTCTGTGCCATTTAGGAGAGCCTCTTCTGTATTCTTTAAGCATAGTGGTTAAATGTTAGGACTCCCAAGACAGGTAAACCTAGCATCAGCAATGTCATTAAGACAAGTTCATCAATTTTTCTTCCAAGCTCAAGGAGAGATGATCATACCTACTTTATAGGGTTATCGTGGGACTAAATAAAGTATACATGATGAGGTGTATTAGCTCATGATGTTAAGACCACGAACTCCATCCGACAATCTGGATTTGTGCCCCAGCTCTATCACTTGCTCTTTGGATAACTTCAGGCAAAGTCCTTACCTTTCCAGAGCTTCAGGCTCCTCACTTCAAGAAATGAGGATTTTGCCAACCTGTCTCAGAATTATGGTGGAGATCTTGTGAGATAATGCACGTAAAGCATGGACCTCAATGCCTGGCACATACGTTTGCCAGGGTTTTCTTGGGTTTGAGATCTCACTTTGTTGGAGGTAGTCATATAGTGTCAGCCAAGCAGGTTCCTTGGGCATAAGGACAAAACCTGTGTCAGTTGACTGAGAGTGATGGAAGTGTATTTTAAGGATCCTTCAAGATCCCAGGCAGAACAAGAATCTGCCTCAGAAGTTAGTGTTAGTCACACTAATACTCTAGATTCTGTTTCTCCCCACATGCAAGCCTTCAGAAGTACCCCCTCCCCAGAGTCTTTATCTTCTTTATAGGTAGGAACCCGAGCTGAGTTCCCTACCATCTTCTTCATTTACTCTGCATTCTCGCTCTCCACAGGGAGCATTCCCTTGGGTGCTTTCCCTCCCATCAGTCATGGGGACCTTTTACTGGGCAAATTCCTTTCAACCACTTCAGGGTCAGTTGAATTTTCTTCCATTTGGATGTGACCCTGCCCCAGTCCTCAATGTTAGGGCAAAGACTGGCTGTGGCGCCCCTACCGAAGGAAACAGCCCATGACTGAAAAAGGGACAAAGCAAGATAGCCGTAGCAGGGTGCCCTGGCCCAATAGTGCCACTAAGACTTTTATACCAGCTTGGAGCCAACTTTTATTTGCAGATAAAATCTTTTATTGTTTGAAATACCTAGTAAAAATGTACTAGGTATCACTGCATGAATGAAAGAGATAGGAACAATTTAGGGAGGCAAACGTGATTTTCTGCAGTTCTTTCAGTATGGTGAAGAGGCAGCCAACGACATATTCTGCTCATGTGTTTCCATCGCCATTTTCTAAGAGTAGACTTAACTAACGGCGTTATTGGCCACAGGAGCTTGGAATGGCCATTGGGGAATAAGACTGAGATTTTCTTATGGTAAACACCTGACTAAAAATCCCTTCTCTCTGCCCACATTTTACATTCTAAGTAAACAGAAATTTAATGAGAATATATTCTTTTCCCTTCAAAGGCAATAGCAGAATATTGTATTGGAGGAGCTTCAGCTAATAGAAAAAAAAATATGTGTCCCCTGGTGAAAATATAGTCGTCATGCTGGAATTTGAGGATATTTCCCTTGGCAATAAAATTAATCTTTTTTTCATTGCTTAAGATGGTTTCCTAATGAGAGACACTGTGTCTATGGAGATATTTTTGCTAATTTATTTGAGTCCAGTTAGAGAATTGATTCTAGTTCACTTTAGCTGGAGGATGGCTGACCCTTGACAACTGGTTAGTCTCTAGTAAGTTTTCCCGACAAGCACCTCTTTTTCACTCACTGTTTCTTCACATTTACCATGGAATCTAGACCCAGAAAAACACATTAGGCAGAAACTGAAATCTTGAAGTCATGACTGAGAGACGTGAGGCCCAGTCACTCAACCTTGCCTGTGGAGATGAAGGAGTTGCCATAGGTGAAGAGGCAGCCGTGACTCCCAGTGTCAGAATCCCCTCCACTCACCTTAGGAGGCCTGACTCAGGACTGTGTATGATTTTTGGAATTTCGGGGAGCTCAGAATTGCTTTGCGTGCTAAGTCGCTTCAGTCATATCCGACTCTTTGTGACCCCATGGAATGTAGCCCACCAGGCCCCTCTGTCCATGGGATCCTCCAGGCAAGAATACTGGGATGGGTTGCCATTTCCTTCTCCATGGCATCTTCCTGACCGAGGAATAGATAAGAGCATAACTCGGGTTTCTTATGTCTCCTACTTTGGCAGACAGGTTCTATGCCACTAGCACCATCTGGCAAACCTTAAAAGAACATTAATAGGGACTTTCCTTGTGGTCTAGTGGTTAGGACTTTGCCTTCCAGTGTAGGAGCTGAGAGTTTGATCCCTGGTTGGGGGCCTAAGATCCCACGTGACTTGTGGCCGAAAAACGAAAACATAAAACAGAAGCAATATTGTAACAAAAATTCAATAAAGAGTTTTAAAAATGGCCCACATTAAAAAAAAATCTTAAAAAAAATATTAACAAAGCTGAAAACCAAACAAAACTCATGTGACTTTTTGGTCATTTGTCTTGTCATTGCGCCTAAGCAGGTTTCCTTTTCATTCACATATATGACTCCACATAATTATTATGTAGCTTTTCTTTTTTTTTTTTTCTCTAGCATTTCTTGTCTCTTTCCCGCCTGCCAAAATACCCGCACTGTGTGCATTTGCCAAGTTGCTGCTCTGTCCTTAAGACCCAAATTGAGTTTGACAGTCAACACCCTCTGTGATCCTTCAAATGCAATTCTGATCTAGGGGAGTTTGATGTGGGCTCAGTGTTCATTATCTCCACAAATAAGAACAGAATAGATGCACAGATAATAAAATAACACAATAGATGCATATACAATGATATCCACGTCCAAGATACCAAGTCCTTATGTATGTAAACTCATTTGATTGTCATAGCAGTCCTCTGAGGAAAGTACTATTGTTTTCACTTTTAAAAAAGTATTTATTTATTTGGCTACTGGGCCTTAGTAGTGGCACATGGGATCTTTGACCTTTGGTATAGCATGTGGGATCTTTAGTTGTGGCATGTGGGATCTTTAGTTGTGGCATTTGGGATCTAGTTCCCTGACCAGGGATTGATCCTGGGCCCCCTGCATTGGGAGCACATAGTCTTGGCTGCTGGATCACTAGGAAAGTCCCCTATTACCACTTTTTTATAAGAGGAAATTGGGGCAAAATGAATTTAAGAAACTTGCCCCAAATCACACAGCTAGAAACGAGTAAAGCCCAGATTCAAACCTAGAAGTCTGGCTTCAGAATCTGGTCCTGTTGTATTCTCAGTGTTCCTACTTGACTCTTGGAAATACTCAGTGGTTTGCTTCCCAGTGGGTTTCTCCTCCTAATTTAACTTCAGTTATTCATCTATTTTTAAAAATTATTCGCTCGATTATTCATCCATTCAAAAAATATTTACTTGGCACCCAGCACGTCCCACTCTGTTCTAGATCCTGGGACTGAAGCTGAATACAGTGGCCAAAGGCCTGCCTGGGAGCATACAGTCTAGCAGGGGAGCCAGACAAACAAGTAATTATAGGATTAACTGGCTGTTTATAATTTCTAGTCGCATTTAATACCATTACATTTAATACCTACTGATTGGAACAGTGGAAGGATGTGAACCGACTCGTGGAGAGTGTATGAAAAGGGAGTAAGCACTGGGCAGAGAGGAAGAAGAGGGGCCTATTACAGGAGACTGGGTAAGAGAGGCAAGGCCAGAGTGGTGTCTGGGTTCTGATTCTTGGCATGAGGCTTTTCCATTCAAGAATCCTTGAAGCAAATATGACTAGCTGCTAACAATGGATAATACTGAGTAAACTTAAAAGTTTTTATTTATATAAAGAAAGGAACAGAGAAAACATAGAGTGGAGCATTTCAGACTTATTTTTGTTTCTTGAAAGTGGAGTGGAGTTTCTAGTGCAAGGAGGGGCTAATCTGACATGGAGTCAGATGTATGGACTGACTCACCTGGGAATTAGAGGCAGGCCAACAGACAGCCTTTAACTTCAGCCTAATGTAGCGAGTGTGGGAAGCACTGAAACATCCCTTAACATTCTGAAGGAGAAATAGCAGGTCCATTTGTGCCTGTGGTCTGTGAGTAGCATCTCTCCCCACCTAAGGGAGCAGGGGGAAGAATCCGCCTTTGAACCCTGATGAAGTCATAGCGAGTCCATTATGTCAGGGCTTCATCTCTTTGCCCTGTCAGATGAGGGAGCCTCATAAGCATGTGTGTTCCATTGTCAGATGTGGTGTTTGATAATGTAAAGGCCTTGACTTCATGATCTAAGCCCTGCAAATGACAGGATATACCAACCTTGTCAGGGTGGGATTCTCATGTTAGCAGTAGATGACTGGGAAATCACGTCTCTGCCCGCTCTGACTTGGACCCCACCTGGAAGATGAAAGGATGAAACCCAGAATCATCCACTTTCAGAGATGGGAAAGTGAAAGTGTTAGTTGTTCAGTCTTGTCCGACTCTTTGCAACCCCATGAACTGTAGCTCTCCAGGCTCCTCTGTCCATGGGATTTTCCAAGCAGCAATACTGAAGTGGGTTGCCATTACTTCTCCAGGGGATCTCCCCAACTCAGGGATTGAACCCACGTCTCCTGCATTGCAGGCAGATTCTCTACCATCTGAGAGACAGAGGGGCCTCTTAAAGGTCACCTGACCATTGACTTCCAAATCTGACTGCTCATCTGAAGCAATTGAGAGCATTTGTTAAATATAGATTTTAGAAAAATCTAGAAATAATGATTTAGTGTGTTTGTGATGCGACATGGGAAACTTCAAGCTAATGATTCAAAACCTGGATCTAGATTAGTGCTTCTCTCCTGGGGAGCTTGTTAAAATGAAGGTTCTGTTTCAGTAGATCTGGGTTAAGGCCCAAGATCCTGCATTTTTAATAAATGCTCCAGTGATGCTACTGATCCAGGGATCATCCTTCTTGTTCTAAGGACTTAGAATAACTTTTTAACCAGTGAGGTTCTTTTTCAATCCTATTTGAATTCTTCTAGA
The DNA here is from genome assembly GCF_014754425.2 of Oryx dammah. Lineage (NCBI taxonomy): Eukaryota > Metazoa > Chordata > Mammalia > Artiodactyla > Bovidae > Oryx > Oryx dammah. The sequence goes on from NW_024070197.1 coordinate 43,990,071, forward strand.
GATATGGAACTCTCAACCAAAAGACAATTCCTACTATTTGAGAGAAGCTTCAATTATTAGTAAGGTCTTTTCTTTTATTGAATCAACATCTTATGTTAAGAACTTCTAGAAGATACTATGAGCCCTGGAAATGGATGACCTGATTTTGATCTTGGGTCTGACTTTTGCAAGCTTTGTGATTTTGACTAAATACATTGTCTTCCTTTATCTGTAAAATAAAGTAATAATAGTACCTACCTCATAGGATTACTGTAAATTCATAATAGCATTAATTCATCATCTGATCCAATAAGGTTAGAACAGTGCTTGGCATGGAGTAAGCACTTACAACCATTTTCTTATTGGAACAGCTGCACTTCAAGCAGAATCAATTTGACATTAATCCTATTTCATTCCCCCATCTGAAGTATTAATAGACCAGGTGACAACTTTTAAACCACTGCTCAGACGAAAGTTAGAATTTACTCTTTCTAGCATTCCACCAGCTGTTCCAACTTTCACACCCTAGTGGTGGGCATTGCTATAGGTCTATTCAATTTGATCTATGTAATATTGTTTTGTACCGATAGAAATTAATAAAGCATTCGGAATATGGAAAAAGACTTTTCTTCTAGGAACACAGTAATTTGAATATAAGCAATTCTGGTTTCATATTAAGCTTGGAAATTTCAATCCGCAACAACAAGTAGTGGAAAAAGAGAGAATTGTTTTTTATTTTCTTCTTAAAATTTACTTAAATATTTTGGACATACAAAAGACTACTATAACAAAGACCCATAAACCTACCTCCCAGCTTAAGAGAATATTAGTAGTTACTTAAAAGCTCTCTGTATGACCGTCTCCCTGGTTGTCTCCCCTCTTTTTCAGAAGAGGCAACCACTATTCAGAATTTAGTATTTATCATGTTCACATATTTGGGATATTCTTTGGGCTTCCCTGGTGACTCAGGTGATAAAGAATCTGCTTGCAATGCAGGAGACCCAGGTTTGATCCCTGGGTCGGGAAGATCTCTTGGAGAAGGGAATGCTACCCACTCCAGTATTCTTGCCTAGAGAATTCCATGGACAGAGAAGTCTGGTGGGCTATAGTCCATGGGGTCACAAAGAGTCAGACATGACTGAGTAACTAACACTTAACTGTAAACTTATGTATTCCTAAATAATGTAATGTATATTAAGACAATACCTGATTCCTTTTCTTTCTCTAATATACATTTAAAGTGAAAGTGAAAGTGTTAGTCACTCAGTGATATCCAGCTCTTCATGACCTCATGGACTGTAGCCCTCCAGGCTCCTCTGTCCATGGGATTTTCCAGGCAAGAATATTGGAGTGGGTTGCCATTTCCTTCTCCAGGGGATCTTTCCAGGGATTGAACCCAGGTCTCCTGCATTGCAGGCAGATTCTTTACTGTCTGAGTCACCAGGCCTGCATACATTTAATATATGAGTTTAAACATTTAGTTCACTTCTTTGTTCCAGACATTGTAAGCTTTCTCCTTCTCCCACTATTACTTCTCCTTAACCAGCTATTTCTGTTGATGAATAGAATCAGATGATTAATGGATACAACGAAATGGGAAAAAGAGATTGGATGGGAAAAGAAATCTCAGTCAATATCTTAAAATAAATCTACCATACTGATAAGGACAATTAAATTGGCACTGATGACTGTATGACTCTATGACTAGCTAATACTACTCATTAGCATTGAGTAACATCCTGCCAATCAAACTCTATTAAATATGCCTATCATCTAGGAATCTTGTGAATGTGTAGATTCTGATACCATAGGTCTGGAGTCTAAGCTAGAGTCTACATTCCTAGGAAGCTCCTAGGTGATACAGATGCTGCTGGTTCTGGGCCAGGCTTTGAGTAGCAAAGGTGTATGGACACAGCACACAATTGTCTTAGACCTGAGTTTAAACCTTGGCTCCACTGTTTTCATTATCATGGAGGAACTTGGGAAAATCAGTTTCCAGTGTGGTAGCTTTTATTTTTGACTGCACATTGTAAGTCCCCTGGGTAAAAAATCTTATCCTGAGGTTGCACCCAGATCAATTAAATCATATGTATATATAGGGATGAGACCCAAGCATCAGTAGTTTTAAAAACTGTTCAGATTTCGGTATACACCCAAGGCTGAGGATCATTGCTCCAAGGCAGAGATTTCTCAAATTTTGGCAACCATCAGAATCACCTGGAGGGGTTGTTTAAACTTAGTTTTTGGTCCCAGCGCCAGAGTTTCCAATTCAGTAGGGCTGGTGTTGGGCCTGATAATTTGCATTTATAACAAGTTCCTTGTTGTTGTTCAGCTGCTAAGTCATGTCTGACTCTTTACAACCACATGAACTATGGGACACCAGGCTTCCCTGTCCTTCACTGTCTCCCAGAGTTTGCTCAGATTCATGTCCATTGAGTCAGGACATTGCAACCATCTCATCCTCTGCCACCCCCTTCTTCTTTTGCTAGGTGATGCTAATTCTGCTGGTCCTGCTCTAAAGGCTTAAGTTCTTATCACTAAAGCGGGTATAAATGTTCTCCATCTTTTGGCCCATTGGAGGATCAATGAAATAATATACCTAATGATGTTTGACATGTAGTAGACAATCAAGAAATGGTGGTTTCCTTCTGTTGTTACTAATAGTATTATGTTAATTTAGGTACCTATTTAATCATAAGATAGTTTACACATCATATTGGTTAGGTTATTCTAAGTTAACATCTTCCTACTTAAAGTGTCTTGCTACTAAAAGAATCACTTCTGACTGTGGTTCAATTTGTACTGGCACCTCTCAAAAGGACTTAACTCGCCCTCTGGTTCCAGTAATGTTCCTGTCAGAGACTCGCCTTGTTCAAGTTTTCCAGACCACCTGTATACATACCCAGTGGTTAACAAGTGACTCCTTGTACACCATTCCCTGCATTGTGTCTGATAAATCCATTGTGGTCCTTACCTGGTGCTTTATTTCCAAGAAGAACCCCATGGGTCTTCCCTTGCTGGTGGTAGAACCAAGAGCCTTCAGGACTTCAGTTTGTGTAAGACCTGATGGTCTTCAGATGGGCTGGCAGATGGGAATGGAGCGGGTAGAGGGACCTCTGACTAGGCTGTGCTCTGTTATGGACACTTTTCCTCCACTGATACATACCCTGGTTTAAGCAGTAACTCCATTGTGATTTTTCCTCTCTTGGATGTTGTATTTGCCCACAGCTCTTTCTCAGTAAGAATGGATCCCAGGTGGCATTCTCTGGCCCGAAGGCTTCTACTTCATTATTGTCTTTGTTAACCTGAGAATACCCCTCTTTGGGTTCAGCAAAGGAGCACATCTTTCTCACTAAATTCACTGTGTCAAAAATGACTCCTTGCTGGGCTTTGGAGCCTTGTTGGTGAGCTGCAGCTATTGATCTTGCTTCCAGCATTGTGAATAATGCAGACAATACGGTTTCTGGGTGCCTTCTCTGAAAACTGCCCGGATTTTGGACTTGAGCTTGATGCAAACTGCATTATAAACATGCCAAGCTTGTGCTGACAGCTCTGAAAGCACATTGGGATAAACATTTGTGTTTGCTAAAAATGCCTCTAAAGAATTGGAAGTATTTCACCAAAAGATTTATCTATGTGTTTCTGAGGGTGTTTTAAAGCTTTCCATGACCCACAAGCAGTGCTTCCTGAGTGTCTCCTTTATCAGTTTCTGTCCGTTTTTAATCTTAAGCTTCAAAAGTAAAATGAAAATGAAAAGGTTAATTCTTGTTTAAAATTGACATGTGTCCTTTATGAGAGATAAAAGATTTTAATTGACAGGGTGTTTGATAGAGTTTTTGGCTTTGATATGACTATTTGCTATCTCTTTTAGGCTTCTTAGCAAATCTAGGCTTGGGGATCAGATTTGTTGCCTAGCGAAAGATGGTTTGAGTTAATTAGGTCTGTCAATAATTCAGAGGGCAATTGCAGCAAAGTTGAGACAGATTTAGAGCCAAGGCTTGTTGCTGTTTTGTGAGACAATCTGAAATAAAAGATCTTTCTTCTATCGATAACTCTGACTTGAGTAACATTCCACCTTTGGAGTTGAGTTTAGGCAGCTGGACCCAGTAAAAGCTTTATGTTTATTAAGATTCACTAGCCATAGTACATTAAATTCTTCACTATTGTAGAGTGTAACCTAAGCTGGGAGGAGGAAATATCCATTAAGGAGAGATTAATGTTGCATGTCAGTTTGAAAACTCAGTCTGTATCTATATGATAGTAACCAATGTTGTGGCCATATTTTATAAATGATCTTTTAATGGGTATGATATAGTGCTGAATAGAATATATATAACAATATTGATTTTTAATATGTGTAAGGTAACTCTTGTAATAATATTAGTAATAAAAACAATAACCATGATAATAATAATAGTGATTCTAATATCTCGAGTATCTCCTATGTACCAGACACTTGAATTCATGATTTCCAGTTCTCACAATGATTCATAAAGGTAGGGATTATTAACTTCATTTTGCAGATTAGGAGACTGAGGCACAGAGAAGTTAAATGATTTGCTCAAGGTCACATAGCTGATAAGTGGCAGAGCTGAGAACTTAACTCAAGACTTGTTGAGAGTTTAACTCAAGACTATATTTTTTATATATTAATAAACATCCATCAGACCAAGTTGAAATCTATGTCCACTTCTACTATGATCTTTTCTTTCCTTCCTTCCCAGAGATAAACATTATCATGAAAATTTATATGTACAGTCCATTTCTTCTACTTGTACTACATTACTGCATATATACCACATTCATTAAAACACATACAATTTTTTTTGTACTTTCCAAATGTGTTTGAAAGGACCATATGGCATATGTTTTTCTGTAACTTGCTTTTATCTTTTAAGATGAATAGGTATGACCTTGAAACATCTTTGAATTCCTGGTATGATGTATCATGTCCAAGTAAGATTATTTTTAACAAATAAATTGCTAGTTTCATTTTATTAACAATTTATTGGGAACTTTTACTTAAGATTGGCCTATAATTTACTTTTCCTGACTGATTTGCTTGCTTATGCATTGTGGTTTTAGTAGCTTATAAAAATGAATTAGTGGCATTTCACTGTTGGAATGGCAATATGATTAGTTCTATGAACCTGCTCTTCAGCAAAGCAAACATAATTGTGGAAAAAACCCAACCATTTAAAGTCTCTGGAAATTTTCCTAAGGGCAAATAGTAAATGAAGAAAAAATCAAGAAAATATACCAAATCTTAGTAAGAACAGTGACAATCTATGGCTTTTTAATCATGACCTGTTTCCTCTCTATCCTTCTCAACTCAGTATTGAAACCATACTCAAGGCAAATACAGGCAAGAACATGGGACTTCTTATCCCATAAGCTGTAAGTTGAGATCTAAGTTATAGTTCTGGGTAGGGCAAGCTACTAGCATTTCCTATCTTTTCCAGCTACAGTTTCAGAGGCTAAATTCCAGATGAATGTGGCTGAAGGTTGGGGCTCCTTTCTTTCAACCAGCCACTACTAACAGGGTGGAAGCTCTACTTCAGTCATGACATGCTGGAAATCCTGGGTCCACTATCATCCTTACTCTAGCTTACTCATAGAGGGGAGATTCTGTGGCAGGAAAGACAAGCAGATAAAAACATAGGATACTGCCCTACCTAGTAGCCTGCTCTTAAAGCAAAGTGAATTGTTATTTAGAGAGAAACAAGGTTTCTCTCCTTGTATCCAGCTCTGGAGCTTGTGGCTCAGAAATTTCATTCAGGGAGAGAGGCAAGCCTTAATAACTGAGAACTTTAATGCTCTTCCCAAAGGAAATGACTTTATTTCAAACTGTGTGGGGGAAGTTCAAACCTCAAAGTGCTCTCAAAGACAATAACGGTCTTGGAGGTAAAAGCAATAAGCTAAATACTAAGCCAGTTAGTTTACCAAGAAAAATCATGGAAAAGAGACATCTAAGAGTTCTTCCTTGGTCAGAACAAACCTCAAACAATAGCTTCAAAAATTACTCATGCAAGTTCAGTTCAGTTCAGTTGCTCAGTCATGTCCGACTCTTTGCGACCCCATGAATCGCAGCACGCCAGGCCTCCCTGTCCATCACCATCTCCCAGAGTTCACTCAGATTCACTTCCATCGAGTCAGTGATGCCACCTCATCATCTGTCGTCCCCTTCTGCTCCTGCCCCGAGTACCTCCCAACATCAAAGTCTTTTCCAATGAGTCAACTCTTTGCATGAGGTGGCCAAAGTACTGGAATTTCAGCTTTAGCATCATTCCTTCCAAAGAAATCCCAGGGCTGATCTTTAGAATGGACTGGTTGGATTTCCTTGCAGTCCAGGGAACTCTCAAGAGTCTTCTTCAACACCACAGTTCAAAAGCATCCAGATTTAATTGGAGGAGACTGTGGAATCTTTTACACTCCAGGGCATTGTCAAAAACAATACAGTGATTATCTGGTGACTAATGGAGCCTAATGGCTGGGTGTGATCATGGAAAGATACATTCAAAAGGAGTCCTGCTCAAACTTCTGTCATTCCAGGGTGACTATGGTCATACCCAAAGCCGTACCTCTAGAGGAACAACATCAAAGGCTACATACCATAAGGACAGTGGTGAGGAATAGATTTAAAATACTCCAGGCATCACTAACAAAATGAACAAACAGCAACAAGAGTCCAGAGATAGGGCACCAGTATTCAAAGTTGTTACTAATATATATACATATATATATAAGTTACTAATATATATATATGTTAGTTACTGCTGCTAAGTCACTTCAGTCGTGTCCGACTGCGCGACCCCATAGATGGCAGCCTACCAGGCTCCCTCATCCCTGGGATTCTCCAGGCAAGAACACTGGAGTGGATTGCCATTTCCTTCTCCAATGCATGAAAGTGAAAAGTGAAAGTGAAGTCGCTCAGTTGTATCTGACTCCTAGCGACCCCGTGGACTGCAGCCTACCAGGCTCCTTCATCCATGGGATTTGTCAGGCAAGAGTATTGGAGTGGGTTGCCATTGCCTTCTCCAATATTAGTTACTAATTAGTTGTATATATATTAGTTACTAATATATATATATTTATAAAATGTCACATCACCCCACAGCACAAAATATGTGTCGTGCAAAGATACAGGGACATATGATACATAAACTGGAGGAAAATCCCCACAGACAACAAAAACTGCATGTGAAAGGAACCAGACGTTGAATTTAACAGAAGCTCTCCAAAGTCACCATTCTAAACATATTGAAAGAAAACCATGGTGAAAGAAATAAAGTATGATGCTAGTGTAGCATAAAATAAGGAGTATTGATTGAAATTATAAAACAGAACAAAACATTTTGTACAGTGACCCTGGAACAACATGGGTACACTTATATTTGAAGTTTTTTTCAATGCATGCATACGATGCTGCTGCTGCTAAGTCGCTTCAAGTACTATATGATATGTGGTTGGTTGAATCTGTGCCTGTGGAACCACAGATAGGGGGACCAACTGTAAAGTTATACACAGATTTTGGACTGTATGGAGGGTCAGTGTCCTTAATTACCTCACTGTTGAAGGGTTAATTATAGTTTAAAAGTACAATTACTAAAATGAAAAACTCACTGATGGGCTCAATAGTAGACTTGAACTGACATCAGAAAAGATTAGTGAACCTGAACGTAGATCATTAAAGATTATGCAATCTGAAGAACATAGAGGGGCAAACAATGAAGAAAAATGAACAGACCATCAAATGTGTGATACACCAACATATACACAGGAAAGGAGAAAAAGGAAAAAATACTTGAAGAAATAATGGTTGAAAGTTCTCCCAGTCTGATGAAAACTTAGATGCATCTAAGAAGCGCAACATGCTGTAAATGGAGTAAATGCAAAGAGATCCATACACTGACACATCAGTATAAATGCTGAAAGTCATATATCAAGATATTATATTGAAATAAGTGGAGAATAATGACTCATCATGGGGGTCATTATGGGAGTCCCCCATGTACAAGGGGACTCCAGTAAGACTAAAGCTGACTCCTCATCAGAAAGAATGAAGGCCAGAAGTCAATAAGATGACATTCAAAGTACTGTAATAGTAATAAAAAAGCTGTCAGTGACAAATTTTATATCCAGCAAAGCTAGCTTTCAAAAATAAAGCCCTAAAGAAACTAAGAAAATATCTCAAGAATAGAGGGAAAAAATCTTGAAGCAATTAAATTGTTACATTGGAAAATATTCACTTCATGCAAAAGAAAGAAGTTAAAAATAGAACAGAGAAAGAGACATATAGAAATGGAAAGTAAAAGGGAGAATTGCGAAAATAATTACATTAAATATGAATGGATTAAACAATTCAATCAAGAGGCAGAGACTATTAGAGTGGAGGAAGAAAAATAATATCTTGTAATGTGCTGTCTACAGGAGACATACTTTAGATTCAATGATATAAATAGATTGAAAGAGAAAGAATGGAAAAAATACATCATGCAAATAGCCACCACAAGAAAGCTAGAGTGATTACAATAGTATAAGATAAAATATTTCCTAAACAATATTTTACTAGAGAAAACAAAGCATGGGACATCTTATAATGGTCTGTCCTTCAGAAAATATAACAGTTATAAAATACATGCCTCCTTTAAAAGCAGAGCCCCAAATATATAGCAGAAAAACTGACAGAATGAAAGTTAGAAGTAGATATTTCAACAGTAATGTGGTAGCATTCATTTCCCACTTAAAAAATATGTAAAACACCTATGCTGAAGATTAACAAAGATATAAAGGGCAGTCCACAAAAAGGGAGAAAATCCTTGCAAGTCCCATATTTAAGAGGCTTGTATTTAGAATGTATACAGACTCCTCCAACTCAATAATAAAAAGACACATAACCCAACTGAAAAATGGGGAAAGGATCTGAATAGACATTTTTCCATAAAAGGTATAAAAATTGCCAATAACTACATAAAAATAAGCTTTGACATTATTACCTGTCAGGAAATGTAAATTAAAGGCACAAGATACCACTTCACACTTACTAGGATGGACATAATAAAAAGGACAGATAATAATAATTGCTGGCAAGGATGTGAAGAAAAATTGAAACCATCATACACTGTTGGTAAGAATGTAAAATATTGCAGCCACACTAGAAAACCATCTGGAAGTACCTCAAAAGGCTAAACAGTGAACAGCATGTGACCAACAATTAAACTCCTGTTTATATTCAAGATAAATGGAAGCATATGTTAGCACAAAATGTATGCTTGAACAAATGCTTGTAAGAGCATTATTTATAATAACCCTAAAGTAAAAACAGCCCAAATGTCCATCAACTAATGGTATATCCATATAGTGCAGTGTTATTTCACAATAAAAAGGAGTAAAATGCTTATGCATGCTACAACATGGATGAATCTTTTTATTTTTTATTTTACTTTACAATTCTGTATTGGTTTTGCCATACATTGACATGAATCCACCACGGGTGTACATGCGTTCCCAAGCATGAATCCCCCTCCCACCCCCCTCCCCACAACATCTCTCTGGGTCATCCCCGTGTACCAGCCCCAAGCGTGCCTTATCCTGCATCGGACATAGACTGGCAATTCGATTCTTACATGATATTATACATGTTTCAATGCCATTCTCCCAAATCATCTCGCCCTCTCCCTCTCTCTCTGAATCTTGAAAACATTATGCTAAGTGAAATAAATCAGTTATAAACGACCACATACTATATGATTCCATTTAAAAAGTCCAAAATAGGCAGATCCATAGAGAAAGAAAGTAGATTAGTGGTTTAGTGGTTGCCTAGTGCTGAGTGGGATGAGGGGAATGGGGACTGCTAAAGAGGATGGAGTTTTTTGGGGGTGGTGATGAAACCATCCCAAAATTGTGGTGATGGTTACACAACTATGAATAAATAAATACTATTTACTCTTATGTTTTAAATGGTGAATTATATGGTATATGAATTATATCTTAATAAAGCTCTTAATAATGAATGAATGAAAAGAAAAAAATAATTAGGGAAAATTTATCTTTTTATTGCTAGTCTCTGAAACTATAAAGCTGTGAAATGCTGGAATTATCTTTTTGCTGTTCATGGAAAAATTAGTGTAAAATGACTGAGCATGGTATCTTTGTCAGGAAAATATTTCTTTTTTCCTATTAAATTAGAATTATTTGATGATGATGAGTTTGTTTATGTATCTTCTCAAGTTATTTTTGACTACTTTCCCCCTAAAATATCAATTTCAACCAAGTTTAAGGGTGGGAGGGGGGTTCATGTTTGGGAACGCATGTACACCTGTGGTGGATTCATGTCAATCTATGCCAAAACCAATACAGAATTGTAAAGTAAAAATTAAAAATAAATAAATTAATTAAAAAAAATAATAAAACTAACTATAAAGACAAAAAAAAATCGGTATAAATTAGATCATGGTATTTCTTAATTTTAGTATCTTATTTACTAAATCTATTTCCCAGTAAAAGTAGTTGGGCCTTCTTGGAAAAGTGCTGCTTCCTAGGTTGAGGTCACCAAAATATAAGATGAACCTAAAACATCTTATGATGTCCTAAAGAAAAGGTGTGCTGAAACATAATGGTATCATGTTTAAAATACACAGAAATTCATCCAAGAGCTCTGAATGACCATTTCCTGGATAATTAGGTGAACAATAAATAATAATAGCTAGTATTGAATGATAATTCATAGAATAAAACAAATACCCATGAATCTACACAGAATAACTGTACAAAAAATGTCTTCATGACCCAGATAACCAGACGGTGGGATCATTCACCTAGAGCCAGACATCCTAGAGTGTGAAGTCAAGGGGGCTTTAGCAAGCATTACTACAAACAAAGCTAGTGGAGGTGATGGAATCCCCAGCTGAGCTAGTTTACATCCTAAAAGATGATGCTCTTAAAGTGCTGCACTCAACATACCAGCAAATTTGGAAAACTCAGCAGTGGCCACAGGACTGGAAAAGGTCAGTTTTCATTCCAGTCCCAAAGAAAGGCAATGCTAAAGAATGTTCAAACTACTGCACAATTGCTGTCATTTCAAATGCTAGCAAGATTATGCTCAGAATCCTTCAAGCTAAGCTTCAGCAGTATGGGAACTGAGAAATTCCAGATGTACAAACTTGATCTAGAAAAGACAGAGGAAACAGAGATAAGATTGCCAACATCCACTGGATTGTAGAAATATCAAGGGAATTCCAAAAAACATCTACTTCTGCTTCATTGACTATGCTAAACCCTTTGACTGTGTGGATCACAACAAACTGTGGAAAATTCTTGGGAATACTAGTTAACCTTACCTGCCTCCTAAGAAGCCTGTATAGGGACAAGAATCTACAGTTAGAATTGGATGTCAAACAATGGACAAAATTGGGAAGGGAGTATGTCAAGGCTGTATACTGTCACCCTGCTTATTTAACTTCTTTGCAGAGTCAGTTCAGTTCAGTTCAGTCGCTCAACCGTGTCCGACTCTTTGCAACCCCATGAATCGCAGCACGCCAGGCCTCCCTGTCCATCACCATCTCCCGGAGTTCACTCAGACTCACGTCCATCGAGTGGGTGATGCCATCCAGCCATCTCATCCTGGGTCGTCCCCTTCTCCTCCTGCCCCCAGTCTCTCCCACCATCAGAGTCTTTTCCAATGAGTCAACTCTTCACATGAGGTGGCCAAAGTACTGGAGCTTCAGCTTTAGCATCATTCCTTCCAAAGAAATCCCAGGGTTGATCTCCTTCAGAATGGACTGGTTGGATCTCCTTGCAGTTCAAGGGACCTTCAAGAGTCTTCTCCAACACCACAGTTCAAACGCATCAATTCTTCGGCACTCAGCCTTCTTCACAGTCCAACTCTCACATCCATACATGACCACAGGAAAAACCATAGCCTTGACTAGGTGGACCTTAGTCAGCAAAGTAATGTCTCTGCTTTTGAATATACTATCTAGGTTGGTTATAACTTTTCTTCCAAGGAGTAAGCATCTTTTAATCTCATGGCTGCAGTCACTATCTGCAGTGATTTTGGAGCCCCCCCAAAAAAAGTCTGACACTGTTTGTACTGTTTCCCCATCTATTTCCTATGAAGTGATGGGACCAGATGCCATGATCTTCATTTTCTGAATGTTGAGCTTTAAGCCAACTTTTTTACTCTCCTCTTTCACTTTCATCTTTGCAGAGTACATCATGGGAAATGATGTACTGGGTGACATAATTTGATGGGCTGGGTGACTCACAAGCTGGAATCAAGATTTCCAGGAGAAATATCAACCTCAGATATGCAGATGATACCATTTTAATGACAGAAATTGAAAATGAACTAAAGAGTTTCTTGATGAAGATGAAAGTGGAGAGTGGAAAAGCTGGTGTAAAGCTCAACATTCAAAAAACTAAGCTTATGGCATCCAATTCTATCATTTCATGGCAAATAGATGAGGACAAAGTGGAAACAGTAATAAGTTTTATTTTCTTGGGCTCCAAAATTACTGTGCATGGTGACTGCAGCCATGAAATTAAGACACTTGCTCCTTGAACCTAGACAGCATATTAAAAAGAAAAGACCTCACTTTGCTGACAAAGATCCATATAGTCTAAGCTATGGTTTTTCCCAGTAGTCAGGTATGAATGTGAGTTGGACCATAAAGAAGACTGAGCACCGAAGAACTGATGCTTTCAAACTGTGGTGCTAGAGAAGACTCTTGACAGTTTCTTGGACAGCAAGGAGATCAAGCCAGTCAATCCTAAAGGAAATCAACCCTGAATATTCATTGGAAGGATTGATGCTGAAGCTGAAGCTCCAATACTTTGGTCAACTGGTGTGAAGAGCCGACTCACTAGAGAAGCCCTTGGTGCTGGGAAAGATTGGCAGGAGGAGAAGGGGATGGGAATGAGATGGTTGGATGGCATCACTGACTCAATGCATATAAGTCTGAGCAAACTTTGGGAGATAGTGAAAGACGGGGAAGCCTGGCATGCTGCGGTCCACGGGGTTGCGAAGATTCAGACATGACTTAGTGACTGAACAATAACAAATAAGTCCATGTTAATATTGAAGTTCAAACACATATTGGATAAGTGTTTAAATAAATAAATGGAAAAGGACAGCTTTTCCTTACAGAGGATTTCAGTTAATAGAGGTGGAATGAATAATGATACAAAAAGTCATCACTTTACAAACATCATAGTAATAATTTTTTCAGACAAAAATCATCAATAGATGTTGAAATTAGTGGGATAAATGATTATGCTATGACAGGTATTTGTATTATCCCAGTGTATTTCCCCACAAGATATTCATTAATTCCAAAGAGAAAAAGGTAACTTGTTTACAATGGAGAAACTATCTTAACCCCATGGTTATAGTTAATATCACCAGTATAAGGCACACTGATATTACATATTCCTGATATATTGTGCTGATAAGGACACACATCACTTCTGTGATTTTGTTGCCAAAAATGTATAACCAAAGTTTAGTTGTGAGAACACATAGGGTAAACCCTAAGGAATATTTTATAAAATAACTCTTTAAAATATCACAGTCATAAAGAGAAAGGACTCTGTGGAACTGTCTCAGAATGAAAGTGCTAAAGAGATAATGACAATGAAGTGCAACCTTATGAAATCATGGTCAAGGATATTAGTTGTACCATTGGCAAAATTCAAATTAGGTCTGTAGATTAGTTACTAATATTGTACTAATGTTAACTTTTTGTTCAGGATCATTATACAGTGTTAACATTGGAAGATATTAATATTTAAGGAAACTTGGATGAGGGTTATATATTTTCCAATATTTTTAAAATTCTGAAATTATTATAAAATAAAAATTAAAAACATTTAAAAGTATTTAAAAATGTATTATATCTGTTATTTGGTATATTTTTAGTTTAGTAATTTTTTATCCCTATTATTGCTGAGTGGCTTTTCCTTTTTCTTAGTTTATAAGTTGTTTTTAAATTTTTATCCCCTCCCAAACAGATTCAGCTTTTTTTATTATTATTTCTATTCCTTTTGTTTTATTGTTCTTTTACTGGCTATTAAGTTTATTATTATTTATTTACTTTATTTTTAGCTCATTCTTCCTTTGAATTTTGTTTTAGTTACCTTTAGAAGCGACTTAGCAGCAGCAGCAGTGTCATTTAGTGAATTTATTACATAAGACTGCTGTAATAAATTACCAAAAACTAAGTGATTAAAAAAACCACAAATTTATTATTTCCCTGTTCCTGAAGCTAGAAGTTTAAGATCAAGGACCATGTTCTCTTTGAAACCTCTAGGAAAGGACCCATTTAAAAATTGTCTTAATTTGGAGGATAATTTTTTTACTGTGTTGTGTCGGTTTCTGCAGTACAACAATGTGAATTAGCCATAAGTCTACATGTAACCCCTCTGTCTTGAGTCTCCCTCCCACCTTCCCATCCCACCCCTCTAGGTCATCACAGAGCACCAGGCTGAGCTTCCTGTGTTATACCTCAACTTCCCATTAGCTATCTGTCTTACACACGATAATGTATATATTTCAGTGCTACTCTCTCAACCCATCCCACTCTCTGCTTCCCCCCATACTGTGTCCACAAATCCATTTTCTGTGTCCCTGCCTTGTAAATAGGTTAATCAGTACCATTTTTTCTAGATTTCATATGTATGTGCTAATATGGGATATTTGTTTTTCTCTTTCTGACTTACTTTGTATAACAGGCTCTAGGCTCATCCACCTCAATTCAACTGACTCAAATTCATTCCTTTGTATTACTGAGTAATATTCCATTGTATATATGTATAACTTCTTTATCCATTCATCAGTCAATGGGTGTCTAGGTTGCTTCCATGTCCTGGCCATTGTAAATAGTGCTACAGTGAACACTGGGGTACGTGTGTCCTTTTGAATTATGGTTTTCTCAGGGTATATGCCAAGTAGGGGGATTGCTGGGTCATATGGTGGATTTATTCTTAGCTTTTTAAGGAATCTCCGTACCATTCTCCATAGTGGCTCTGTCAGTTTACGTTCACACCAACAGCACAGGGGGGCTCCCAGGAAAGGACCCATCTACGCCTCTTCCAGCTCCTGGGAGCCCTGGCTGTTCCTTGGTTGGTGATGGCATCACTCCAGTCCCTGTCTCGGCCTCACCTGCTCTTCTTCTTGTGTCTCTGTCACTAATTATTTAGTAAGGACATCAGTCCTAATGGATTTAGGGCCACCCTACTCCAGTAAGACCGCATCCTAACTTGATTACTTCTTGAAAAGACCCTAGTTTCAAATAAGGCCATACTCACAGGTACCAGGGATAAGGATTGGAACATATTTCCTGGGGCAGTACAACTTAATTGCTCACATTTTTTTCATATTTTTAAAATTTTCTGATTCATGCATTTAAAGGACATACTTTTGTCTCTAAGTAACACTTTAGCTGCATCCCACAACTTAAAAAATAAACTTTTGCAGATGTGTAATATGTATAGAAACAAAAGTCTATTAATAAGTACGATGCTCTATGAATTTCAATAATTCAACATACCTGTGTAACAAGTACCCAGATTACACAATATTTCTTGTACTCTAGAAGTCGTCTTGAACATCTTTCTAGTCACTATCCACTCAAGAATAATTAGTATCCTGGTTTCTAAAAGCATTGATTAGTTTGGCTTATTTAGCTTTAAGTAAGTGGAACATAGATCATGTAGTCTTATGTACCTGGCTTCTTTTGTTAAACATTTTGTTTGTGAGATTCAGCCCTGTTCTTACATGGTGTTGACAATGATTCACTCCTGTTGTTGTCTAGGATTCCATTTTTTATCCATTCTCCTCTTGTCGGGCATTTAGCTAGTTTCCAGTTGTTAGTTAATAGTTGCCATAAATAGTCTGTATGTCTTTAATAAACACACATATGCATTTCCGTTTTGAATTACCTGGGAGGAGAATTACTTGGTGACAGAGTTGGCAAAAGTTCAGTTTTTGTCAGTAGTGCCATATAGATTCCAAAATTGGTATATCAATTAACTTTCTCATCAGCAACGCAAAGTTTGTCAGCTCTTGCCAACAGTTATTATTTTCTGCTTTTTTTCTTTTCTTTAAAGAATTCTGGCTGTGTGGTATTATCTAAAGGTCCTATTAAAGTGTCTTGTGAAGATTGGATGAAAAACAGAAAAGTCAGCCATACTCAATTTAAAAGAAAATAAAATTGCTTTCTTAGAGGACTTTCTGAGCTGGCTAATTAATGAATTTGCACACAGAATAAAGGAATATGTACTTATTTTTATTCTCACTCAAATCTCTGGCACATGACTTTCTCTAAATGGCTGAAGGTGGTGATATATGAACAGTTGATAATTTCTGAGCACTTTCATCTTTACAGTACACATCTAATGAGTTTATGTCTTCATTCTTAATTACTTCAGCAATAGATATTATATGATCCCATGTGAAAAGACATATTTAATTAATATGGCCTCTTAAAGCTTTGTGAGGAAACATTTCCTCGGTTTGTCGTATAAATTTATAGGCTCCATCATGGATATCACTCATGCAATAAGTGCCTCAGGAAAAGAGTGCTAAGCAAAGCCACTCAGCAGTCTGGTGTCAAACAGGGAAGGGAGGCAGCACCTTTATTTTCAATGTAAGGTCCCGGGGTGGAACACAAAGAAGAGACGCGGATCATCTCAAGTGTTACCAGATTTATGACAGGTTCTCCTCTTAACCAATTTTTAGAACGAGGGAAGGGAGGTGGCAGTGATTCTTCTGATACTTTGAGGGTGAAAAATGGAAGGCAGATGGCTGGGGTCATCTCCTAAGATTTTGTTGTTGTCTTTTTTGACATTTTAGAAACACTTTTTAAGGTTTTGGTTTCTTTACTACTGTGAGAAAATGGACAATTAGAAGATAGTTTAAAAAGTAGAAAAAATTCCAATACCCTGGTATAATCACTATTGTGGTATAAATTTCTTTCCAGTCTTCTTATTTTGTAACATGGTTGATTATCCTATATATATATCTTCAATTTCACTTCACAGTCTTTACAAACATCACTTTAATGCCTACAAAGCATATTATTTAGATATTGCTTAAGTTGATTATTCATTTTGTTCACAGTTACCCATTTTTGAGAAAGAGATAATGATAGTTTTGTGGCTATTCCTCAAGTAGTTAGCTGACTAACCTTTTCTGTATCTCCATCTCTAAAATGGAATTCTGGATCATTGCGCCTCTTCTTTCTATTGCTGAATCCATACACATCTAAATATCCAAGACAGCCATTGACATTTTGTTGAGGTGAAGAGCTTTTCATGAGAGATTTGGGATCCAGAAGGGTAGACCTGGGGTTAACAGCGGACTGATTTTCATGCATTTTAATTACTGACAAACCCAAATTAGATTCTCAGATAAAATAGCATCAGGTATTAACAGGGACCAGGAGGTCAGAGGTTCCAGGGCTCTGCCAACTTTACCAGCCATCAATGCTATAATTGATTAAAGCATCACAGGGTAATATTTTGCTAAGTGTGTTACAGCATTTCTTCTCGTTAGGTGCTACATTTACTTGCTGCTGTAAAACATGCTGAAATAATTAGATTACTGGCAATCATAGGGAAAATAACGTCTGCTATGGGTAGGATGTCACAATATTTCAAGGAAAAAAATCCAAGATACTTCTTTCATAGCCTGCACATTTTCTGTCTCATTTTTATCCTTTGTTCACTTGCTAAGTCCTCACTGCTTTGCTAACAGGCAGAAAAGAATCAGATTTCTCTGGGATGTCAATTGCACAATACTGGAATGTATAGATAGAGCTGATATGTTTCCCCGGAGGTCTTTAGAGATGGAATATCTATCTGGATATTTATATAGAATATCAGAGTGAGAACTTTTTCAAGACTCTATGGATTTTACAGTATTATAGTGGGTGCTCTGGGGATCCTAGAAGGAACCCTGAATTGGAGACTGTTCGTTTTAGGGTCCCATTTCCTGGCTTTTTGTTGTCTAATGCTACCGAGCTTCACTCTCTTTATCTGTAAAAATAAAGAAGTTGAATTATGGATTCAGCTACCTCTTCTTGCTTTAGTTGGCTGTTAGAAAAAATTGTCTCTTTTCAAGCTGCCTACAGAGAGAGAGCAAAAGATCTTATGTGTTAAGTCCAAGAAGCAGAATCACAGAATAGGAAATTAAGAAAGTTTGGAAGCAGGTGAGGGGTGCATCTGAAAAGGTCTGGTGTCATCGACTAGTGGGAGCAACTGGAAATTAACTGACTTGCTGTTGCTTACCCCACCGCCCCACCCCCCCGCCCACCAGAATGTGAGGTCCATGAGAGACTGCCCTGTCTTTTATTTCAGTTAGGTGACTATTGCCTAGTATAGTTTCTATAATCCAAAAGTGTCAATAAGTATTTGTTAAGGGGTGAAGTAGTGGATAGATTTGCTCAGTAGTAGAAATTGTAATATACGATGCAGGTCCATGCAATTACTATTCACAAGGAGGAAAGACGTTCCCGGCAAAGTACCCACATCTTTTGATTGCCTTCACACCCAAGAATTGAGCTGGAGATGAGTCTATGTAAAATCTAGAGCTGTCTTCTTAACTGATTGGGTGGCAGCTGGATTGACTTTCAGGGATACAGTTCAGGTACTAAAAAGACTGGAAATGCTAGATTGGTTTTACTTTTCATTTTGAAGTTGTTCACCTAAATAAGTCCTAAATCTTATCATTCACACGTCTATGTTTGTATCCTTTCTTAAATACCAACTTTAGTTTTTAGAAGTTTTAGAATTACAGAGAAAAATTTAAAGTTTTTTACTGGAGTATAGATACTTTACAATGTTGGGCTAGTTTTTACTGTACAGCAAAGTGAATCAGCTAAACGTATACATATATCCACTCTTTGTTGGATTTCCTTTGACAAGATACTACAGAGAATTCCTTTACACCTGCATCCAGTTGCCCTGTTGTTGCTATTTTACAGGAACATGGTACATTTGTTACACTTATTGAACTAGTATTGACACATTGCTGCTAAGTTGCTTCAGTCGTGTCCGGACTCTGTGCGACCCCACAGACGGCAGCCCACCAGGCTCCCCTGTCCCTGGGATTCTCCAGGCAAGAACCTGGAGTTGGTTGCCATTTCCTTCTCCAATGCATGAAAGTGGAAAGTGAAAGTGAAGTTGCTCAGTCGGGTCTGACTCTTAGCGACCCCATGGACTGTAGCCTACCAGGCTCCTCCACTCATGGGATTTTCCAGGCAAGAGTACTGGAGTGGGGGGCCATTGCCTTCTCCATTACTATTAACTAAAGTTCATAAATTCCTTAGTTTTACCTAACAGCCTTTCTCTGTTCCAGTATTTAGTTACATTTAGTTTTCCTGTCTCTTCAAGTTCCTCATGATTGTGACACTTTCTCACACTTCTCATTTTTAGATGACCCAGACAA
This sequence comes from Oryx dammah, assembly GCF_014754425.2. Lineage (NCBI taxonomy): Eukaryota > Metazoa > Chordata > Mammalia > Artiodactyla > Bovidae > Oryx > Oryx dammah. The sequence continues at coordinate 44,009,497 of NW_024070197.1, forward strand.
TTTGGAGGAGTACTGGTCATCTTTTTAAAATGCCACACTACTGGAATTTGTCTGATGTTTTTCTCATGATTATACCAGAGTTGTGAGTTTAGGGGAAGTGAAAGTGAAGTCGCTCAGTCATGTCTGACTCTTTGCGACCCCCATGGACCATAACCTACCAGGCTCCCCTTTCCATGGGATTTTCCAGGCAAGAGTACTGGAGTGGGTTGCCATTTCCTTCTCCAGGGGATCTTCTTCCCAACCCAGCGATCAAACCCGGGTCTCCCACATTGCAGGCAGTTGCATTACCAGCTGAGCCACAAGGGAAGCCCGAGTTTAGGGGAGGAAAACCACAAAAATAAGTACCATTTTCATCAAGGAATTACACTATCAACATGACTTGTCACTGTTGCTATTGACCTGATCACCTGGCTAAGGAAATGTTTGTCAGGTGTCTCCATGTGAGGTCACTCTTTTCCTTCCTCTTTTCTTTCCTAAACACTTTATTTAAAAAAATTTTAAAATATAAATTTATTTATTTTAATTGGAGGCTAATTACTTTACAATATTGTATTGGTTTTGCCATACATCAACATGAATCCACCACAGATGTACACATGTTCCCCATCCTGAACCCCCTTCCCTCCTCCCTCCTCCCTCCCCATACCAGCCCTCTGGGTCATCCCAGTGCACCAGCCCCAAGCATCCAGTATTGTGCATCGAACCTGGACTGGCGATTCGTTTCTTATATGATATTATACATGTTTCAATGCCATTCTCCAAAATCATCCCACCCTCTCCCTCTCCCACAGAGTCCAAAAGACTGTTCTATACATCTGTGTCTCTTTTGCTGTCTCGTGTACAGGGTTATTGTTGCCATCTTTCTAAATTCCATATATGTTAGTATACTGTATTGGTGTTTTTCTTTCTGGCTCACTTCACTCTGTATAATCGGCTCCAGTTTCATCCACCTCATCAGAACTGATTCAAATGTATTCTTTTTAATGGCTGAGTAATTCTCCATTGTGTATATGTACCACAGCTTTCTTATCCATTCGTCTGCTGATGGACATCGAGGTTGTTTCCATGTCCTGGCTATTATAAACAGTGCTGCGATGAACATTGGGGTACACGTGTCTCTTTCAATTCTGGTTTCCTTGGTGTGTATGCCCAGTAGTGGGATTGCTGGGTCATAAGGCAGTTCTATTTCCAGTTTTTTAAGGACTCTCCACACTGTTCTCCATAGTGGCTGTACTAGTTTGCATTCCCACCAGCAGTGTAAGAGGATTCCCTTTGCTCCACACCCTCTCCAGCATTTATTGCTTGTAGACTTTTGGACTGCAGCCATTCTGACTGGCGTGAAATGGTACCTCATTGTGGTTTTAAAGTTACTGTGCACAGGCCCCACTTAAGGAGTGGGAAACTATGCTCCACCTCCTTGGAGACAGAGTGCTTCCCAGGTGGTGCTAGTGGTAAAGAATCCACCTGCCAGTACAGGAGACTCAAGAGATGAGGGTTCAATCCCAGGGTCAGGAAGATCTCCTGGAGTAGGAAATGGCACCCCACTCCAGTATCCTTGCTTGGAAAATGCCATGGGCAGAGAAGCCTGGTGGGCTACAGTCCATGGTGCCACTAAGAGTCATATACAACTGAGCACACACACACACACACACACACCCCTTGAGGAGAAAATAATATAGAAATATTTGCAGTTCTTCTGAATGACAGATTCATCACTTCTCCCCTAATTTAATTTGCTCAACCATGTCCATATGAACTAATGGATATTTATAATATACTTTGAGTTATAATCTAATATTATTTAATTTATATTGCTGCCTAATTGTTCCAGCATTGTCAGTTGGGAGTGCTTTCAACTGGCTCCTTTGTCCCTTTGATATGTCCACATCAGTGTAGAATTTTTGTTTTGCTATGCTTTTTAGTTTTTTAGTACATCTTTGCTTTCAGCTATGAAGAGATGCTCCAGGCTCATTTTGTATATCTCTTATCCCAAACCTATACTTCTCCTAAGATATGGAACCTTTAAAAATCTACTTTTTTCTTCTTTGAGAATGTTTTGCGTCTTATTTTCAGCTGTAGCTGTGCTCAAAAACTTTTATTGTTAACTTCTCCATATGTCAGTCCAGAGGTGCAGGTATTAAAAGAAAGTTTCCAGGTTCTATTACTAAATAGGAGTTTAGAAATAGTCTTGCAATTTCTCTTCTGAGGCTCCTATATCACCAGTGTCAAATGCTGTAGCTTGTTAACAAGAAAGCTACTACCCAGAGAGGTCTTAGAAATGCCAATTAGAGTCAGATCATTTATTTATAAATGTACGATTTCATTTCACATTTTATCATGGGGCAAAGCATGCCTTGCCCCTTTAACTGTCAAGATTACTGAGCTGGGCAGAACGAATGACATGTTCTCCAAATGACATTTCTGACTTACACAGCTGCTTCCTTTCTCCCTAACGGCTCCTGCCTCTCCTGAATTCATGGAGGGCGGGCTTTTTATTGCTTTTAAAGACTGTTTTCTGTGGAAAGAAGAAAAGATGAACTTCTCTTGGTTAAGTAATAGGTATAAACAGACCAGTTGATGCACATAAGAAGGATAATTTTAACCCTGGGCAAGTTCTTGGGTTGGTTTATTGAGTGATATTTTTAAAAAGTGGCAGCATATAACACACACTCTTTCCCGAATCATTCTAGGTCTTAGACCTGTGAAGAAAGCCTTTCCCTTGGTAATGTGTAGATTCTGACAGAGCAAAAATATTCCACTGGGATTCTCCAGGGTATCTTGTCTGACTGGGGAGCAATTTCTTTTGGCCTGGGGGAAAATTGTACATTTGGGTCTGCGAAAAAGACAGGCCACCTCTGGCACCGTCTCCTGCTTCTGGAGACTCAGATTTTTAACATCCTCTTTGGCAGCTGCATCTCAGTGGACTGACCAGAGGCAATGTAAATCCCTGTCTCCAAAATCAGGCAGCAAATGAATTATTCCAGGTGAACTCAATTAACAACACCTATACCTGTCATAATATTGTAAACAAGATCCACAATTTAGAGTGTGTGCATGCTTAGTTGCTTCAGTCGTGTCTGACTCTTTCCAACCCCATGGACTATAGATCTCCAGGCTCCTTTGTCTGTAGGATTTTCCTGGCATGGGTTGCCATGCCCTCCTCCAGGGGATCTTCCCCACCCAGGGATCGAACCTGCATCTCCTGCGTCTCCTGCATTGCAGGCAGATTCTTTACTGCTGAACCACCTGGGAAGCCCTAATTTAAAGAGTAGGGGCAGTATTTAGCCACATCTCAAAAATACAGCAAGGTGAACTAGGAAAATGGAGCAAGGAAGTTTTATTTTTGATTTCTACTAAGATATTTGATTGACTTGTCAATAACTGTCACAAGCATGTTTTTAGTTTTATAACTACTTAGAATAAACTTTCGGAGAAGGCAATGGCACCCCACTCCAGTACTCTTGCCTGGAAAATCCCATGGATGGAGGAGCCTGGTAGGCTGCAGTCCATGGGGTCGCTAAGAGTCGGGCACAACTGAGCAACTTCACTTTCGCTTTCCACTTTCATGCATTGGAGAAGGAAATGGCAACCCACTCCAGTGTTCCTGCCTGGAGAATCCCAGGGACGGGGGAGCCTAGTAAGCTGCCATCTGTGGGGTCTCACAGAGTTGGACACGACTGAAGCGACTTAGCAGCAGCAGCAGAATAAACTTTAATTATATGTGTGTCTGTGAATGTTCCTCAAAAGAAATTTTTTCAAAATACCATAAAGTTGTTGACCTGGGTTGACTGATATCTGAAAACTTCAAAATTCACATTGCTGATAGGGTCTCTCTCTCTTTTTTAAAATTCTTTTCCTGGATGAGTCATTTGACAAACTCAAACCTTCCTCTTCAGATACATAATGAGATGCTATTACTATTGGAATTGCTAGACACCCTTTGATACATGAAACCTCACTAGTTCAATCATATTTATTGTAAGCTGTGAAATAATTATTAGCTGTAACTTTCGTTCAGGCAAGTTCAACTTTTCTTTTGAATAGCCTCTCCTTTATATAGGGCTCTGCTTCCAAATTAACCATCAATCAGGAGAAATTTCTGTTGAGGCCAGCTTTGTGGACTTTCTGCCCTGGAGCCCAAATTTACAGGTCTCCATTGGCTTCACTTTTGGTGGGTAGAATCAAATGTGATGAGAGGCGAAGGGCTCTCTCCATTCCCACCAAGTGACCTCATGGTTGATACAGAATGGGAACTCAAATTGCAGGGCTATTAAACTGAAAGGCCTCCTTTACACTTGCCCATTTCCAGGTAGAGCTTGAAAGATATCCACATTAAAGTTTACTACGTATGAAATGTACATAATGGTGCAAGGCAAAATGTGTGACAGTCTCCTGGCAGGATTCATCAATCATTCCGTACTTTTTTTTCAGTAGGGATAAAGGGCTCAGCATGACTCGAGTAAGGGTTTACATCCCAGGAATCTTGGTTTAGTAGAAATATATCCTCTGAGTTATTTTTTATTAATAGCTCTTCGGGGAGAAAAGGTTGTAAGAAAATTCCCCCTTCTTGGACCATGGATTTATTACTAAAAGCCCATATCAAATCTCTTGATCCATTAAGTACTGTGTGTTACTATACATCATAGGTGACTATCTTTGGGGAAACAGTGACACAGTGTGTAAGACAGACAATACTTTGTGGATTGAAGCTGTTCAGTACACTTTGCTGCTCCTCATTTTTTTTTTTAACCAAGGATGATAAGGAAATGGGATATACCATGAAGTTAGAGATTTGATTAACTGATAATTACTAATTTGTTTGCTAATATTTTAGCAATTTTCAAAGATTAAAGGATTTTGAAATACTCATGCTTTTAAAATACTCCAACTGTTCACCAGACATTTTAGCTAAAAATAGGTAATATTTTTTGAGTGCCAGTATGTGCTAGACACCCTATTAACTGCTTTAGGTGTATTGGCTCACTGATTGTTCTTCATTTTCTCTGAGGTCAGTGTAAGTATTGGCTTCAATTTAATAAGTTGGTAATTGAGGCTCAGGAGGGTTAAGTGTTTTGCCCAAGGTTTCACAGCTGTTCAGTGTGGGGGCTAGCATTTGAACCAAGGCAGTCTGCCTATATTCTTGACTTTTCCTCTCAACTGTCTGCCAAATAATATAAATTGCTGCTGAGGTCTAGTCTAACCTCTTCTAACATTCTAGATGTAGGCCAGCTTCAACACACCTCAATAAGAACTCTCTGAAACTCTAGTCTTTTGTGATTAAAAAAATAATTTTCCCTTATTATCTAAAAAATCTCCATTCTTATAGCTTTTTAATTTTCTGCTTCTAATTGTCCCTAGTATATATCAAGACACTTTAGGAAATAGAGAGTCTTGTGTGGGCCTTGAGTGTTTTTATTTTAATTATTAGTCAGCAAAAGGTGAGTCCTGTTTCTGAGTGTTAGCCCACATGTGTTTAAAGGCAACTATGAGAAGGAAATGGCAACCCACTCCAGCGTTCTGGCCTGGAGAATCCCATGGACAGAGGAACTTGGTAGGCTACAGTCCATGGGGTCACAAAGAATCAGACACGACTGAGCAACTTCACTTTCTTTCTATCATGACCCTTCAGCCCCATCCACTACTTTTTCAGGCTGAACATCATCAGTCCCTACAAGTATCATTGATATAAAATAATGATGATAATAAATGTAATACCTAACAATTTCAGAGGAGTGTGCCAAGTACTTAGACAAGCAGGAATGCACTGAGTCTTATGGAGACCCTGTAATATTTTTCCATTTTATAAATGAACAACTGAAGCTTAATCATTTAGGTTACATGTTGAGGCCTTGTAGATGGCAGATGAATTTCCAACCCAAGTCTGTCTGTCTCTAGCGCCTTTGTTCCTGCCGTAATGCTCCTCCTGGTGGCAGCCCTCCTACAGCCTTTCTATGGTTGATCCCCAGAATCCATTATCAGGTGTGGGACCAGGTAGCCACCCTGTGACCTCTGTTTCTGTCCTGATTTTTGATCCCATTGCCCCGGTCCCCTTCTCATCTGGATAACTATCTATATTTAGTGTCGTTTTTTGTGAAGGCCTCTATCAAACTGGCTGCAGAATGGATTCCAGTTTCTTAGGCCCTATTCCTTTTCTTTTTCATTCCTTACAGGTATTCCAATGGAAAATCAAAACAATGCAAACACTTCCTATAGGTAGCCTCTAACCAGTCTTTCGTCTTGGAGTATGGTGACCTACTGGTTCCAGTTTGTTTGAGACTTTTCCAGTTTGGGCATTGAAAGACAACATCTTAGGACCTCTTCAGTCCTGGGCAAATCAGGGCAAGTCACCTTAACTGGGAGGGTAAATGGACAAGCTCTTAGCATGGAGGGCTTTTGGATGGGTTTGAGACAGAAGGGGAGTATAACCTCCTAAAACTCAACACAAACATTCATTGATTAGAGAGAGGGTTGTAACCATGCTGCCAGTAAATGGCAGAGCCCTCTTTCAAACACATGCCAGGCTAAGTCCAAGTAAGACATAGTTGGGCCCTTGTCAAACACTGGCTTTAGGGTGAGCTCTCCTAGAAAAGTGCCAGTGACATAGACCTAAATTCCTTGAGTTACTAAAATTTCTGTGTAGGAAGAGATTCCTAGAAGGTAGCATTTCAGGCATAGTCTAAGTTATGTAGACTAAGACTTCTCCCTTCCAAGTACTAACAAGGCCCAAGCCTTCTTAGCTTCTGAGATCAGACAAGATTGGGGACATTCAGGGTGGAATGGCCGTAGACTAAACTAAGACTTCTAGGTCTGTTCTTCTAGATATTATATCTTTATTATTATAGCCTCAAGATATAGTCATAGCTTTATGGAGGCAGCCTCATCATTTCTGACTCTAGAGTTTTATTCCAGTTTTTTTTTCACCTTAACTAAGTTAGTCCAGGATCCTGACATTTGTATTTTTCTTCTTCCTCTATTATTTTTGGTTGCCTGAAAATACCCTTATAATTATTTCAGATTTCTGAATGTTAGTTTGTATTCTAGATTTTCCTGTGGCTAACATCTATCTAAGCATGTAAGCTAAGTGCCTAGTGACGCCTCAAAATAACAGTGTTACAGATAGAAAACAATTGCATGTTCACTGGAATTATAGATAATTGCATGGTTTGGAAGATTCCTGCCTTTTGGAATATGACAACTGCAAATAAAACTTAATGTGCATACCTTAGAAGTTCTATTTTGCCATCAGGAAACATTGATTTCTTTCTTGCTATAATAATAGCTGTTAAACTATCTGGTTATCCAACCTATTTCAACCTGAAAAAGTATAAGAAGATAATATGAGCTCATATGTACACAGGTATCATTAAGAAAGATTTCTCACAAATAGTTCTTATGCAAATAAGAAGTTGGTTAAACACTAGATGTGTTACTTTATTTGGTCTTCACAACAAATCTATGGGCTTCCCAGGTAGCTCAGTGGTAAAGAATCTGCCTGCTGATACAAGAGATGTGGGTTTGATCCCTGGGTCAGAAAGATACTCAGAGGAGGAAATGGCAACCCACTCCAGTATCCTTGCCTGGAGAACTCCACGGACGGAGGAGCCTGGCAGACTACAGTCCATGGGGTTGCAAAGATCAGACATGACTGAGTGACTGAGCATAGCACATACAAATCTATAGTAATCACTGACATTAACTGAGTGCTTACTATGTGTCAAGCACTGTTTTTAGTATCTTACTTGTATCTCTCATTTAATGATGACAATATCTCTAGGAGGAAAGATTAGGAATACTTTCTAAACCTGGCCAAAGTTAAACTGGTAAAATTACTTACTGTTTGCTTTACAGGAAATCTCAAAGCAGGCCTTACTAGTGCTCAATAATGTCCCTAAGGCTTCAGTCTCCTTTGGCGCTTTTTTCCTAACAATTCAGTGAATCATCAGTGTATTAAAAGATGGCTGCAACAGCCCCAAGAATGACATCCTCATAGAAAAACACCCAAAGCAGGAAACAACATAGGAAGTGTCATAGGGCCCCTTCTTTGTACTGCTCTTTAATACTCAGAAATGAAAATCCTTCCTAGGTGACCCCAGAAGATTCCCTTTTTCAATTCATTAGTTAGAATTAAGTCATATCATCATGCTCACCTTCCAGGGAAGCTGGAGAAATGAATATGTGGCAAAGGGAAATGAAGTTGTCTTGCTGGGCTTAGAAGTGTCTGTCCACTCAATCATGCCCAACTCTTTGTGACACCATGGACTGTGGCCTGCCAGGCTTCTCTGTCCATGGGATTCTCCAGGCAAGAATACTGGAGTAGGTTGCCATTTCCTTCTCCAGGGGAATCTTCCTGACCCATGGATTGAATCCGTGTCTCTGTGTCTCCTGCATTTGAGGGTGGATTCTTTACCAGGGCCTTAAAATAGTGTTTCTCAAACATTTTGGTCTCAGGACCTGTTTTCACTATTGAAAACAGAGAGCTTTGTTTATATGAGTTGTAACTATTGTTATTAGTTATAGCTAATAGAAATTAAAACTGGTAAACTAAAAAAAATTAGTGATGTGTTAAAGATAGCAAGAAAAATGCATCTTAATATTAAAATATTTTTACTAAAAATATTTTCCAAAAAAATTAGCTAGAAGAGTGGTATTGCTTTACATTTTTGTAGATCTTTTTAATGTCTGACTTAACAGAGGACACCTTGATTCTCATAGCTCCTTCTGTTCAATCTGTTGTGATAAGTTGTTTTAGTTGAAGTATGTGAGGAAAATCCAATCTCACACAGATATTTAGTGGGAAAAGGTAGTATATTTTTAAAGCCCATTTTAGATAAGTGTGGATATTCTTTATTGACACTGCCCAGACTCACCAAGTGGTAGTTTCTTAAGATTTATTGCAATGTGAGATCTGAAACCTTATCAATAAACATTTTGAATTCTGTTTTGTAAAAATCCACTGGTCTGTTTTGTAATTTGAAGGGATCTTTCACCCACATATGACTTTGTAACCTCATGCATTGGTCATTTGGAAAATATTGGTTCACTGAGTTATGCAGATCTTCTAAATATTAAATTTTATTATACAATATACAAATCATATTCATCCATATCACCACTGATTTCATCACAAATCTTTACATATTGGGAAATTATCAAGCTCTCAGTGGCAGATACAAGTTTTCCCAAAATTCTAATTTTCACTTGAAAGCTCATATTTTGTTATTTGTAGTAAACACTATCAGTTGTTTTCCTTGAAGTGTGAAGTTCATATTGTCTGCCAGATACCTAAGTCTGGATAACCATGGTTTTTTAGTTGTTCTTTTAAGTAAAACTGATGTTCCATGATATTAAAAAAAAAAAAAGTGGTTAGTTCAGCCTGTAACTCAAACCTTTGCGCAGATTGCCTTTCCTTGAGACATAGTACTTTAGTATGCCCAGAAATGCTTCATGCATGCTTCTCACTTTACCACACATGATCATTAAAAAATGGATATTTGAAGGTCAGAATTTAACGTGTTAGGACTTAAATTAAGGTCAGGACTAATTTGTCAGTAATTTTTATTGTTCCATCAAGTGAGCTTTTCAGTGAAACTGACCTTTTTTTTTTTTTTATGACAGTACCTGGCTACTAAAGCAGTTTGGTGCCCTGCCTTGATTCATTCTAGGGTACCCACTACTATGGTACCCAATTTTACCCACTACTAATTTCACCACAGTAAAAACAGATAAATAATGTCTTAGCATTCTTATGAAAATAGTTTATTTCTTGCAGACTCCCTGAGAGGGTCTTAGGGACCTCAAGTGTCTGTGGACCACACTTTTAAAACTGTTCTCTTAGACAATTAGTAATTCACCTCCTGAAGTTATGGACAAACAGCTAACCAATCAAAATCAAAGTTTTATTAGCAGTGACAAGAAAAGAATGGCTGTTGTATAGACACAGCTGCAGGGATTTCTCTGGTGGTCCAGTGGTTAAGACTGCTCTTCCAGCGCAGGGTGTATGGGTTCAATTCCTGGTCAGGGAACTAAGATCCTGCATGCTGCATGGCATGGGCAAAAAATTAGACATCCCTGCTTGCCAGACATATCTGAGTTCTGAGACAGCAGGCCTGGGACTCAACTACAGGGTTGCTTGGCTTCTTAGCATTTGCTTTTAATCACTATTTTTTTCTTCTGCCTCCCGGGAGATATTGTCAATGCCCAGCCCACAGTGCTAGTCTGATCTTGCTGTTCTTCAGTTCCCCACCCTTCATGGAATTCATGCCCTCTATTGTCTCTGCAGGACATTTCTGCAACTTGTGCCCTTCAGCTTTAGATACATGCAGCTCATTCATTCTCCAGTCACACGCTACCCCTTGCTGTTCACATTGTTCCCCACTCACAGAGTGGCACTTGCTGCCATCACTATCTGTTGAAACCCCACCAAGACCATATACCACCTCTTTCATGAAACCTTCCCAGTATGTGCATCTAAATTAATCTATCTCCTGTGACCTCATATTATTGTAATACTGACTGCACCTTGATGTGTATTACATAGAGTTGTTTCCATTCCTGTTTCTCTTACTAAATTTCAATTTTATTAAGGTTGTGGTCCATGACTTGCTTCATCTTTATGTGTTACGCTAGAAAGCACAGGTCCTAGTATCTCATGGATGTTCATAACCTTTTGTTGGGTGGAATTTCACTCACAAAGTGTTCTGATACACAGAGCACAAAACATACTAGTGAATGTCTAAAATGATCTATCTTGACGTTGGCTAGACATAACATAGGACAATTAGGATTGATTTTTGATACATATTCATCATTAACTTGATGTATTTTCGGTCTCTGAGAGTTGCTTCATAATCAGATGTAAGTGTAGAAACAAATATCACCTCTTTGATTTTATTTTTATTTTACTGTTTCCTTTAACAAGTTTTATTTCCTCCATACCAATGTGCACGATGAAATGAGAGATCATTTTTGGATATACAAAGTCTTCCTTGACTCAAAGTCTTTGAGGTGGTTGATATGAAAATTTGACACAGGTGTGTGATTCTTCTGCTAATTTAAGCTACTTTATCAAACTCAATGCTGATGCAAATGAAAACTCTGGATTAAAATTTTTTCAAGTTACTAAAATAAAAGTTCATGAAAAAATAAAGCTCTATCTAGATTCTTCTTCTAAAGGCTAGATAATGAGCCTCAGTTAGTGGTTTGCAAACCTAGAGTATAGCATAGCTGGAAAATGGAGGTGACAGAGCTTGCTCCACCACTACACTTAAGAGCACTTATCAAATGCCTTTTTTTAAAAACATAAATTTATTCAGGATCAGTGGGAAATTGTGATTTAGGGTCTGCAACCATGATGTGTGTGTGTGTGTGTGTGTGTGTGTGTGTGTGTGTGTGTGCACGTGCTAAGTCGCTTCAGTCGTGTCCAACTCTGTGCGACCCTGTGGACTGTAGCCCACCAGGCTCCTCTGTCCATGGAATTCTCCAGGCAAGAATACATGAGCTGGTTGCCGTGCCCTCCTCCAGGAGATCTGCCTGACCCAGGGATCAAACCTGCATCTCCTGCGTTGGCAGGCAGGTTCTTTACCACTAGTGCCACCTGGGAAGCCCCCAAATGCCTCTATAAGGAGGACTTCTCACTCCAGGGTGTTATACAAGCAGCTCTGTAGAAGACGGAAAAACTAAGCTTCAGGGAGTGGTAAACTTGTTTTTAGTCAGGTTTATTTACATACAGTAAAACTCATCCTTTTCAGAGTTTTGACACTCAGTTGCATCACCACCACCACATTCAAGAAACAGTGCTGCCATTCCCACCAAACACTCCCTCTTGCTCCTTTGTACTTAGCCTCTTCTCCACCCCAGCCCTGGGAACACATATCCATTTCTTTTTGTCTCTATAATTTTTCCTCTTCCAGAATGTCATATAGATCAGATCAAACAATGGACAGATTTTTGTGTCTGACTTCTGTCACCTAGCACAACGCATTTGAATTCATTTATGTTAAAGCAGATATTGGTAGTTGGTGCTTCTTATTGCTGTTTAGTATGGCATTGCATCGATATATCATAGTTTATCTGTTGACCAATTAAAGGACATTTGTTTTTAGTATGGGGATAACATTTGTGTAACAGGTCTTTGTGTAAATATAAGTTTTCATTTCACTTGAGTAAACACCAAGTCAATATGCAGTGGGATTTCTTGGGTCATATGGCATTTTAGGTTATGGTATGTTTAAATTTATAAGAAAAAAAATTCTCATGAGAAAATTATGACTATTCATGGTTACTGAGGTGAGCAGAATCATGAATCAGCTAAAACACTAGATGATAATGTTATTGTTGTTTTGTTTGAGTAGACATTGTATGGTAGTTTTGCAGCAAATTTATCTTCCTAATTACATTTGCTCTGAGCTGATGTTTAAATTAGTCGGTGTTCCCTGGGTACTCACCAGTGTTGCAACCAAGCAGAAGGCTGCAGGTCAGAAAGGGGGCAAACCCATTGAAGATATCAGTGTGGCCACAAATAATCCACAAAGTGGATAACAAGCATGCAGACAATCGATTGATGCTTACGATATTCTAATAGCTACATTGACAATTGCCCCATTTTATTTGTGCGGGAGGGTGAGTTTTTATTCTCAGAGTGCAATATGGGTTAGAATGATCCCGTTTCCTTAAAGTGAAGGTATGAAATACGATTTTTCCCAAAAGGCACATTCCAACTTCCACTTCATCCAAGTCAGTCAGCAACTGTCCATCGAATGCCCACTCTGATTTTCTCCACTTTGATGCGTGTTGGGGGAGACGTTGGCATGTGAAAAATGGTGTTTGTCCTTAGGAAGCCTTACTCAATTTGTCCAGGGAAATGAGGTTTGTTTAAGGAGACACAGTGCCTCACATCAGATAATCTGTCATTGTGAGTGAGTGGACAAGAGCAGGAGTGTTTTAGGAGCACAGAGGAGGCAAGACTCATGTTACAGGGTAGGACAGTTAGAAAGGCACAGCAAAAGGGATGGAGACTTTGAGGCCAGTCTATTGAAGTGATCTCCACGAAAGTTAGGACCTCCTTGTCTCCGTTGTGGCCCCAAATGCCTGATGTGGCCTCTGCATGAGCAGATATTTATCAGATACATGATATGTAGGGAGTTTTATTTTGTGCCTCCTATTTTATTTATTTATTTATTTTGCAAATTATAAGTGACACATGCTCATTGCAAAACCACCAAAAACTATAGTTTTAAGTAGGAAAAGTGTGTGACATCCTTGAGGTAGCTGTGCCCTGTCCTTGAGGGCAATAGCTGCTGGTAAGTTTGGTGTTTATTCCATAGTTATTCATATGTACATCCACTCCCACATACTCATAGCTATACTATTCTGTTGCATGCTTTTATCACATATTCTTGCATCTCAGCATAGAATTTTATTTTATTCTTTAAAAGCCGTGACATATGACATCCTTATTGTATAGATGCACCCAAAACTTACTTGTTCAACGTCTTATAGATGGGCCACTGGACTTTATTAGGGGGTGCTGCACCGTGTCTTTGTTGTGATAAAAAAAAAGCTTCTATAATTGCGGTGTTTGTGAGGCATGTGGGGTCTTAGTTCCCCAACCAGGGACTGAACCCATGTCCCCTTCATTGGAAAGCTGATTCTTAACCACTGGGCCACAACGGAAGTCCCCCACTGGGCTCTTTAAAAGGGAGGCAGTTAGAAAGGTGGTGAGGAGTAAGAGAAGACTAGAAACACCAGAGATGGGGAGAAGTTAAGAAGGACTCTTCTTCTGGGGAGCGGAAAAAAAGAAAAATATGAGGTGAAAAATTCTACACCTATGATAAAAGCCATAGCTTTCTTAAGGATAAAATAACTTAGAGTGTGAAAAGCCAGATTATATCTCAAAGAAAATATAGGAAGATATTCCTATGACTTCAAAGTAGGGAAGGATTTCCTAAGTCTCAAAAAGTGCTACAAATAAAGGAAAGAATAGATGAATTTGACTATATTAACTTTGTTTACAGTCCTTCTCGCTAAAAGATACCATAAAAATTGAAGAGTAAGGCACAAATGGGGAGAAGAATTTGCATCACATAACTGACAAGGGATTAGTGTCCAATATATTTGAAAACTGCTCTAATCATAAAAAGAAGCAAAGAAAAGGTAGAATAATGCACAAAAGATGAAAAACAGATGTTTGATAGAAAATACATTTGAATAGCTTATAAACATATGAAAAGATACTCAATCTCATTAGTAAGCTAGGAATGCAAAATAAAATATCACCAAGATATTATTTCTGACTCACCCAATTGATAAGTATTTAAAATTCAAACAACAAAGTGACAGTGTGGACATGGAGGATTGGGAACTTTCATTCACTGCTAGTAGAAGTATAAATTCTTACCACCACCATGGAAAAGGATTTGGTGTTGCCTAGTGTGTTCATTGTATTATGCTGCATAACATACCACACAATTGAGTGACTTAAAATAGCATTTATTGTTCACCGTTTCTCTGGGTCAGAAATTCTGGAATGGCCTTGCTGGGTTCTCTGTCTCAGGGCTTCACACAAGGCTGTAATCAAAGTATTGGCCTAGGCTCTGATCTCATCTCAAGGCTTGACTAGGGAAGAATCCACTTCCAAGCTCAGCTACATAGTTGTTGGCAGGATTTGGTTCCTTATGTATTTTTAGACTAGGGGGCCTTGGCTACTTGCTGCCCACTGCTTAGAGGCCTCTATCAGATCTTTGCCAACATAAGGCAGCTCACAACATGTCAGCTATAGCTTCATCAGAGTGAACAAGTGAGAATGAATGACAGAAGCCACAGTCTTTTCTTAAAAGAGCTTTATTGAGTTCTAATAATTTGCCCATTTAAAGTACTCAGCTTAGTGATTTTTATATTCACACATTTGTGCAAACAATGCTACCATCTAATTTAAAAATATTTTCATGGCCTTAAAAAATCTCATCATAAACACAGCCAACTGATCTTTGACAAAGGAGCAAAGATAATACAGTGGGGCAAAGAGGATCTTTTCAATGAATAGTGCTGGAACAACATTCACATACAAAAAGAAAAGATATTTAGACATAGACTTTACATGCTTCAAAAAATGAACTCAAAAAGGATCATAGAGCTAGAAGTAAAATGAGAAACTATAAAACTCCTGGGAGATAAACCTAGGTCATCTTGGGTATGGTGATGACTTTGTAGATACAGCACCCAAGGCACAATCCATGGAAAAAATGATTGATAAGTTGAACTTCATTAAAATCAAAAACCTCTCTCCTCTATAAAAGATAATTTCAGGCTAGAAGAAAATATTTGCAAAAATATCTGATAAGAAGCTGCTATCCAAAATTTACAAAGAACTCTTAAAACTCAACAATAAGAAAATAAACAACCTGATTTAAAAATAGGCCAAAGACCTTAACAGACACCTCACCAAAGAAGATATACAGATGGGAAATAAGCATCTGAAGAGATACTGTACATCATATATATCAGGGAAATGCAAATTAAAGCAACCATGAGATAATATTACCCCTATTTAAAAAATGGTCAAGATCCAGAGCACTGACAAAACCAAGTACTGGTGAGGAAATGGACCAACAAGAACTCTCATTCATTGCTGGTGAGAATACTCATTTGATGATTTCTTATAGAACTATACATATTCTTAACATATAACCCAGTGATTTTTTCCCTTGATATTTATCCAAAGAAGTTGAAAACACATCCACACAAAAACATACACATGGTCATTTATTCTTACTTTCTTTCTGATTGCCAAAACTTAGAAGTGACAAAGATACCCTTCAGTACATGAATGGATAAACTTTGGCACATCCAGGTAATGGAATATTATTCAGTACTAAAAAGTAATGGGCTATGAAGCCATAAAAAGGCAAGGAGGAACCTTCAGTGCATGTTGCCAAGTGAAAGAATTTAGTTGGAAAAGGCTACAAACTCTATGATTCCAAGAATACGACATTCTGGAAAAGGCAAAACTATGGAGGCAGTAAAAAGATCAACCAGAGCCTTGGGCGAAGGACAAGGAAGGAGGGATCTATAGATGGAACACAGGATTTTTAAGATGATGAAAAAAGTCTTATAATACTATAAAGATGAGTATATGTCATTATACATGTATCCAAACCATAGAATATACAACAGCGCGAGTAAACCATAATGAACCATGAACTCAAAACTGTTTTCCATAGCAGCTGTACCATTTTTACATTCCCACCAGCAATGTATGAAGGTTGCAATGTTTCCATGTCCTTATCCACTTATTATTACCTGTTATTATTATGTTGCTGTCTTTTTAATTATAGCTATCCTGGTGGATATAGGTTTTGATTTGCATTTCCTTAATAACTGACAGTATTGGTCTTTATTGGCCATTTGTTATCTTATTTGAAAAAATATCTATTTAGATCTATTGACTACTTTAAAATTATGTTATTTATAATTGTTGCTTTATAATAGTTATTTATATGTTATGAATGTAAATCTCTTGCCAGATATATTATTTGCAAGTATTTTTTTCCCATTTTTGGGTTATCTTTTCACTTTCTTGATGGTGTCCATTTTTAAAAAAATTGTTATTTTTTATTAAAGTAAAATCATTTTACAGTATTATATTAGTTTCAGATGTACAGCAGAGTGCCTCAATATTTTTATAGATTATACTCCATTTAAAGTTTTTACAATATAATGGTTATAATTCCTTGTGCTTTACAATATGTCCTTATTATTTATCTATTTTGTACATACTAGTTTGTATTTCTTATTCCCATATCCTTATTTTGTCCCTCCCTTCTTCCATCTCTCTACTGGTAACCACTAGTTTATTTTCTGTATTGGTGAGTCTGTTTCTGTTTTGTCATATACATTCATTTTATTTTTTAGATTCCACACAGAAGTGATAATATACAGTGTTTGTCTTTTCTCTGACTTGTTTCATTACGCGTGATAATCTCTAGGTCCATCCGTGTGGTTGCAAATGGCAGAATTTCAGATGACATGGTATTTTAACATAGAAAACACTAAAATCTCCACCATAAAACTATTAAAACAAATAAATTAATTCATTAAAGTTGCAGGATATAAGGTTGATATACAGAAATCTGTTGCTTTTCTATACACTAGTAATGAACTATCAGAAAGAGAAAGCAAAAAAAAAAATCCTCTTTAAAATCTCATCAAAAAGAATAAAATATCTATGAATAAACATAACTAAGGAAATGAATAACCTATATTCTGAAAACTATGAAACACTGATAAAGGATTGAAGATGATACCAAAGCATGGAAAGATATCCCTTGTTGTTAGGTTGGAAGAATTAATGTTATTAAAATGGCCCTACTACCCAAAGAACGGAGAAGGCGATGGCACCCCACTCCAGTACTCTTGCCTGGAAAAGCCCATGGATGGAGGAGCCTGGTAGGCTGCAGTCCATGGGGTTGCTAAGAGTCAGGCACGACTGAGCGACTTCACTTTCACTTTTCACTTTCATGCATTGGAGAAGGAAATGGCAACCCACTCCAGTGTTCTTGCCTGGAGAAGCCCAAGGATGGGGGAGCCTGGTGGGCTGCCATCTATGGGGTCGCACAGAGTCAGACACGACTGAAGCGACTTAGCAGCAGCAACTACCCAAAGAAATCTACAAATTTACTGCAATTTCTATCAAAATACCATGACTTTTTTTTACAGAACAAGAACAAATAATCCTAAAATTTATATAGAATCACAAAAGGCCCTGAATTGTCAAAGCAATAGTGAGGTAAAAAAATCAAAGCTGGAGATATCAGTGCTTCCTGACTTCAGATTATACTACAAAGATACAGTAGTCAAAATAGTATGATGCTGTCCCCAAAACAGAAACATAGATCAGTGCAATAGAATAGAGAGCCCATAAACCCACATACCTATGTTCAATTAATCTACAACAAAGGAAGCAACAATATGCAGTGGAGACAGTCTATTCACTGAGTGGTACTGGGAAAACTGGACAGTTCCACATGAAAGAATGAGATTAGAACATTTCCTCACACCATACACAAAGAGTAAACTCAAAATGGATTACAATTTTAAATGTAAAACCTAAAACAATAAAACTCCTAGAAGAGAGCATGGGCAGAACACTATGACTTAACACCTACATAGACATATATATATATTTGGATCTGTCTCCTAAAGCAGAGGAAATAAAATCAAAAATAAACAAATGGGACCTAATAAAACTTAAAAGTTTTTACGCAGCAAAGGAAACTCTCAACAAAATGAAAAGACAACCTATTGAATAGGAGAAAGTATTTGCAAATGATATGAGCAATAAGGGAAAAATATAAACAGCTCATACACACCTTAATATAAAAAGATAGCATTATTAAAATAGAAGACCTGAATAGATATTTTTCCAAAGAAGATATACAGATAGCTAACAGGCATATGGAAAGATCAACCTCACTGATCATGAGATTAAATGTCACCTCACACCTGTCAGAATGTCTATCATCAAAAAATCTACAAATAAAAAATGTTGCCAAGTATGTGAAGAATACTCTGTTGTGAGGAATTCTCATACACTGTTGGTGAGAATTCTCATACACTGTTGGTGAGAATTCTCATACACTGTTGGTGCAGCCTCTATGGAAAACAGTATGGAGGTTCCTCAAAAAACTAAAAATAGAAGCAAAAACAAAATCACTAATTCAAAAAGATGCATACACTCTCATGTTTATAGCAGTATTACTCAAATACCATAGTTAAATGTGCAAGCAACCCAAGTGTCCAGAAATAAATGAGAGTAAAAGAGATGTGGTATACTTATACAGTGAAATATTACTCAACCACAAAGATGGTTGATGGTGTCCTTTTATGCACAAAAATTTCAAGTGAAGTTCAGTTTATCTGTTTTTATTTTGTATCTTGTGCTTTTCATGTCATATCTAATAAAATAATAAAATATTGTCTATTTCAATGTCACTGAGAAGTAGCCTACTGCATGTAGTAGAGAAGAGCCTGCGTTTTCCCCAATAAACCAGCTCTTTGTGTCCTCCTAAATATGAATCATGTATGGGTGTGAGTGTCAGACTATAAAGAAAGCTGACACTGAAGAATTGATGCTTTTGAACTATGGTGTTGGAGAAGACTCTTGAGAGTCTCTTGGACTGCAAGGAGATCCTAAAGGAAATCAGTCCTGAATATTCATTGGAAGGACTGGTGCTGAAGCTGAAACTCCAATACTTTGGCCACCTGATGTGAAGAACTGACTCACTGGAAAAGACCCTGATGCTGGGAAAGATTGAAGGCAGGAGGAGAAGGGGATGACAGAGGATGAGATGTTTGGATGGCATCACTGACTCAATGGACATGAGTTTGAGTAAGCTTCAGGAGTTGCTGATGGACAGGGAGGCCTGGCATGCTGCAGTCCATGGGGTCACAAAGAGTCAGACACAACTGAGCAACTGAACTGACCTGAAATATGAATCCTAAAGAAAATAATTTTATGAGTGCGCATCAAGAATATTCAGACCAGCATAACACATAGTATTAAAAAACAGGAATGAAACTTTTGTTCATTAACAATAGAAAGGATGAATAAACTTTGCTAGTTATTCAATGAGAATGAAAATGAATGAGCTATAGATGCACAGTTCAACACAGTGTCTAAAATATTGTATATTTTGTGCAAAAAGCAAGACAGTAGAATATACCTACTGTTTTTATAGGAAGTTCCATGTGAGGCACAATTAAGCAGAATTTTTTTAGGAGTAAATGTATGTATGTATAGAAAAGCTTTAAGAAGAGAATAGTATGAATGCAAAATCCAGAATACCGGTTGCCTTTGGAAGACAGAAAAGAGATTTGATAAAAAGAAATATACATGAGCTTTCTAAGGCTCTATTTCTTATCAAGATAGTTGTACTTAGATGATTCTTTTGTTATTTTATTGTTGTTCAGTTGCTCAGTAATATCCGACTCTTTGTGACCCCATGGACTGCAGCACTCCAGGCTTCCCTGTCCTTCATGATCTCCTGGAGCTTGCTTAAACTCATGTCCATTGAGTCTGGGATGCCATCCAACCATCTCACCCTCTGTCATCTCCTTCACCCCCTGCCTCAGTCTTTCCCAGCATCAGGATCTTTTTCAGTGAGTCAGTTCTTCACATCAGGTGGCCAAAGTATTGGAGTTTCAGCTTCAGCAGCAGCCCTTCCAATGAATATTCAGGACTGATTTCCTTTAGGATTGACTGGTTGTATCTCCTTGCAGTCCAAGGGACTCTCAAGAGTCTTCTTCAACACCACAGTTCAAAAGCATCAGTTCTTCAGTGCTCAGCTTTCTTTATAGTCTAACTCTCACATCCATACATGACTACTAGAAAAACCACAGTTTTGACTAGATGGACTTTCATTGGCAAAAATGATGTCTCTGCTTTTTAATACCCTGTTGTTGTTTGTCATTAGCTTTTCTCCCAAGGAGCAAGCATCTTTCAATTTCATGGCTGCAGTCACTATCTCCTGTGATTTTGGAGCCCAATACTTATTTTATTAACTTTTACACGTATATATTACATATCTCTGTCTTATCTTTCTTTGAACCATTCTTAAACACTCATGTCTTAATAATAAAAATGAACAATTTTCTGAAATAGATAATAACATTGTTAAAATGCCTAAGGCCTTATTGTCTAACTTCCTACTGAGCTGGAATCTTTTATTTCATAGACACTGCAGGTCTTAGTTGGAAACTTCCAGCAACAGAAATGGTGTCTAAATCCACCATCATGGAAGCCAGTGTTAAATTTCTTAAAAGCATGACCCCTCCCAAGTCCTTAATGTGTTGACTTGAAAACTGTCTCCTAGTGACTTTTGCTACTGGTAGTAGTGCTGCCTAAATAAGTCAGGTACAGCTTTTTAATCTCTAATTTAATTAGACCTATCCTGGTTATTCAAAAATATCCACATATATCTTTCCTTTGACACTCTAGCCTTCTGTACCAAATTTCCTTGGTAAGCATGCTCAGTTTCTTGAAGACCAGACCAGATAAGGAATGACTGAAGCCATTTTTATCCAAGGTCTTTTTTTCCAAAGCTTCCTGGTTGTTTCTCAGAAAAGCTCAGTCTATTTGGGAGAAGTGAGTTGAACATAGGAAATGAATTTAACTGTCAAAGTCTGTGAACAGACAAAACATACTAAAAGAATTTAAAAGATAATTCTCAGGAGAAGACTCAGTTATGCTTAAAAGAAGGATCAAACATTTTATTATTTGATTAGTTGTGTCACAGTTTAAAATTTTAATCTGACTTCATCCATTGAATAACAAGGCTGCAAACTAAAAAGAAATACACAATTGCAATTGAATTTAGCTTTGATTTTACAGAGTAAGACTTGCCCCTTAGAATTCATGAAATATATTAACATACTCTAAACATCAATATTAATAACATCAGCAGTTCCCAACTTTTTTGGCACCAGGGACTGGTTTCATGGAAGAAAATTTTTCCACGCACCAGGGATGGGTGTGGGAGTAGGGGGTGATGGTTTTGGTTTTACTCACTGTTCACCTCCTATTATTCAGCCTGGTTCCTGACAGGCCATGGGCCGGTTGTGATCTGTGGCTCAGAGGTTGGGGGAATCCCTGAACAACATGATGAGTGAGAGATCTCTTATGTCAGCCTTCAAAAATAGTGGTCCCTTCCCTTCCTCCGGGACAGGGCTGCCTAGAATTTATTCGTCATGTATGAATGGACATTTTTGGAACACTGATGTGTTTTTAAATTAAATCCCAAGGGAAAGGATATCCAGACTCTTTCTTTATCACTTACTAGCTGTCATGTTACTCCTTGGTTTCCCATCTGTATGTTGGTGATAAGAACTGTACCTGCTTCATAGGGTGGTAGTCAGGACAGGATGTGGTGATGTCATTGAAGAGCTTAGCCCTGGTCCTGGCACATGTTAAACTTTAAATAAACACAGAGTTAGCTTTGCTGTAACGTCCCCCACCATGTCCAAGGAAATCTACAGTTCTACAGCCCCAGATGTCTTCTTGCATATTCTTGGGGATTTCTCTTCTGGAGGATGTCTCCCTTTGCAGACCAGACTCAGGTATTTGAGGTGGTCCTAGCATTCCTCCATCCTGGAGACAGAAAGGGGAACACTGAATTCCAATAATTCTATTCAGTTTGCCTGGCAAAATAATAATTTGGAAAACTTGAAAACTGGAGGATTTCACATAAACATCTACAAATCCTAGAGTCTCTTTGAGAACTATACTATCCACCAGCTCTGGGACTGTGGGTCCTGTCCTCAGTGCATCATTGGCTAGAGCTGAACAATGTCTTTTCTATTTGACAAAAAGAATGCTTTCTCCGGGCTTCCCAGGTGGCACTAGTGGTAAAGAACACATCTGCCAAGGCAGGAGATGTAAGAGATGTGAGTTCGGTTCCTGGGTCAGGAAGATCCCCTGAAGGGGGGCATGGCAACCCAGTCCAGTATTCTTGCCTGGAGAATCCCAGGGACAGAAGAGACTGGCGGGCTACACTCCACAGGGTTGCAAAGAGTCAGACACGACTGAAGCGACTTAGCACCCACACCATGCTTTCTCCAGTTCCCAATCATCTCCTGCATGGCTCCTTCCCTGATAGCCACACATTCAGTCCCTGCACTCAATGAGTTTTCAGTCTTTCCTCTTCCTAATTGAAAAAGACTTCCTTTATTGAGAACATGAGTTTGGGTTTTGCTATGTGGAAAAGGAATGTTGTCTGCCATTCCAGTAAACAAAGGATGTTGCCATTCATTCCATATCTACCACTCAGGCACTGTGGCTGCCTCCCCAGCTCCACGGTACACCCTAAGGGGAATACAGGATGCAGAAAAACAGGAAGCATTCTGTGCTTTGGATACTGGCTCTAGATATTGAAGATGTATATCAAAGGAACAATGTCAACAAGCCCAGAGTCTTGCATCTCCCCATACAGAGAAAAGTACTGAAATCTTTAATTTGAGATGTCTAATTTTTTGATTAGCAGTAATACTTTGATATTTGACTACATGTTTTATTTTTTTTGTTTCAACAACGAAAAAAGAAATCTGTACCTGGTTCCTCCCTTAGGTCTTCAGAGAAGTTCCTCAGAGCTATCTGAGGGGCTGTCTCCAGGGTTATATGAAAAGGTGAAAGGGTTAGTCACTCAGTGTGCCCTACTCTTAGCACCACAATGGACTGTAGCCCGCCAGACTCCTCTGTCCATGGGATTCTCCAGGCAAGAATACTGGAGTGGGTTGCCATGCCCTCCTCCAGGCAATCTTCCTGACCGAGGGATTGAACCCAGGTCTCCTGCAGTACAGATGATTCTTTACCCTTTAAGCCAGCAGGAAAGTCTAGGGCTATAGATGCCTGGCTTCCTTCCAGGGCCATAGTCCTCAGTCACATCCCCAAACTTGCACTTTTTAGGTTGTGTGTTTTTCTTCCGTCTACAACTATCGTAGATTTTAGGGTTTGATTTTTTAGTTGATTTTGAATTTCTTCTCGCTTGTCAGAGAGACCTTTTTTTTTTTCCTGCAGCAGGTTTCTTTTTGTACTCTCCAAGAACAGCTTGCTGGCTTGCAAAAAAGAAGAAGCAGGGCTCTTTGAGGAGCTGTCAGAAAGAGCAGATGCAGCCCCAGCATGGTGCTCCTGATCCCCGCAAGTGGCACATAACACTTTATTTGTAAAGAGAAGGACAGAGAACTTCTCTTCTCCCCATGTTTTGATTCGCATTTTATTAGGCACCCAGTAGGATCGTTTGCAAATCTCCATCTTCACTCACGTATTTCTCTATCAGCCCCCAACTTACCAGAGGGCAAAATACAGACATGCAAAAAGCAGAATGGTGCTAAAAGGAATCAGAAGAGTGCAGCTCACAATTGTGACGTTTTATTCTTCTCTAAACAGTGCTTTTTGTTTCTAAGACTTCTGAGAGAAATGAGTGGTTTCTGCCCAGCTAAGTAGAGGTGGTACAAGGTTAAGCAGAGGAAGGCTATTGTAGGGGAAAGAGGCAGAGGCTGAGGTTCTAGGTTTGGCACCTCACTTGCTGGCTGCGTGTTTTGGCATAAATAACTTCATGCCTAAGCCTCGATTTCCAAATAATTTTTTCCATAGAGTTGGCCTGGATGCAGGGAATCAATGCAAGCAACTTATCTGGCCATCGCCATATGGTCTCCTTCATCTTTTCTGATGATGATCACCCTTTCCTTATCTAGGATTTCCCATATTAAATTTGGCCTCCATAAGCACTAGGAAGACTGTATCTTCCAAAGAAGAGCTTTGCTTTACTCAGCTGTTATATTATGTTAATCACTGTAGAGAAGTCTTGCTGTTTAAATAAGAAAAATTATGATTCCCATCCCCCCTCCCCAAGTTTTATTAACTGGGAAACTATGGCATGAAATTCTGACTACCTTCAACTGGGAAAAGTGTCCTAGGGAATCTTTTGAAACATGGAAGAAAGCCCAGATTGTGTTTGGTTTATCTTTTTTTAATAAACTGATTAATTTATTTTTACTGGAGGATAATTACTTTACAATATTGTGGTTTTTGCCATACATCAGCGTGAATGGGCGGTAGGTATACACGTGTCCACCACCCCCATCCTGAGCCACTTCCCTCCCCACCCCATCCCTCTAGGTTGTCCCAGAGCACTAACTTTGGGTGCCCTGCTTCATGCATCAAACTCACACTGGTCATCCATTTTACATATGGTAACATATATGTTTCAATGCTATAATCTATGTATAGTGTAGGCATCCTTTGGTATCAGGACTTCTTGGTAACTGGCCATTCCGTAAGTGGTTCAGCATGTCTTCAGTACAATTTGGATTTAAAGTAAAGCTGTCAGCCATTACTGAGGCAATTGGGAGGTAGAATCAAAGTTTGGGGTCAATGCTAACTTCTTGTCTCTTTTTAAGTATATTAGAAGTTTTATTTTCATAGATACATGGCAGTTGTATTTGCTCTAGCTCTTTCGTTTCTTCAGGATTTGGAGAAGGGCTTGGACTCTTGCTCCCAATCTTTCCCAGGCTAGATGCTTAAGGTTAGCGCTTCCAAGGTGCTTAGAAGGTTGAAGTTAGTGATCTCTCAGAGTCTCTTCCAAGCCTGGGCTCAGTGAGGTGCCACAAGATTCACTCTCTGGACTGGCAAACTCCATATCTCTTGTCTCTATGTATTTCTTATACCTCTTACCATGAAGCAAAGACCATCTCCTGTAGTGATTTCCTCTATTATAATCCCTTAATGCCATTGAAGGGCTTCATTTCATCACTTAAACCATGTCACTGTAATTATCTATTTATCTGTAATTATCAGTAGGCATTGTCTGTGAATTTCCTGATGACAAATACCAGGTCTCATTCATCTATTTATTCCTGGACTTAACATAATGGGCAAGCATTTTGTTGGGGGGCAAACACAGTACTGCGTTGAATGAAATTGAATAAATGAATATGGCCCCTGATGCAGGCAAAGGTGTGGCCCATCTTTTTCTTGGTCTCATGTATGTACACTCAACATAGGAAAGTTTGGCTAAACAGGGAAAGGTTTGGGGGAGAAAAAAGACCCATCCATGTTCCAGCTGTTTAACTCAGCTTTGCCACTTGGATAGGGATGGTGGGGGGTAGAGTGGGTCATGGTCAAGGGAATCAGAGAAAAATAGTGGGAGAGATCTCTGAAGCAAACCACCCCGAAGCTTATTCCATCTCTGAAATTCTCAGTTACATGATGTAATAAAGGCATTTATGAATTGTGCTTTATACTGAAACATATTAATTGAGAGAGCTCATTGAAGTATACTGGTCTATGACTGGAAATAAGGAGTAGACCACTTGGATTGGGGGTTTGAGATTATGAGAGGTGAGGATGATGAGGGTCTGATGTTGGCTTGTTGAGCTGATACCAAATTCTTGAGGGTCTTGAATACCAGACTAAGGCAGATATATGTGGATAGACATCGGTGCCCTTGCTTGCTAATAGGGAAAGGGATCCTAACATTTTATAAAGACAAAGAATGAGACTGGCCACTAAAACTCAGACTCAGAAATCATATAATGAGCTTTGGGAAGACCCTCATCTTAGTTTTCAGTTTCTCTTTTCCCCCAAAGGAAAACCCATTGGGGCCAATTAATACCTCCCCAAGCCTTTATTTTGCCAGATATCATCTTTATACCAGGCTTCTAGAACTGTTCTCATAAAGTTTAAAAGTTGATGTGCATAAGTTTATGTGTTTCCTTGTAAAATGCATTTGCTATATTGCTTCTGCTTGAAATAAAATGTGTTTTCAAAGTTATAAATATGAAGTTTAGAAGAGAGCATATTTCTTGATAGAAATTTATTCCCTATGACACAGTTTGAAGTTTATTTTCCATTTTTTCTTTATCTCTGTTTCTTCACAATGGTGTTTGTTTTTTGCCATTATGCAAAATTTGCAGCCAGCTTCTCTATAGTGTTTGTGTATTACTCTTTAATCAGATGAGAAAATCACTCTAAACTTTATCTGAAAATGCCCTGTAAGTATAGTTTTAAAAAATTCAAGTAACTCTATGTAAGGAACTAAACCTCTGTAATTATGAACCCTGTATCCATAGTAAATGCAAACTATGGGCATATAATGCATAGTACAGATTCACATGTATTTCCAAGCTAAAAGTATATTTACACTTTCAGGTTATATTACTTAACAATAAGGAATACCTTGTACTTTGTGATACATTTCAAAACACACTATTTATTTCCACTTTACATCCTTGGTTTTGGAACCAGTGTGGCTTCTAAGCACTTGCCACCACAGTTCAGTTCAGTCGCTCAGTTATGTCCGACTCTTTGTGACCCCATGGACTGCAGCACGCCAGGCTTTCCTGTCCATCACCAACTCCTGGAGCTTGCTCAAACTCATGTCCATCGAGTCAATGATGCCATCCAACCATCTCATCCTCTGGCATCTCCTCCTCCTGCATTCAATCTTCCCCAGCATCAGGGTCTTTTCAAATGAGTTAGTTCTTCACATCAGGTGGCCAAAGTATTGGAGCTTCAGCCTTAGCATCAGTCCTTCCGGTGAGTATTCAGGGCTGATTTCCTTTAAGATGAACTGGTTGTCTCTCCTGGCTGTCCAAGGGACTCTCAAGAGTCTTCTCCAACACCACAGTTCAAAAGCATGAATTCTTCAGCACTCAGCTTTCTTTATAGTCCAACTCTTACATCCATACATGACTACTGGAAAAACCATAGCTTTGACTAGATGGACCTTTGACCACCACAGATATTGCTTAAAAACACCTCCCTCTGCCATACATTAAGGCACTATAGCTCTGGGTGCCCTCTAAAGAGGCTGTTGACCTTGGGAGGACTTGGGTTGACGATCTGAGCATTAAGTGTAGTTGACCAGTTGCAGTTTAGTTTTCAGGATCAAAATCAGTGATCAAAATTCAGCTTTCTGAGTCTTTGTTTTCTTGTTAATATCAATGCTTTCGAACTGTGATGCTGGAGAAGAATGAAGCAAGCAGTTGCTCAATTGTGTCCGACTCTTTGTGACCCCACGGACTATACGGTCCATGGAGTTCTCCAGGCCAGAATACTAGAGTGAGTAGTTGTTCCCTTCTCCAGGGATCTTGCAGCCCAGGTATTGAATGAGGTCTCCCGCACTGCAGGCAGATTCTTTACCAGCTGAGCCACAAGGGAAGCCCAAGAATACTGGAGTGGGTAGCCTATCCCTTCTGCAGGGGATCTTCCCAATCCAGAAATCGAACCAGGATCTCCTGCATTGCAGATTCTTTACCAACTGAGTTATCAGGGAAGCCATGTATGAAAACACCAGTTTCTTTTTTTTAAAGGGGGCAGGGAGGACCTACTGGGTCCAATGAACAGGGTTATCAATAAAAAAATTCTGATCAGGATGTATATATGGAAAGGTATTTCACTATTTATTCGATCATTTAGTCATTGATAATGACACACAATGAGAGCTTAATTTGTTTCAAGAACTGAGCCATCTCTAGCAGAGCCCCAGAATCTTAAATTGGCTAGCAATCAAATTCCCAATTAGACTAGAGTATGGGGTGCTCTCAAAGGGGGAAATGTTGGAACCAGAAATCAACAGAAATGTTAGATAAAATGATGCCACGGTGGATAACTTTTCCTTGTCTATGACATTATTTTCCAGCTGGAAGATCATGTGAAACAAGTGTGTTTAAAAAACAAAACTTTAATGGTGAGTGAGTGTCTTTCTCCTATTCCTCCATATCGAGCTAAATTTGTTTAACCTTGTAAGCTTGTAACGCATTAATAGATTTTTATTTGATTTAACACAGCATTCCTTAAGGTATGTTTCATAGAGTTCTACTCCTGCAAAATAGAAAATCATAGTGTGGGAAGTTC
The DNA here is from genome assembly GCF_014754425.2 of Oryx dammah. Lineage (NCBI taxonomy): Eukaryota > Metazoa > Chordata > Mammalia > Artiodactyla > Bovidae > Oryx > Oryx dammah. The sequence goes on from NW_024070197.1 coordinate 44,037,902, forward strand.
TATGAATTTTTATAGACCCTCCTTAGAGGATTATCTGCATACTAAAGGCTCTGAGAATTCCTGCAGTAAAAAGGCTTGTTTAACCGACCCAGATTTTTCCTAATTTACTTGATCATGTTTTATGCCAGTTGTGGTTATGCCTTTTTCACTCGCCCTCTATAAGAGAGTTAACACTATTGAACACAGAGACAGACAGGCAGCAGGCATCATGGTGGCTCTGATGCCAAGAGAACTGACAACAGGGCACCAGGAGAGCAAGAATCTAATTTTCCCCAGCTCATGGCTTCTTCTATGTACCATGCTACCAGTTGAAGAGGCAAGGCAATATAGATATGTAACTACATGATTTATTATCTATAATGATCCACTCAGACTTAATAGGAAAAGCAATGAGTTTGTAGTACATGAGAAGTTTTCACACATGTAAGATTTACGAATTCATTAACAAACAGACAAACAAACAAGCACTTTCCTTGCCCTGTCCCCTTTCTTTGCTCTATCTGGCTTCCTACTCATTATCTGTTTTGATCCATCAACAATGCTGTCTAAGGGTTTTCCTGGTAGCCCAGTACTTAAGACTCTGTGCTCCCAATGCAGGAGGCCCAGATTTGATCCCTGGTCAGGGAAGTAGATGCCACATGCCTCAACTAAGAGTTCACATGATGCAACTAAAGACCTCGAGTGCTGCAACTAAGACCAGTGCAACCAAATAAAGTAATTCATTAAAATATTTGAAAAAACAAATGAAAAAAACCAGTGCCATCTTGCATAATGTCTCACAAGGCTACTGGCAGGGACTCACTGAGATCAACTTATTTCTAAGCTTGATTACATACGACACCCATACTCTATTCATTAGCATCTTTTAACCTGATACTAACAATAGCAGAGCCACTATGGAACACTATTCTAGTAATGGAATTATCACCTACAACTGTTTATTACACACTTTGGTATAAAAGTCCTTTCAGTTCAGTTCAGTCACTCATTCGTGTCCAACTCTTTGCGACCCCATGAATTGCAGCACGCCAGGCCTCCCTGTCCATTACCAACTCCCGGAGTTCACTTAAACTCAAGTCCATTGAGTCAATGATGCCATCCAGCCATCTCATCCTCTGTCGTCCCCTTCTCCTCCTGCCCCCAATCCCTCCCAGCATCAGAATCTTTTCCAATGAGTCAACTGTTCACATGAGGTGGCCAAAGTACTGGAGTTTCAGCTTTAGCATCATTCCTTCAAAAGAACACTCAGGACTGATCTCCCTCAGAATGGACTGGTTGAATCTCCTTGCAGTCCAAGGGACTCTCAAGAGTCTTCTCCAACACCACAGTTCAAAGGCATCAATTCTTTGGCGCTCAGCTTTCTTCACAGTCCAACTCTCACATCAATACATGACCACTGGAAAAACTATAGCCTTGACTAGATGGACCTTTGTTGGCAAAGTAATGTCTCTGCTTTTGAATATGCTATCTAGGTTGGTCATAACTTTCCTTCCAAGGAGTAAGCGTCTTTTAATTTCATGGCTGCAATCACCATCTGCAGTGATTTTGGAGCCCCCCCAAAATAAAGTCTGACACTGTTTCCACTGATTCCCCATCTATTTCCTTTAGGCACAGGTAAGTGCCCCCTGTGGTTCCGATCCTCAAGCAATTAACCATCCAGTTGAAGAGACAGACATCCACATGAAAAGGAAGTGACAGCCATCTTGTTGGGATGTTTGGGGTCCAATCAGGTTTTGAGTGTTGAGTTAATGAGGAGAAGACTTTCAAGTGGAAGTGATACCTCAACCAGAGATAGAAAAGAGGGATTCTTAATGATAGGGCTTCATAATGACAGAACGTCAGAGCTGATGGCTTCCATAATCACCACTGAGGCAATGCATTTTCCAGTCTCCCTTTCTAGGAAGATCCCTGGACCCAGAGTGCAAGAGAGTCTTGACAATAAATCCCTCCATTTAAAAGGAGCATAGAGTTGTGCTCTCCCTTTTCTCAGTGGTAACAGTCTAGTGGGAGAGATAACACAGCAAATGTGAGGAGTTATGACAAGGCAAGGTAATGGGCATTATGGAGTGCAGATGGACTACCAGCTCAAATTGAGAGTTAGGGGCTCAAAAAAGAAAGAGCTCAGTCTTGAAGGTTGAGAAGAGCTCTGCTGACCTGCTTTGTAAAGCACAGAGGCCATCTGTGCAAAGAAAGAGAGGAATGAGAATTGTCGCCCTGTTCGGGGATCCAAATAAGGGGGCTAACATTCCTTGGTCAGGGGGTCGGAAGTCCTAGGTTCCAGTTGTGTGATGCCAGGTGGTGTTTATGTAACACTGGTCTTTGGGCCTCGGGTTTTCCATCTGTGTGCAGGGAGGATTAGCCTCTGAGGCATCTTCTTATTTTAAGCTGTGTATGATCTTTTCAGTAGAGTGTTTAATAAGTTATGGCTTCTCTTGCCTCACTCCTCTTCCTGCTCTGCTTTTGTCAGAAAGCCTTTCCTTGACCAGGGTTGGTTGACTCGTTGCATTCATGGAGGGGAGTTTTGCACTTTACCACATTAGGAAAAGTCCACTGTTCTCTAGAGCTCTTGATCTTTGTGTTAGAGTAGAACAAAGTGCTATTTCAAAGTCAAACTGGAGTGATTAGTATTCAGACCTTTTGCCTCTTCCATGCTGTGTGGTCTTTTTCATATTTTTATGACTATTCTGTTTTCATTGGACAAAACACAATGAATTTAATGAACTCTTTATTAAATTCCATTTCGTACAACTGGAAAGAATTCTATCTCCTCTCCAGTTTATGGGCTTGTACATATTACTAAATACTTGGGCTTTTAAAATATGTTTTGTGGCTATTTGCTGTTTTGTTATGCCTTAACTCGGTATGAATATTTTTGAGAAATTGAAAAATTGAGAAAGTAGAAAATATAATTCACATGTGTTTTCACCATCCAGAATTTAACTGTTGTTAAATTTTTTCCATTTTTGCCTCTGGTTGAATTTAAAATTTTTAATAAGCTAATAAAATCATTTCAGATGAATGTAAAATTTCCTTTGATCACTACCAAAAGTCTGTTCTCCAAATCCTTACCATGTGCTCCATTTCCAAATTTGAAATTCATCCATTTAACAATATTTATTCAAATAAAAATATCCAATGGACATGTATAATAAATAGACTTCCATGAGTTATATTAGGGTTTGTTTCTTGGTGTTTTAATTTTTTTATGTATTCCAAAAAATAAAATATAGAATTAAATTATATCAAGGGGTAATCAAGTAAATAAGAATTGAAATAATGAACTAACACCACCAAGGTAACAGGAAAAGGCGGGCGAATGGTCAAGTGACCACTGAGTTGTTCCACTGGATATGGCTCCTGGCCCTGTGTTACTTCCAATTGGTCACTCCTGTCATAAATTGGATTCTACGTTGTACCTGTGAATATTGGCTGTGGTGCCATTTGCCCTTCCTTTATCACAGTTCAGGGTCCAGACAGGGCTTTGCTTTCCCTATGGAAATAAAGGGAAAGATTTTTCTTGTTTCTGCTCTTGAAGAGCTAGGGAATGATGGATACAAGTGATCCCATTCAGGAGTCTGAGTCTTGGAAAAGTGAGGCAAAGGCTCAGGGCCAGTTGAGAAATTATTCATGATATGATTTGCAAAAATAGTGAGGGTCAGTGATTTTTTCCAATTTATTTTCAATGGTATGTGGCGGGCATTGTTGTAAATAACTTATATATAGTATCTCATTTGATCCTCATGATGCTTTATGGATTGAGTACTCTTATGTTGCGGGCTTCCCTGGAGGCTCTTCAGGTGTCTCAGTAGTAAAGAATCTGCCTGCTAAGGCAAAATACATGGTTTCGATCCCTGGGTTGGAAAGAACCCCTGGAGAAGGAAAAGACTACCCACTCCAGAATTCTTGCCTGGGAAGTCCCATGGACAGAGGAATCTGGTGGGCTACAGTCCATGGGCTCGCAAAAGTTAGACATAACTTAGTGTCTAAACAACAGTGACAACTCCTATGTTGTTTCAGTTTACTACTAAGGCAGGCATGTTGCTAGATGAAACCCCCAGCATCTGAGCTTTAAAAACCCAAGCATGTTTAGCGAAAGTCCAGAAACATCATGTGAATCAAACTGTTCCTATTATGTAACCTAAGTCATGTTTCATTGTGTTCCATCTCTCTCGATTTTTTTTTCTCAAAATCAGAGCTGAGCCCTGTAACTGCCTAGTGATTCATAGATACTTTAATGAATTTTTTTCCTTCTTAAGTTAGCTGAAGTTGGATATGGTTGCTTAGAACTAAAAGTCCTGTTTGTTCATAGGCTCTGCTTCCAGTTTCTTAATTGTGTAACACTGATCCTTACTCGTGTCCAAGAAACTGCTTAAAATACCATTTTAAAGACTAAGCTTGATATTACAGGTTAGATTTACAATCTCACATGCAAGTTACATTCAAGTTACTACCTCTATTCTATTTATTCTCTGTGATTAGTGCCTAATTTTAAAAGAGAAGTCAATTTTATTTCCCTCTAAGGAACTTAATTAGTTGATGTTTTTGGTGGAATAATATCCCCCTAAGATATTTAGGTCTTAATCCCTGAAATTTGTGAATGTTAATTTATATGGCAAAAAGGACTTTGCAAATGTGACTAAGTGAAGACTCTTGAGTTGGGGAGATTATCCTGGATTATTTGAGTGGGCCCTAGATATAATCATAATGTGTTTATAAGAAAGAGGTAGAGGGAGATTTGACTTCAGAAGATAAAAAGGAACTGTGATGATAGAAACAGATTAGAGTGACAAGCTTTAAGGAAGAGAAAGAGGCCACAAAACAAAGACTCCAGGTGAAAAAGCAAAGAAACAGATTCTCTCTTCAGAGTCTTCAGAGGGAACCAACTCTGTCACCACGTGGGTTTTTATTGCTATCAGACTCATTTCAGACTTCTGACCTTTGTAACTATAAGACAATACATTTGGGTTTTGTTTTTAAACCATTAAGCTTCTAGTAATTTGTTACAGTGGCAATAGGAAACTAGGTATTGATGAAATAAGATCATTTTTTAGGCTTATGCTTGGTTTAGAAAACAGCACATTTTGACTCTATTATGTTTTCGGCCTGGGGAAGATCAATGGCAGCTCACACGCGTGCACTGTAAAGTGTTCAGGCAGTTAGTGGGAAATTATGTCATGATTTCTCTTGTGAAGAAGGCAGAGCACTTTTATGATCAATGAATTTTAAGGTGGATAATATGGAAATTCCAGGTGGCACAAAGTTGATTAATTGCAAAAGTTTGTATCTCAAATTATATTATGATTTTTTCATGAAGTATAATTAGCAATATTTCTGCCAGCAGTTTTTCTAATGTTGGGCATCATCCAGTGTTGCTAAGAGTGGTGTCAGGAATTTAGTTTGGCTGGAACACCAATATAATACAACCTACATCTAAAGAAAAATCCTAGGAAAATAAAGCTCCTTTCTTTTTTCTTCTAAGTGCCATTTACCTTTTAGAGAATGTAGTATAAATTAATCCCTGTAACCAAGTCATTTGAAATATTACAAAGCTTGGAGAGTAGACTTCCTGTATGAAGATACCATACTCTTGATAAGGTTTTAGAAATTTAATTGAAAAAATGTTATAAAAATTTTAAGTGACCATAGGATGCTTTATTGGAAGGGGAAAAAAAAAGAATCCTCTGATTCTTCTCAAAAGGGTATGTGTGTGTGTGTGTGTGTGTGTGTGTGTGTGTGTGTGTGTGTATGTGTTTTGGTGCGTTGAGAGTAGTAAGGTAGAATGAATGAATACCTGTTAGAATTCCCTTGAATAATGTCTCAATACATTGCCACTGTTAATAAAATTATGGTTGTGCACCAAGCAGAATACATTTGAAATAAATAGCTTCTTAACCGATATTACAGAGATTTCCAATATCAACTTGTTTCTGTTTCACAGTGTATAGATAAAACGAGACAGAAAACACACATAAAGGTCATTGCTTATGCTGTAGTTATATGTCTTACAATGCCTGACTGATGTTTCTAAAAGAGTGGCTGAATACTTATACCATCCAGGATGGATATTCTCTCCGATGCTGACAAACACACATCTATCTAGATAACAGAACTGATTTTTTTTCATGTGTATTTGTTCACATAAATACAACACGTAGAGCATTCAGCTGTGACTCATGAATAAATCTTGAAGATGCACGAGAAGACACAGCATTCAAATTTGATTTTCAACTAAAAGTCAGTAGATGGAGGAGAGAGATCATTCCATGGGAAAGGATGCTATTTTATTAAATTCCTATGGTTTGATCAGGGAGGTAAGGCTGCACATTATGGAGGCTTTGCATGTCTTAGATTCAAATTGTGCTCATAAAAACCAGGATGGTTAGTGGTTTTTGTTGTTATTGTTACTCTTGTTCCCTTGATAGCATCATGATCTTTGCCATCTAGCTCAATGGAAGGCCATTTTAATTTAGTTGATTTAATGAATGAATCCACATTGAGCAACTAAGGTGTACTTAAGTTCAGTTCTGGAGGATTAAAGAAAAGCAATGGTTCATTTCCATAAAAAACTAAGAGTAGAATGAGTAAAATATAATTCCCAATTAGGATCAGCAAAATGTGCCTCACATACTTACTACCCTTCAGTGTTAATGGCAGATTTTGCTAAGCACTCAGTCCTCTCCTTTCTTTTGAACTTGGATGTATCTTCTCTTCTCAGCATCACACTCCAAGAAGCCACTACCAGTGGACTGAAGATGATATTTTCAGTGAAACTTATTTGCTCTCCTTGTTCTCAAACTTCTATAGATATCTCTATCAATTTGGGCTGCTGTAGCAAAAAAATACCATAGATTGGGGTGGTTTAAACAACAAGCACTTCTCACAGTCCTGGAGGTTGAAAAGTTCAAGAGCAATGTGCCAGCAAATCCAGTGTCTGGAGAACACTTACTTCTTGTATCCTCACATGGCAGAGAGTGCTGTCTAGCGTCCGTTATCCACTATCAGAGGCAGAATTTCAAGCACTTCTGCCCACTGTATCTTGGTGTTAGAGTCACCGAGGAAGAGACAAACCAGGCAAGCACTGGATAGAGCAGTGTTTTACTCATGTAAAGAAGAGACAGGACAAGATGTGGTTGAGTTGTGGGTTTCCATGGCCAGCAGGTCACACTCAGCAGCCTTCAGTCTACACACACCCTGTCTTGTGCTGGAGCAGAAGGGCCTTGTCTCTTTCTGGAAGAGGACAGTTACGATAGTGGGCTTGGGCAGGTGCTATATGACGCACATGGTTAGACAGAGCAGAGGGGTACACATTGAGTCTGACTTCCCTGATAAGATTTCCCACATAAGGTGATAAGTCCAGCTCTTTATCTCTTGGGTGGCTCAGTCAGTAAAGAATCCACCTACAGTGGATTCAGTCCCTGGTTTGGGAAGATGTCGCTGGAAAAGGAAATGGCAACCCACTCCAGTATTCTTGCCTAGGCAATCCCATGGACAGAGGAGTCTGGCAGGCTGCAACCCACAGGATTGCAAGAGTTGGAAATGACTTAGCAAGTAAACCACCACCACTGAAGTGTTACAAGCCCAAGGCCCATCCTTCTGTGTCCAAGTAGGGGTCAAAAGTGTGTGTGCAAGAGATTGTTTTTCCCAATGAAATTAATCTCATCATGCGGGGTCCACTCTTGGCTTACTGTCCCCTAAAGGCCCTACCTGTTAATACCATCTCATTGGAGATTAGGCTTTCAGAATATGAATAGCAATAGGTAATCCCGTCTCATTCAGTGACCCTATTTATTTATTTGACAAGTGAGGATAAAAATATCTACCCTCAGAGGAGTTGCTGAGATAGTATAGGTGAAAGTTCTGACGTGTTGAAAGGCCAAAGGTGGGATTTGTTATCCCCTGGGTGGCTGGATGAGATTTGTACATGCAAATTAAAGGTTGTGAATAATACTGCAATTACTAACAACTTCTGATAGGCCAGGAGTTAGTTTTGAACCCGAAATCCCAGCAAAAGTGAGAAATTTCCCCTTGTATCTTTCTTTCTTTCTCTCTCCCCCCCTCCTTCCCTCCCTCTCTTCCTCCCTTCTTCCTTTCCCTCCTTCATTCATTCAACAAGGAACATACCTACTCTAGGCCAGCATCTGTGCTTTTTGAGGAGATTTCACACTAGTGGGAGGAGAAATGCCCAGGATGCACGCTGTTTTGTATCTCAGAATTGTCTGCAGCTCTGGGACCAATTAGCATTTAATTTCAATAAGTGGGGCAAAATGCTCTCCATGCTAACCTAGTTTGTTGCAGTCCTACCTAAGCTCACCTGCCTCACAGATCTTCCTAGAATGAACAGAAGAAGTTGGAAACACTGTCTTTTTTGATGCCCAGATGGGGCGTGTGTGACTTCTCAGCACAGAAAATATAGCATCGTTTTGTCAAGCCATTGCAGCCTTTGTAGAGGAAAAGAATTGTCATTCAGCAGATTGGAAATATTCCTCTGTAGCATTTTTTGGCACCTGCTAATTATGCAGATCTCTTGGTAAATGAGCATTTTGGAAATGATATGTTTAGAACAACAATATGTAGCAAATATATTAAGGTTGTTTTTTTTTTTCCCCCCAAGATGCTTGTGTGCTTATGGAATCTTCACTGAAAGACTCAAAATGGTATCAGGATTCCCTCTGCATAGGTGAGCATGCTCACGTAGTTCTCATGCTACCAGTACGGCAATCACATTAAAGACACCCCTGTGAAATGATGAAAATATCATTTGTATTTTTCTGGTGGGAGTGAAGATAAATTTTACAGGAGATTAAGAAGGTGAGAGAAAGAAGCACATGAAAAGGACATTCATTTCAACATGACCCAAAAAATTCTCAGTTGGCTCTCTTAATCAAACAAGGATAATAAAATCAGTATTGCCTTACAGAATTGTTTTGAGGTACAAATTGTGTAAGAGATTAACATCCCTTAGAGAGTTGGAAACATGAGGTGTGTTCTGATGTCCCTTCCAGTTCTAACTTAAGATAATGTGTTTGAAGTCAAAGACAGTGAAATTGTTTCCAAGTTGCTAGGAATAGTGCTTTTATTCCTAGGATGGATGTAACACGTTAGCCAAAAGGGGTAAATAGATCCATGACTGGTTAGAGGCAGCTAGTCTGGGGGCACTCTCCCCACCTCAAGTCCACCAGGCCACTTTGAGAGATGAGTGGGTCAGATTCTTGCCATACCTGCCACCCAATGGTGTCTTTATTGGATTGCTTATGAAACACCACTGCTCTAGGAATTCTCACTTCTGTGGGCTCCATGCAGGGTCTGCACCTAATTTTGAATCCATAGGAATTTTTTTTTCAAAAATTTATTATTTTTCTTCAATTTTATTGAGATATAATTGACATACAGAACTGTATAAGGTATATAGCATAGTAATTTGACTTAAATACCTCATGAAATGATTATCATAATAATTTAGTAGTAGCAGCATCTGTATATCTCAGATAGCTACAAAATTAAAGAACTAGAAAAAATTTTCCTTGTTATGAGAACCCTTAGGATTAATTCTTTCAACGACTTTCATATCAAACATACCCAGCAGTGTTAATTATATTTATCATGTTGTACATTACATCTCCAGTGGTTATCTTATAACTGGAAGTTTGTACGTCTTGACTGCTTTCATCCAAATTTCCCTCCCTCCATGCCCCTACCACTGGTAACCACAAAGCTCATCTGTTTTTTCCATGAGTTTCATCTGAAGTATAACTGACCTATAACATTATTACTTCCCATTTTATACAACATAGTAATTTGAAGTTTCTATATGTTTCAAAATGATCACCACAATACCAGGCTCCTCTGTCCATGGGATTCTCCAGGCAAAAACACTAGAGTGGGTTGCCATTTCCTTTTCCAGGGCAACTTCCCAACCTAGGAATGAACCCAGGTCTCCTGCATTGCAGGCAGATGCTTTACAGACTGAGCTACATAGGAAGCGTAGTTATAATAAGTCTCACCATACATATTACATAGTTATTGACTGTATTCCTTACATTGTACATTTCTTGTCTATGAATAATTTATTTTGTAACTGAAAGTTTGTACCCCTTAATCTTCAGTTCAGTTCAGTCGCTCAGTTGTGTCTGACTCTTTGCGACCCCATGACCCCTTAATCTTCCTTGCCTATTTATTTTCTCCCTCCAACCTGCTTTCCCTCTAGCAACTACCTGTTTGTTCTCTGATTTGTAACTCTGCTTAGGTTTTATTATATTTGTTTGTTTTGCTTTTTAGAGGCTACATATAAGTGAAATCATTCACATAGAGTATTTATCTTTCTCTGACAGTATAATACCATCTGGGTCCATCCACACTATCACAAATTGCAAGATTTCACTTGCCTTTTTATGGCAGAGTAATACCTCATTTTATTTATATGTATATACATATATACCTAAATATGTCGCACCTTCCTTATCCGTTCATCTATTGATGGACTCTTGGGCTGCTTCTATATTTTGGCTGGCATGAATAATGCTGCTGTGAACACAGGATGCATATATTTTTTCTAATTAGCGTTCTCGTTTGTTTCAGATAAATACCCAGGGGTGGAATTAGTGGGATCATATGGGAGTTCTATTTTTAATATTTTGAGGACTCTGCATACTGTTTTCCATATTGGCCATACACATTTACATTCCCACCAATGGTGCACTGGTGTTCTGCTTTCTCCACAACCTCACCAGGACTTATCTTTTTCATAATAGCAATTCGGACAGTAGGGCTTCCCCAGTGGCTCCGTGGTAAAGAATCCACCTGCAGTGCAGGTCTAGCTGTACCACAGCACTCACTTTGGTCTTCTGCATTACTGGCAGATTCTTTACCGTCTGAGCCACTTGAGAAGCCCAGGTAACCTTTCACGGATTCTCAAATGACTTCTGTAGTATCCTTGACAAGTAAGGCCATTTGCTACTTGGACATACTCAATAATAGAAGATCCACTATCTTCATCCATTTAACTTTGTCCTGATTGTGGGAATTGTATTTCTAACTATTTGGCTTAAATCATTTCCTCTTACTGTGCATTCAAACATCCTACCTCTCTGTTCATCGGCCTTATGACAATTCTTTCCTTATTTTGCTAGTATTTCTACCAAAGTGCTAACTGATGATTTAAAATTTTCATCTATAAAGACTATCTATCAACAGGAAATTTTAGAAAAAATAGTATATAAAACCTCTTAAGATTCACAAAGAAAGGATAGAAGAAAGCACACACACACAAAAAAAAAAGATTCACAAAGGATAATTAAAGATGGTGAAATTCCAAGCTGTGGCTTATAGAGAGGATGCTGTTCCTTAACCATCAATCACATCGGGGAGGATGCTACCTCACCCCTTTTTTGGTGTCACAGTAGCACAATAGGAAGCCCTAGAGGACACCTGGAGTGTTCATGAGGCATGGAGGATCAAACACTGTTCTAGAGGTGGCAGGCTTTCCTATGAGTGGGGCTTGGATAAGACAAAACTGCTATGATAGTTCCATGTAATCTCATCTGTAGAATGAAGACATGTGTTTCAATCTCAGAGGTTTGTTTCAGTCTCCAGCAGCAAGGTAGATTTGGGATGCCATATTATCTAACAGTGCCCTAATTTAAATTTATGATTACAGAATTCAATTCATACAAACAGAACACCGACTTTGTAATTTGGATTAATTTAACCTTTGAAAACCATATGCTGTTGTACAGTGACTTGGAAAGTTGTGTTTCTTTAAAGTCATGTCATCTCTCAGCAGATACTAATTTTCATTTCTGGTAAGTGCTGGCCAAATTATTTCCATCCATGTTGGCACTGGATTATTATGTATCAGAAGAGATCTGTCAGAGAGTTATATGTGAATAGAATGCATATGAATTACAATAGTTTACTTCTAAGCAGTCTATAATATGCTCAGATAGCACTTAGAAGCCTTTTTCTGAAACTTAACTGTGTTAAAGTGGTAAAGATTAGAAACTAATTATGTATACATAGTAATACCGATATTTGTAATTAATTTGATTTACAGTACACTATAATAAACTGGGTTAAAATTTTAATAAGTTATGTGAAGAGTCATTAATGTGTTCCTTTTCTGTTGCCCTATTCATTTTTAGAAGTACATTAAATGAGTTTTGATGTTTTTAAAAGGAGATCAAAGGCATGTGCAGCCCAGATAAAGCCCAGAGAATGTGATCATTTAGCAGCAATGCAGATTGTTCTTATAGCTTTCCCTCAGGCCACTGTGATACTGTGTATTTCAAGAGATGAAAAGAACTCTGAAAAACAATTAATTTCTGTGAATTGGGCTCATCCATTAGGACAGAGGCAGTCCTTGGGAACCATGAATTGTGATGGAAAAGGAGGTTGGTGAAGGTACATCTTGGGTCATGTTCTGTCCAGGAAGTTACAAAAAGGTGATGATATATAAATTTATATGTTAGCAAACAGAGCCAAATTGAGATGACATATTTGAGTCATGATTCCCTGGTGGCTCAGACAGTAAAGCATCTGCTCACAATGCGGGAGACCCGGGTTTGATCCCTCGGTTGGGAAGATCCCCTGGAGAAGGAAATGGCAACCCACTCCAGTACTCTTGACTAGAAAATTCCATGGATGGAGGAGCCTGGTGGGCTACAGTCCATGGGGTCGCAAAGAGTCGGACACGACTGAGCTACTTCACTTCACTTTGTGACACTATATGGCACTAGAGTAATACAAAGTACACTCTGGAGTCCTTACTCCCCTTCTAGAATATACACATTTCTGTCCTCCTTCCACCAACTGATCCTGAGAACTCCATGATTATTCATTTCTTCCCTGGTGTGATAGAAAGATCCCGGGTACATATATCTCACAGTACCTGGCAAGCCTGATAGAAAGATCCCGGTACATATATATCACAGTACCTAGCAAGCCTGGTGTGATAGAAAGATCCTGGGTACATATATATCACAGTATGTAGCAAGCCTGGTGTGATAGAAAGATCCCGGGGATATATATATATCACAGTATCTAGCAAGGTGCTAGATTCGTTTCAGGTGCTGCACAATTAATTGCTGAATGAATTGTTAATTAAGTAGTTATGATGTTCTAGATTAAACCAGACTCATAGTTCTCCTCTTAGGACTCTCCTCCTCAGTAGAACTTATTTTCTATTGCTTTGCCTTGATGCATGTTTGTTCTTGTACAAACATGGGCTGCCTGTCTTGTATTCCTGCTTAACCCAATCACAAACATTCCCTGTGGTTCCTCAGAGGCTTCCTTTCTATTCTAGACTTTTTGGTTGCTCTAGGGGAAGGGTTCCCAACTTCTGGGGTCTAACGCCTGAGGATCCGAGCTGGAGCTGGTGTAACAATGATAGAAATGAAGTATACAATAAATGGAATGCACTTGAATCATCCTGAGACCAATCACCGCCCCCCGCTCCACCAAACTGGTCCCTGGTTAGAGGCTACTCTGCTCTAGAGAGAATTCTCTCATTTCTTAGCCCTTGGAGCAACTCTGTAGCTATTTGTCATATGTAATGATGTGGCATATAGCTGACTATAATATATGTCAATATTGGCATTACTGAATTCAACAATGGCTTGTGAAGAATAATTAAACGAGATATAATGGAAACAATTTCTGGTTCTTATAAATGTTTTATTACAAAATATAATATATGTAGTACATATTTGGGAGAAAATCACTAGTATTAGCACTATTACCAAGGAACGCTGCTCAGGTATCAGACAAGTTTTCCCAAGACTCTAGAACATTTCCCACAACATAAGAATATGTCGTTTTTTATTTGAGTGTGCAATTAGGCAGCACTTAGGGGCGGTGTGGTCAGATATTGCCCTGCAGGGCCTACAAATGAGTTGAAGGAAATCTAAGTAGTATTAAGAGAGAGAAAATACAAGGAGGGGTTTAGATTTTATAAAGAGCATGAAAACACAGGTGAGTATATAAGAACTTCTCGAGTACCTACTTCTGGGTCATGAGTGATGCGAGCTTTTTCATGTTGCTTGGCCCATGGCCCTCTCTCCCCCTTTGCTTATGTGATGCTTACGTGACTGCAAAATGGTGGTGTTTGTGAGCTGGCTGAGATTGTGTGATCTGACAGGCAGTCACTCTGAGCAAGCTGCTCTCCTTTTGTGATACCAACAAAAAGGCAAATGTGCTGAGGGGGAGGTAGACACTGACTTACATGATTCATACGTGCATATGAATAATAAGGAAAACAAAGAGCAACATAATTATGGCTCTTTCCTGCATGCTTGCTATGTTTCAGAGTTCCAGGAGATAAAACCTCACTTTAAGAAAAATATTTACTTTAGACTGGAGGAAGCAGAGCTGCTCCTAGTGAATTTGTGGCAGAGTCAGGACCTGTCCTTAGTTCTGTCCTGGATCCATCCTCAGATCTCTGTCTGTCCTGCTCCAAGGCCTCTTTGCCTCTCCACTGCCTTATCTGTCTAGATGAAGAATCCCCATGGGGATAGGGTTCTATTTTATGTATCTTGGTAGCTAAACACCAACACATGCTATACTTGACAAAAATAATAGCTAAAGGAGTACTACTCTCTCCCCCACCCTCTTATTCTAAAAGATTTGTTTTAAAAACTGTATGTTAACACATATATATGGAATTTAGAAAGATGGTAATGACAACCCTATACTCGAGACAGCAAAAGAGACACAGATATAAAGAACAGACTTTTGGACTCTGTGGGAGAAGGTGAGGTGGGGTGATTTGAGAGAATTTGAGAGAACCTGCATATTACCGTATGTGAAATAAATGACCAGTCCAAGTTTGATGCATGAAACAGAACACTCAAAGCTGGTGCTCTGGGACAACCCAGAGGGATGGGATGGGAGGGAGGTGGGAGGGGGTTTCAGGATGGGGGACACATGTACACCTGTGGCTGATTCATGTTAATATATGGCAAAAGCCACCACATATTGTAAAGTAATTACTCTCCAATTAAAATAAATTAATTAATTTAAAAAGGAAACTGTAAGAAATATCAATCTAATAAAGTAGTAGTTTGTAAACAAGGGTGTTTTTGCCCGCAGGGACCAATTTGACAGTGTCTAGAGATGTTTTTGATGGTTGATGAGGGGCAGTGGTACTGGTTTCTAGTATGTAGAGGCCAGAGATGCTGGTAAATAATTGCCATGCACAGGAAAATCCTCCACAACAAAGAATTATCTGTTCCAAAATGTCAATGGTGCAATGCTTGAAAAAATAAATAAATGGTTTAATAAACCAGACATTTTGGAAACCTTTCAATATCCATTCTTGATTTCTCCTTTCTCCATGAGTTAGATGTCCCTAGGCATTCTTTTGTATATTCTTTTATATCTACTGTAATATATTTTCTACTAACATAAGTATCCGTAAGTAATACAATGGATTTCTTTAATATCATTCAGCGATTTGGTTTTTTTCACTTAAAATGATCTTTTTGGTATTTATCCACTTCTATTATATGAATATACCACCATTTTTATCTATTCACTTTTGAATATTTTTTAATATACAGCGATCCAATTAATACCTTGTACATGTGCCTGTATACCAGAGTTCTTTTAAGGTTTATACAAAAAGGTCAGATTTTCTGGATTGTATCAATATGCATTGCCAGCAAAAGTGAATCTAAGTTACCATTTCCTAACATCCTGTCCAGTGTGTGATATTGTCAACTTTAATTTTTGTGAGAAATTCCTTTGCTTACATTTTAAGGTCTGCTGGGAGTCCTTAATACTTAATCTTAAAGGATTATCTTATTCCTTTAACAGTTTATGTGAACAGTCATTAATATGTCCCATTTCTATTGCCTTCTATTTTTGTTTAGAAGAAAATTAAATTAGTGTGAGTGTCTTTTGTCAATAGGTTATATTGCCTCTTATCCAGTTGCGGACTAAACATCCATTCCTGAGGTTGAATGTCCAAGCTGAAGTATTACATCCAGGGGTTACCATGGACTCTTTCTTTACTCCTGACCACACCTAGGCATCCGAGCCTCGACCATTTGAATTCATTCCCTTCTCTCTGTCCTTGCCACTAGTCCCTTTATCTGTCTTCATAATCACTGATGGAATTTCAGCAACGAGTCTTAATTGACCTTCTTGTCCTCAGTACTATTCTTCTCTATCTGTTTTCCATACATAGTGCAGAAGAATCTTTCTAAAACTCAGAACTCTTCCCCTTCAAACCTTTTACTGGCTCTTCCCAGTAAAGTTCACCTTAGCATGGCCTAACACCTGCTTGCTTCTCTAGCCTTCTTGCTAACGAGTCCCTCCACAATCTAGTCTACATTTTGCTCAAATGGAAGTACCAGCATCCACTGTAAAGCCAGGCTTCCCATGCCTCTCCCCTTAGACATGCTCCTCTCTGTGCTGTGATGGCATCAGTAAACTCTTGGCCCAGCTACTCCTGTCCATCCTGCTCGTTTCTGAGGAGATGTCATTAGGACGACATTGGAAGACATTAGGATGTCTTCGCTCACCCTTTGTTCACCCCAGAGAGAGTGGACATTCCTCTCTGTAGTGTCCTACATTTTATTCTACCTATCACATTCCATTTTTGTTATCTCTCTCCTCATCTAGTTTCTTACTAGGACCTCAGCTCCTTGAAGACAAGGCTGTCTCTGTCTTCACTTCTCTGATTCCCACAACAGAAGAAGTGTTCATTAAATGGATAGGGAGAAATGGTAGTGGCCTTCTTAATTTTGAAGTATCTCACGTCTCTCTGAGTCATGAACCCAAACAGAGGTGAGCCCTGAGTTTAGAGAACTGACTCCCGCTTCGAACGCTCATGCGAGGTGTCAGAAGATCTCTACCAGAACCAACCTGCTCCAAATGTTCTATATATTTTAGATTCACCATATTGTGGAGTGTGTTTCTCCTAAGGTATTTCCATTAGTTTTTAAAGCCCACATGCGTCTTAAAGGAAATATAAACCACATGTTTGACATTCATTTACACTTAACTATGTTATTTTTTCTATAAAAAAGAAAAATGTAAATTGATGTTCACATGCCTTTGGGGCTTTTTAATAAATACAACTCTCAAGTCCTTTTTCTTTCCATGGAAGTATTACAAAGGAAAATGCCTTTGAACAATAGAAGGTTATGGCTCAACCCCAAACTCTAAATAAATGGTGCTTTAGTAGCTTCCAAACTTGGTGAAAGCCCTTATCCAAGAGCTCTGAACCACAGATTCCCCGTTGCATTTGCTCTCTTCGACTGTCAGAGGTAGAAAGAGAGGGTACCAACCTTCAATTTATCTTTGCATCTTTAAAGTTAATTTGTCCGAGAAAATGTTCTGTACTTAGAACATGTGGGTTATAGCCTTGATTCACGCTAGAAACAAGGGTGACACCCATATTCTACTTGCTTTGTAACATTGGTGGGATCACTGGGTGACATTAATATGAAAGTTAGCAGACACAGTAAAAAGCAGTAGTCATAGTCTGGTGGCGAGAGGGTGAATTGATGCAAGCTCTTTAAAAGGACATTTGGCAATATCTGCAGGAATTTTAAACAATGCATAGGATTCTTGACTAAAAATATCTGACTGCTATATAATCACAGAACTATGGATATATACTCACAGAACAACGTCAGAAGATATGCTTAAGAATATTCATTGTACTGAATTTTTTCATTAGAAAAAAATTATATAATCTAAATTAGCTTATTGGGAGCTAGTTAAAGAAGTTAATGGAATACTAAATGATTGTTTAAAAATATATATTTACATACATAAATATACATATAGGAAAATAGCACCAGGATATGATATGTGAGAATAAAAGCTAAGGTACAATTGCATATATTGGATTGTCTCATGAATGAAGAACAATATGGAGGAGGAAACAAACAAAACAAAATATGGAAGAGGAAATACATGTATTTTGCAAGTGATTACAGAATACTTTTTTATTGGTAGGATATATAAGAAAATGTACAAATACTTACCATTAGTAAAATCTATTCCTTTTCATCTTATGTTACTACTACACTTGTAATTTCATATCATGTCCATGTGTAGGCAATGGACTTGTGGTACATTTTTCCTTTTTACACACACATACACACACAGACATACACACAGTCACACACATAGAACACTTAAATAATTTTAAAAGAAAAGCAAAAGTATACAGTTCCTTAGCCTAACAATAAAGAACACAATCTTCAGAGGAGATGGATTTGGGTGTGAATCCTAGCTCAGCTCCCATTCAAGTTACATCACCTTGGGAAAATTATGTGAAGTCTCTCAGCTTCAGTTTTATTACATGAAATTGGGGGACAATAACCAACCTACCTTTCAAGCCTATTATGAGTTGCATTTTATAGTAAATAATGCATATAGCTGAATATATCTTGCAAAATAATAAACTCTCATTAAGTTAGGTTTATAGTTACTGTTTTTGGTATTATCCTCACTATAAGATAGCTAATAGAGGCTTCCCTGGTGGTTCAAATGGTGAAGCATCTGCCTGCAATGCGGGAGACCCGGGTTCAATCCCTGGGTTGGGAAGATCCTTTGGAGAAGGAAATGGCAACCCACTCCAGTACTCTTGCCTGGAAAATTTCATGGACTGAGGAGCCTGGTAGGCTACAGTCCATGGGGTCGCAAAGAGTTGGACACGACTGAGCAACTTCACTTCACTTTTCACTTAAGATAGCTAATACCTGTAAACCTCTTTCTCCAATTAAGAAGACTAGTTCAAGGCAATTTAGTCCTCAGCCATGATTCGGGGCTAGTTTTGGGCAAAAAGAAATGTAAGAGTATGCTTCTGATAAGGTCCAGCTGTTAGATCCAAAAGACTCAGACTGTTGAGTGGGGACAAACCAAGTTTGCTGAAGCAGCAGCTTTCATTTGAAACACAGCCCCCATATCCCATGTGTGGCCCTTAGAATTCCCAGCTCTTAGGCAGCTCACAGCATTTAGCTTTCCCATTTTTATAAGCAGCTCCAGTGTCAAGCTCAGAGTCTAGAATCCCTGGTCTCCAGCTTAGTGTCCTTCAGTGGATCCGTGGTTTAGGGCATCCCTGGAACAGACTTTTCTAGAATTTGAAAAAGTTACAAAGTATACTCCTGACCCCAAACCATTTCTTGATTCTGAAAAGAAATTGTTCCTGGAAGTGCTTCAGGGGAAAGATTTGGAGGAGCAGCTTTCCATTTTGACTTGAATTGCAAACTCACATTAAAAAACATTAAGGATAATAAACTGGAAATTCAATTACCAGGCTTGAAGCCAGAACACCGCACACTCGATTTGGATTTGCATCTTAACTTATAGCTTGTTCTTGCCAATATTACTTACAATTCAGACCTTTGCTCATGGTATGAAAGCACTCAGTGCACAGATGATTTCGCACCAAGTGCTTTTTGATGGACCTGCCCAAATGTCGATCTGGGTATGAGTTTAAAATAGGAGGACACTTAAAATGTTTCTCCCTTTCCTTTTTCTATTTTTTATTATTGAATTTTGAGAATCCGTAGAATTATATGACAATGGTTTCAAATTTCTATATGAAATTGTGTCTCCTCTTGGATACCAATCGAGGTTTCTGTTTGGCTTATAATCAAATTTGTATATAAGACACTTATGTTGGGTTGCTGGACACCTGCCCCTATGAGGATGAATCCTAATAGAGGGGTTGGGGAAAAATTGAGGAGATAGGTTTCAGCCTTGCCAAAGAAAGCAATTATAAGGTCATGAATTTTTGGCTTGCCTTGATTCTTTTAATAATGCAGGTGTCCAGATGAGGGCTTCCATGAATATGGATAAATGATCCTCAAGATGAATCTTTCCAACTCCTTTTTGAAGAGTGACATGACTTAGTCATGAAAGGCATAGGCAACATCAAGTGTGTTGTTCACATTCCTTAGGTGTGAATCCATGCTCCATCATTTGCCAGCTATGTGACTATGAACAAGGTACTTCAAACTTTCTGTGCCTCAGTTTTCTCATCTGTAAAAGTGGGATGAAGGTGAGAGTACCTATGTTTTAGGGTTGTGTCATGATAAAGCATTAATAATGCTTGTAAAGCTCTTAGAATGATGCTTGGCAATAGTAAGCACTCAGTAAACTTTTTATTATCTTTTTATTATTATGAGGTGTGATTCACCAAAGATGTACAGGGATTGCCAATCGTTCTGCTTGGTGTAGAGAAAACAGTGGTTTCTCTTTGGATGCCTCCCAGGATTTTGGCTTCTGTCTAGAGCAGTGAATCCCAATCTTGGATGCAATTGCTATCACCTGGTGTCAAGGTATAATTTTCAAAATTTGAAAACTGGATCCTCATATAAATAAAGGGTGAGTACTAGTCAAAAATTTATTCAAGGCATTAATGAAAGAACCAGCAGGAAAAGTTCAAAGAGAATTAAAAAGGCCAAATAGGTGTTCAGCCAAGGTTGACAACCACTGGTCTTTAAGTTTCCCTTGCTTCCTAACTGCATTCTATATTATATACATACAGTGTCAAGAACATGGTATATGTCCTCAATATTAAGGACATTATAAAGTTAACAAATTAAACAAGCACAGATCATTTTGGAATGGCTGGTGTTGGAATGGATAGAGGTATCTGACCAGCCATCAATAAAGGTGGGAGCTTCCACAAGGGATGGCCACTCACTCCATCCTCAGTTTCCGGCAGACAGCAAAGAATTCTCTAGTTAATATTTCTTCATGTCTGGTGCACTGTTTACACAGCTGAAACCACTTTACAGGTCTCTTGAATGTGTAAACTATCTCCTCATTCCTACCTGTTCTAGGTAAATCTTTTCAAATGCATATATTCTTTCCTCTCAGTCATTAGCAGAAGTCTTCTTATCACAAGATAAAAGTCATTCTTTTTGGCTTTTATTTTACTCTCACAGCTTCAATGGCTGTTGAAACAACTCAGTTGTTTTCAATTCCAGGATTCTCATCTCTTCTGCTCAAGGTGATGCTTCCAGTATGATTTTGCTGCTGGTAGCAAGTAAGATGGGAGGAGGCAATGGCACCCCACTCCAGTACTCCTGCCTGGAAAATCCCATGGATGGAGGAGCCTGGTGGGCTGCAGTCCATGGGGTCGCTAAGAGTCAGACATGACTGAGGGACTTCACTTTCACTTTTCACTTGCATGCATTGGAGAAGGAAATGGCAACCCTCTCCAGTGTTCTTGCCTGGAGAATCCCAGGGACGGGGGAGCCTGGTGGGCTGCAGTCTGTGAGGTCGCACAGGGTCAGACACGACTGATGTGACTTAGCAGCAGCAGCAGCAGCAGCAGCAGCAGCAGCAAGTAAGATGGATGATTTGGGAGGTGGGCTTCTCAGCTACCATTTCCTCACTGTGATCTCTTTTAAGGAGCCATCAGCCTTTCCTTTTGGTTTTATTTCATTCTCCCTACCCTTCATGCTTTTGTTTGTGCATTCTGTGACAGGGGTGGAAATGATCTTCACTACTATCACCAAAATTATTTTGTGGAAGGAAACTGCGTGATATGGAAAAATAATGGCAGTAAGTGCTAGAATTCAAGATGAGACTGAAAACACAAAAGTTGGCTGGGACTTGAGCAAAATAAGATGATGGGTGAACTTTTCTACCTGAGACAGAGCAAGACATTTGTTTCTGTTCCTGTGAGGGAAGAGGAGTGAACAGACAAGGTGAGGGTAGAAGTCTGGGCAGCTATCTGAGGTGAAGGGCCAGAGTGAAACCTCTGGGGGCAGGGAGGCTGCAAAGACATTTAAGAACAGGCTGACTTTGTCTGAAGCTCTTGACGCTGCTGTGATATGAGACCTACCTCTTTGCAACCCTGTTCCCCAAGTCTTCAGGAAAGTCTATTTCACACATGTGTATCTAGGAAAGATACATGTACACATGTCAATTATAAAAAAAAATCATGGAATTTTATGTTTGGATCAAGGTAGCAGAGTCAACATGCATAGCCAAAGCCAGAAGGAAACTGTGGTTATGGAAATCTTGGGGAGGACTATGAATATACTGAAGTTCTGACATGGGGTTCAAGGCCATATCACGTGTCCCACGAGGAGAATTAAAGTGAACTCACTCTTTCTGTAGTGATTTAATGGGAATATGAGGAATGAATGGGTTGCTGTACTGTGTAGGATCTCAAAATCACTCCGATGTGCCTCATCAGAGGGCTGAAGTCATGAAGATGAGAGATACGTACAAAGAGATAGACCTTAACACCAGGGAGAATCAAAGTGTCTTAAAAGTGCAAAGATAGGAAAGTTGGTTCAGACTGAAATGGGATCTCATCTGATTAGGGCAACTATCACAGGTCTAATGGAGAAGATAGTATCTAAGGTAAAGTTTGAAAACTGGATAGAATTTAGATATAGAGAGGAACATTATATCCTTTGTTGACATTACTTTGCTGACAAAGGTCCATATAGTCAAAGCTGGCTTTTCCAGTAGTCATGTATGGATGTGAGAGTTGGATAAAGAAAGGTGAATGTCAAAGATTTGATGCTTTTGAACTGTGGTGTTGGAGAAGACTCTTGAGAGTCCAAGAACTCCAAGGACTGCAGGGAGATTAAACCAGTCAATCCTAAAGGAGATCAACCCTGAATATTCATTGGAAGGACTGATGCTGAAGCTCCGATACTTTGGCCACCTGATGCAAAGAGACGACTTATTGGAAAAGACTTTGATATTGAGAAAGATTGACGGCAGGAGGAGAAGGTGATGACAGAGGATGAGATGGTTGGATGGCATCACCAACTCAATGGGCATGAGTTTGAGCTCGCTCTGGGAGATGGTGAAGGACAGGGAAGCCTGGTGTGCTGCAGTCCACAGGATCACAAAGAGTTGGACATGAGTGACTGAGCAACAACAACAACAGCAATAAAGAGGAAGGAATTATAATAATAATCAATCCCATTAGAGAGAATATATCCATGCAATCCTGACTCCCATCAAGATACACAATATATTTTTACCTTAGACTGTTTCCTGATGCCCCTATCCAAGCAACACCCCATGACCCTTCACTGTGGGCAACTGACTTCTCTCACCAGAAGTTAGGTTTGCCCATTGTGCTAAGTATTCACTTGCATCATCTCATTAGATCCTTGGAATAGTCTTTCAATATAAGAGACTGTCACCACTGCACACATGAGGGAACAGCTTGGTTTACTGAGTAATTTGCTGCAAATCACTCAGCTAGAAAATGACAGAGCTAGAACTTGAACCTAAGGATAATTCCAAAGCCCAAACTCTCATCCAGTACACAAAGGGAATAACATGAAAAGTAAGGAAAATTGTAGTATATGTAAGGTCAATAGTGAGTAGTTTGAGTGTGGTTTAATGTATATGAGAGAAAATATAGGGATTCTATGGCTTAAATTCTGTTTTAATGGGTCTCTTTTCTACCCAGACAAAGAGTTGTATATAATCCTCCAATAGTCTGACCCCTGAACCTGCAGGTTTAAATCACCTTCTAAATGATTTTTACATGTCAAAGAATATCCTCTTTATGAGGAAGAGAATAACTCCCAGGTGGCCCTGTGAAAAATTGTGTTGACTTCATAGTATTTGCTGTTATTTATATACATATGCATGTACACATTTGTACGGAAATAAATACACATTGTACACACGGGCATCTGGGCTGAAGTATGCAGCCAAGTGTCAGCACATTCTCAGATTTAAATTAGCTGCCAGACTATTAATAGCTCTGGTTTTCCAGTTTCTAAAATAAAAGATCCCAGAACAGCTGGACTGAAATCTAAAGCAGAATGGAAGAATACAACCCTGTAAGCGGTAGTAGTCTGTCTCCAACTGCTAAAAACAGTTTGTAGCTTCATAGATTGTGGAGCCGCCTGTAAAAGAACCCTTGAAACGCCAAGTGCTTTTTAAAAAACAGAATAATTCCCATCCGGTGAAAGGGATTGATTATGCATTATCAATCATGACATTTTGAAGACCTCTCTGACATCCTGTTAAAGGTTGAAAGCAGAGCTGAATCCAGGAGCAGACAGGGTGCATGTCAGCCACATGGTTTAGCTGAAAGGCAGGATGCAGGCCTCCACCTACCCACCAGGATTTCCGTCTCACAAATGTATCATTTCAGGGATCCCACCATTGAAAGTTTAGACTTTTGAGCTTCCCTGGTGGCTCAGTGGATAGGAATCAGCTTGCCAGTGCAGGAGAAATGGGTTCGATCCCTGATGTGGGAAGATCCCACGTGCTGCAGAGCAGCTAGGCCTGAATGTCACGGCTATTGAGCCTGTGCTCTCTGTGCCCAGAAACTGCAGCTACTGAAGCCTGCACACCCAAGAGCCTGTGCTCTGCAGCAAGGAGAGCTATCGCAGTGAAAAGCCTGCCCAGTGCAGCTAGAGAGTAGCCCTGCTCTCTGCAACCAAAGAAAAACCTGCGCAGCAACAAAGACCCAGCACAGCCACAGATTGATTAATTAATTAATTTTAGAAAAGTCTGGAGCTTTAAAATGCAGTGCCTTTCCCGGTCCAGTCAAATTTCTTCTCTAGACGTGGCTCCTGCTGTGCATTCCTTCCTTTAGTTCATGCTGTTCATCTAATCCAGGCATCCTTCCTTCCTCTGTTTGGACAAATGCTAGTCACACCTCACACATCATCTCAGACAACTCCACCCCATGAAATATACCAAGACACTCTTCCACTGACTCCCCATCCAGGCAGAATGAATAATCGTGTCCTCTCTATGTTCCTACAGCACTTTGTTCTTGATCTGCGGCACAAAGTATCACATCCTTGAGTGAGCACCTACCTCCTTGTGGCCTTAAAGTGTGGTCCTGGGACCAGCAGCTTTGGTTTCACCGGGAAGCTTATTAGAGAATTGAGATATTAGCCTCTGTCCCAGATATACTGTATCAGAAACTCATTTTAACAGTATGCTCAGGTAGATTCATATAAACATTAATGTGTGATGGCAGTGCCCTGGAGGACAGAGAACACAGCGTAGGGAGCCTGCCCTCAAAAGTTTGGAGATCATTTTGTCTGACCTGTTGACTGTGCTTGTATTGGTTTATCTGGCGATTTAACTATTGAACATCTTCCTAACTTTTATTCTCAACTGGATTGTGAACTCTTAGAGCAAAAGGAAGACTTATAAGTGTTTGTTTTTCTAGTCTCACTTTCATGTTGGCACTCAATAAGTATTTTTTGTTGATTGTCCATACCTGCCTTGCAATGGAGCAGAGGCCGAAGGCTTGGTGGATGCTTGATGAGTATCTGATTGACAATAGGCCCAAAGGGGATTTAGCATGATAGGGGAGACATTTGAATGGGGATTGTAATCTTGGTTCAGCCTTTAGTGGTGTTGGATTTTGAGTCCCTGTCTTAAAGCCCTAGAATCCACTTGCGTCACCAGGCATAGCCGCTGGGTGACAGTCTCCCATGGAGTCTGGATCTGCAAGCTGATGGCTCTTCATGTAGACGAAGAGAGATTTGAATGTAATTTTAGAGAAAATTTTAGTCTCTGTTTTCCCAGAAAATTGTATTTGAAGATGAAAGAAAGTCCATACTTTGAAATCATTTAGAGGAGAGTTGCTCCCACAGTCATTACACAGTCTTCTTGAGAGAGAGTTTTCAAGCCTGATAATCCGTGATCTGTAAAATGGTAATTGTATGTTTCCCTCTACCATTGTTCATTTTGAACTTGAATAAATCTGAGAGGTAGCCCTATAATTTTAAAAGTAACTACTAGAAATAGGGAGAAGGAAATGGCAATACCCTCTAATATTCTTGCCTGGAAAATGCCATGAATGGAGGAGCCAGGTGGGCTACAATCCATAGGGTTGCAAAAAGTCGGACTGACTAAGCGACTTCATTTTCACTAGAAATATGGTGGTTTAGTCGCTAAGTCATGTCTGACACTTGCTACCCCATGGACTGTATGTAGCTCACCAACTCCTCTGACCATGGGATTTCCCAGGCAAGAATATCGGAGTGGGTTGCCATTTCCTTCTCCAGGGGATCTTTCCAACCCAGGAACTGAACCCAGCTCTCCTGTGCTGCAGGGAGATTCTTTACCAACTGAGCCACAAGGGAAGCCCATTAAGTGTAACAACAAAAGAATTTAAATATACGTCAAACTTGAGAGCATTAACACTAGGTTAATAAATAATACTTTATGCTTGAGAGCATGGTTCTTGCAAGCTGCTCAAAGCACTTCACATGGATTATTGGAACTGTTAATATCATTTTATGGATAGAGGAGCAGAAGTCCAGGGTGGGGCTAGCTGACTGAAATTCCAACGTTCTAGCTAGAGCTGAGCATCATAACTGGACCTCGCGTTCTCAGTATGGCCTTTTATGCACCAACAAATATGCAGAGTATTCCTTTTGATCTCCAGCCTGGTTGATAAAAGCTGTCTTCCTTCTGAAATATGTGTATATTTACTAGATTGCTACGTATTTATGTGCCTCATATGAGACATGTGATTTCCTGAAACCTGCAGATAAACAATGATAATTGAAAATGGACAGTGTGCTTTGGCAGATTTGAAATACTGTAATACTTCGTATAAGTCCAAATGCTTCCTGCGATAAGCAGCCTTCACTTACTTGAAATCGGGGCCCATGATTAACTGGCAATTGACTGGTGATAATTATGAGGCATATCCTGTAAATTTCTCTGCTGATGGGACCCCGGCAGGTCTGAGGCCAGGTCTGTGGCATGGTTGAGTTTGGAAACAGGGGCCAGAGCCTAATGCTCTTCCTCCCCAGCCCGCCTCTGCAACCTAGTTCCTGGCAGCCCCAACTGCTTATATTTCAAACTCCATTTCCATCTCAATGAGTTTATGTCCAATGTGATTGTACCTTCCCCAGGCAGGGCCCATCCACCAACCTTGCTCTTTTATCTCCCCCTCGGCTTCTTACATCGCAGGACTTGTACCTCCTTATGATCTGCTGAACATTAATATTCACTAACTTGCTCCAGGGAGCTACGCTTCACCGAGCGCATTTTCACCTGAAAGGAGATGCTTAATATAAACATTTGGTTAATATTCTGTACATTTGAAAGTATTTTATCAGCATCAGTGTAGGACCAAAAGTCATTTAAATTCAATGGGAACTGATTATGCGCCAAGAATCGGTCCTTTCCAAAAGAGTGTGTTTTTCCCCCTGCTATAATGTATACATTATAAAACTCACTTACACGGTTGATGGGAACACTTTGTGGACAAACCAGCAGCCCTGCATTTCATCTGACTGAGTATTCATCAGCTCTGTCGCGAGTGTTAAATGGAGGAAAATATTATACAATATTGCTTTAAAAACTGTCTAAATATAATTATCAACATCTTTGGAGTGATAATAATTATCATAACAAGAGCTCATCAGAGGAAACACACAGTTTGATGAGGATCCTCTATTCCTGAGTCCCTGCCCCCTTGCAGAGAGAAGATGTAATTCTCTTTTTTTAAATTTTTTTTGCCTTCCTGAAGATCCCTGCCTTTATGAACTCTTCTTCTGGTCCCTCTACAACTTTTCTTTACGTGTATCTCTGTGAAACTCATTATCCCAAAGAACAGTTAGGTAGACAATATAAACAGCTCCAAGAAGGAGTGAAACAGATGAATGGGAAACACATCCCTAGATGGTTACTGAGGTTCGTTATCCAAACTTCTGGATAACATCTTCATGAAAATAGCCATTACTGTCTGCTTGAGGCACCTGTTGGATACTGATTTTTCGTTAAACATTTTTCTATTGCGAACATACTTTACTGAGGAGTGAAATGTGTGTGTGTGCGTGTGTGTGTGCGTGCGTGTGTGTACATACAGCAAATACAATTCTACGTGGCCACCATCCAGCTCAAGCACCCACATGTGCCTTCTTGACAACGACACTCCTTACTCCATAGAGTTAACTGTGTCTTCAAGTTTAGCTGGAGTTTGTTCATGTTCAATGCTGTATAACATTTTTTTTTTTTTTGATATACGGATTTGCTTATCCACTCTAGTACTGACAGACTCGGTACTACTCCAGGCAGTGTTGCTATGAGCATTCTCATTGGTGTGCACATACAACTGTATCTTGGAAACACATACTGTAGAGGATGACTATCAGATCATAATATTTGCTTTTCTTCAACTTTATTGAAGCATGCCTAGCGATTTTCCAAAGTGGGGTTACATTCCTTCCAGCAGCATAAGAGTTCTGGATGTCTCACATCTTCATCAATACTTGATATCTCCAGACTTCAATTTGAGCCAGTCTGGTGGATGGGTAGTGGTATGTTCCTATAGTTTTAATTTGCATTTCTCTGATTATGAATAAGATTAGGCTTGTTTTTGATTTGTTGTTTGGCATTCTTTTATGAAGCATCTTTGCCCATTTGTTCAATATGTTATCTGTCTTTTCCTTATTGATCTGATGCTCTGATAAATGAAAGCCCTATCCTGGTGTCTATTTAGAAAGTGCATAGCAACATGATCTGGTGCTTTGACGTAATTGAACCAACATAAAGACAACAAATTCATGTCGATCGCCTAAGTTGGGGCCATATCTCTTAGCATCAAAAGTTCTTTTTACATGGTTGGGTTGTTTTGGAAGGGCTATGGCTCCTTCAGGAATTACTTTGATCACTGCAGCAGGAATCTAACAATGTGTAGCATGGAGTTCCAGAAAAAAATAAACTCCTCTATCAGTGAACAGTCAATTTACTCAGAGGACACTGGAAGAATACAAAAAACTAATCTCTTGGATGTTTAAAATACTCATTTGTGTTCTGACAGAGGACATAGTCATGCCCTAATGGCAACATAACATTGAGTCAGACCAAGATGAAATTTTTTAAGGAGGGAGAGTTTGGGCAAGATGTGACCAACTTACCCTTCGAGATGTTGCTTCAAAGGGTCCAGGCACCTTCCAACACTTAAGACTCACTTAAGACTCCAGTACTCTTACCTGGAAAATCCCATGGATGGAGGAGCCTGGTAGGCTGCAGTCCATGGGGTCGCAAAGAGTCAGACACAACTGAGCAACTTCACGTTCACTTTTCACTTTCATGCATCAGAGAAGGAAATGGCAACCCACTCCAGTGTTCTTGCCTGGAGAATCCCAGGGATGGGGGAGCCTGGTGGGCTGCCATCTATGGGGTTGCATAGAGTCGGACATGACTGAAGCAACTTAGCAGCAGCAGCAGCAGGACTTATCTCCTGTGACTAAACACTTCTAGTTTCCACTTGTGGTCCTAGAATTCACATATTCCTTCTGCATGTCTCGAGTTCCAGCTCCCTAAGATAGGACATTGGTTGCACCAGTTGCCCCTCTAAAATATATGTCCCTTGTTGGCAATACATCCTTTCCAGATCACCTCATAGGCCATTTTTCAACAGATAAGTACTTTATTTGTGTTAGAAGTGATTTGTAAGAATCTCTTGCAAATGTGTTTGATTAGAGACCATGGCCATGGTATATTTTTAGGGTCAGGCCCAGAACCGAGGCTCATAAGACGACTCAGTGCTAACTGGCATCTTGGGGTAGGTGAGGCTATGTGGCCCGTCTCTGCTCATTTGTCCTTTTGTAATGGAATCAGTTGACTTGAAGCTGAACATATGGCAATTCTGCCATCACAACATGGAAACCATTCCCTCAACCATGGCAACCGAAGAATTCAATGCACATTTATGGTTGGATTTATTCAGCAAAGGCACAGCATCTAGGAGGGTTTTTTCTTTCCTTTCTTTTCTTTTCCTCCTCTCTTCCTCTACTCACCCCACTCCCCACCCCCACATTGGGAAGAGCAGCAGGATGTTACGTCTTTTTCTTCGGACATACCTCTCCTATCTTTCTGTGGAGAGGGGCACTTGGTGTTTCCTACATGTCTTGTTCTCCTTCATGTCTGCAGCAGCTTCTTAATGGGGACACGTTTCATTTCCAGATTCCATCCCTTACTGCATTGGATCCAATTCAGTTTTCTCCCAAAGACCTTTATAACTGATTCGCCAATCTGTTGTTCATAAGTTTTACACCTGAGGGATAGCACTGGATTGGATGAACTGTCTTAACACATCTGACATCAACAGACTGAATAATTTGACTCAATGGTGATGAGAAAATCAGAGGCATGCATTCTGCTTAGGCTGTAAGGAACATCTCTTAGTTTTGGTCCAATGTTCATCTTGGTTTATTCCCCCCTTTCTCAGCCCTGCAGGGTAATTGCATCTTACTGTCTATATCAAAGCAGTTCCATCACATAAATGGTTGGAGGGGGAAGGGGAAAAAAGGATATTTTCTGTGAAAAAGCATTTCTAGGGGCTGTTTCTTCAGACTTCATATAACGTTATTCCAAGAAAAACCATGCCAAACAGTTGAAAGAAGCAATAACTGGGATTAGGAGCCATGAAAAGTTTGGTTTCGGCTTCGGCTTCTGTCCTACTTTTGCTGTCTGCAGCCCCTCAAATGGAGCAGGGTTGAACAGACTGCAGTTCGAAGGACCTTTCTGCGTGAAACCCATGTTCCCTTCACTCTCGGCAGTGTGCTGTTTTCTCTGTGGCGTGCTCATTCATTAGCATTTTAATTTAGCTTCATATGGCACTGTTCTGCAGATGGATTTGCTTTCTTGCTTTTGTTTATTGTATGAATGACAAACATGAGGGCATTTTCATGATGTGAAAAAGTGCCGTGAAGTTGTGAAAATGAGGTGACTTCTCCTTGCCAAGCCCCAAGGAATGTTAAAGCAGAGATGGCTCTGCCAGAGAACTACGCATGTTCCCAATACTGAACTGTGCAGGGGCCTAGATCTAGTCGAAATGAGAAGTTCTGGCAAAGGCCTAGGCACTCAGACCTGACCTGCATGTCTCTCTGATAAATGGGACGTGGCTTCAGGAAGTCACTCAGTCCTCTCTTTAATAGGGACACCTCCTACTTTATGTGGAGTTGGAACAGTACTTGGAAATCAGACACAGACTGCTTTGTGGGCCTAGTGGTGAGTTGATAGGCTGTTCATTCTTGTGAAACTATTTTTGGATGTTGAAGGACTTCTGTTTTCTGAATCCATTAGTAAATTCTGTAAATTCTTACGTCTACCTGGTACTCCCCAATGATTCATTTACGGATTTAATCTAAACTAAACAATGTCCTCATTGTTGTTGTTCAGTTACTCAGTTGTATTCAATGCTTTGTAGCCCCATGGACTGCAGGATGCCAGGCTTCCCTGTCCTTCACTATCTCCTGAAGTTTGCTTAAACTCCTGTCCGTTGAGTCAGTGATGCCACCCAACCATCTCATCCTCTGTCGTCCCCTTCTCCTCATGCCCTCAATCTTTCCCAGCATCGGGGTCTTTTCCAGTGAGTCAGCTCTTCCCATCAGGTCGCCAACGTATTGGAGCTTCAGCTTCAATATCAGTCCTTCCAATGAATATTCACGGTTGATGTCCTTTAGGATGGACTGGTTTTATCTCCTTGCAGTCCAAGGGACTCTCAAGAGTCTTCTCAGGAAAATGACAGTTTTGGGGATAGGAAACATAAGAAACTGTCCTCAAAAAGTTGTCTCTTCTCTGTACATTGGACATTTCTAAGCACTTGCCTTTTGTTTAGTATTTGTTGAGCCTTCATCATTATTATAATTACTATTAAAATTGATTATGTGTCCAGTAATTTGCAGGACCTTAAGGTGGTAAAGGAAAAATCCTATGTACCACCTGCCTGTGTCACAATAGATTAAGCATCACAGTGGCTACAAATCAGTCAGCAGCGGGTGGGGCTTGGGAGCCAGAGTATAAATTGGGGGACCTGAGCTTGCTGAAAAGCAGACAGCTGAGCTCCATCAATCAAGAAGAGGCTAATCTGGAAAGGTAGATTACAAGGCTGAGAGGGGCAGGGAAGTGGGTAGTTGAGAAAAATCTCTATCTGGGGCTTTTTATCAGCTAATGGTGTTGGTAGGAAAGAGAATTGAGTGGATGGTTATAAATTTTCAGAATCAAGAAAATCTTGTGTCATCTGGGAGTCACAGTTGATTATGAAGATAATGGGATATGGTACGAGGTACCTAAAGAGTACCTGGAGAAGGCAATGGCAACCCACTCCAGTATTCTTGCCTGGAGAATCCCATGGATGGAAGAGCCTGGTAGGCTGCAGTCCATGGGGTTGCAAAGAGTCAGACATGACTGAGCGACTTCACTTACTTACTTACTTACTTACCTAAAGAGTATACCAAATCAGTGTGGTTCCTGTCAGCTTTTAATATTTCTGGGCACTCAGAAAAATTTAAGTTAAATCATTAAGTTGCCACTTTTATCTATACACATGTGCATGTGTGCACAGTATATCGTTCAGTTGAGGCGGGTTAGGTGACTATAGGTCCTTACTGTATGTTGTTCTGTCCTTGCCGTCTGTCCCAATTATAGCTAAGCTCAGCAACAGCTTCTTTATAAACCTAGGGAGTTTCAGGTTTTCTGCTGTTTGGCCTGTATAATCTTTGTGTTTTACATTTTTAGCCCTTTAAAAAATGTCATTCTTTTCCCAGGGTTCTTCTGATCATTGGGTCAGAAGCATCTGAGTTCTTGTCATCAGTTGTCCTTCAGCCATGCTGGCACTAGCAGTATAAGAATATCATAATCCCAGAGTGATATAAAGACCTTTCCAAGGAAGATGAGATACCCAGAGGCCATAAAGGAAAATTCTGAAGGATTTAACCACGTTAAAATGAAAAGCTTCAGTTCAGCAAAACACCAGAAACAAATTCAAAAGATAAAATACACACTGGAGAAGCCCATTCTCTCCACACATCTGACAGTTCACAAAGAGCAGCTGCAGTCCAACTTGAAAAATGAACAAAATGATAGGAAAATGGGCAATGTTCACTAAGAGGCGACTATACAAGAAGAAATAGGAGTGCCCGATCAACCAGCAAGTCTGTTCCATCTTAATAAAGGGTGAAGAAAAAAGCTAAGTTAAGATGAAAATTTATTGAAGATGAAAATGATACTCCTACCATAGATAAAAACATTGTTGGCAAGGAAGTGGGTCATTAGGCAGACTCCTGTGGGTATCCAGGAAGAGGGGGGATGGTGGGAAGCCAGTAAGAATAGTAAACAACATCCTCAGCTTATGCAATGCTTGAGTTTACGGTCCAGAATCTGAGTAGAGGTCCAAGAAGCAAGGCTCCCCTTGAGTCATGGGCCCCACGTCTATATGAAGTTCAAACAAAGAGTGACACATCTTGGTGGTGGTGTTCAGTCACTAAATCATGTCTGACTCTTTGTGACCCCATGGACTGCAACACACCAGGCTTCCCTGTCCTTCCCTATCTCCCGGAATTTGCTCCAATTCATGTCCATTGGGTGAGTCAGTGATGCCATCCAACCAGCTCATCCTCTGTGTCCCCTTGTCCTCCAAGTTCTTTAACAGTATTACAATGTTCATCTGATTAGATTTCTCCTTTGTGCCTTTTCCCAGCTAGAATTTTTTTTTTTAATCCTTTTAATTCATTACCAGAATGTCTCGGTATTTACCCAGGATATGGACAAATCCTTTCTAGCCTCAGTTTGGTCTTTCTTTCCTTTGATTCAGCAATGTTTTCTTTTATGATGCCTAATTTCTCCTTTTCTGTCCTCCCTCCCTACTCTAGAGGCTACCGGTTACTTATATGTTAGATACTAGTTATTGTGCCATGGATTTCCTTTTTATTATACCATGTCTGCCATCACTTTTTATTTTGTGTCAGGGATTTTTGTCCCCTGGAGAACATCTGGCAGTTGTCAAATGCTAGAGACAAGTTGCTGGAATCTAATGAGTAGAGGCCAAGGATGCTGCTAAACATCCTACCATGCACAAGAGAGCCACTGTCGCAACAAAGAACTGTCCCATCCAGAATTTCAAAAGTGAGGTTGAGAAACCCCATTTGAGGGTCAAGGCTGGATTCTGATAGGTCTTTAATTTCATATCATTTCAAATGATCATGGGAAAAAACCCAGAACTTATTCAGAAGCAGTATGTAAATTTCCTCCTATAGGTAATATTTTTGATGTTGGGAGCATTTGGAAGCATGTATATGAATAGATGGATGGGTGTAGGAATATGGGCTTTGCTGGTGGCTCGAACAGTAAAGAATCTACCTGCAGTGCAGGAGACCCAGGTTCAATCCCTGGAGAAGGAAAAGGCAGTCCACTCCAGTATTCTGGCCTGGAGAATTCCATTGACAGAGGAACCTGACAGGCTACAATACGAGAGGTCTCAAAGAGTTGGGCATGACGGAGCAACTAACACTAACACATTTTTTGTAGGACTATCGGAAGCACTAAGCCAGAGAGATGTCCTTATACATCTAGCTGATACTTTTAATTAATAATGGATCTTGATTAAACTTTAGTTATTTAACATGCTAAGGGATTGTACTATCTGCTTGGATTATATTTTCTAATTAATGGTTCAAAATACTTTTGTTTCAATCTTTGTCTTCCAAAAAGATGGCATTTTCAGGCTGAGGTTTTGAAGTTTCTCTGGATTCTTAAACAAGTTGAAAAATCCAGAAATGACATGTAAAAGCTGAAATCCCACATACATTTAGGAGGAGAATTATTGGTTATTAACGTAAATTTTTCTAGCTACAAGACTGGAATAAAATGATACTGAACACAATAAATTTTCTAAAAGTGATTTTAAAAGAATTTTATATTAAGCCATATTGAACTCCAGTTAGTTATTCATCATCTGAAATTTTTATTTAGCGTTCAAATCACATGTGTACATTGTTCTTATCAGGATGTAGAAATTCCACAGAGACTAACTGATCCAGACTCACTTTATCTCTTTTTCCCATAAATAAACATATTTGAGTGTCTGCTGTTCTAATTGTTTGCAAATTCATTTGCATGATTTCCTTCAATATTTCATAGGACTTACAAAATTAATTACTGGATCTCAGTAATAATAACCATCCTGTCTCCTCCTTTTCTGTATTAAGGCTAATTTAAAGGGAGGAATTGAATTCAATAGAGTCTCATTGTTTACTCAAATTACACATGCATAATGAGATCTCAGTAGGAAAGGATGCTGAATGCCACCTTTGAGACTCAGTACCTTGGGGCAAAAATATAATGGTCTAACCACATAGTCATTAAGGCTTCCCAGATTATAGCCATTGGATGGCCAGACCTGTAGTTTCTAGGGTTCTTCTTAATTCTAAAATGCTAAAAAGCAGTTTCAGAGAGGGATGGGCAAAAACTTCAGGAGGCAGAAGTCCGCAGTTATCACTACGATTGTGATATGTGTTGTGTAGGTTTTGTAATTTCCAAAACTCATTCATTCTTTACACTTGACAAAATTATGTGATATCTTCAGTCTATTTTCCTTTTCTCTGGCCATGCTTGGTATTTCCCTAATATACCATAAAGAGTTGAAATAAAATATTAAGAAAACTAACAGATACTATCGTCTATGTAGACCAGGTTTTGGATGCCATTTTCATTTCTTTCTCTCTCCCCTTCTCTCTAAGCTCAGCAGTTCTGTGGGACTGACCACCACAGTCTTAAATGAGATTTTTAAAAAATTTAAGTTATGTAGTTTTCGTTTATATAAGTATTTAATCCAGAGACTCAACCCATGGTCTCTTTGGAAGATGTAGCACTTTTTATTCAAGGTTAGTTGGATCACGCCGCTTTGCTTACATCTAACCAGGTTCCAGGATGAATTTAAGGTGGTTTACAGAGATGCAAAATTAAAACCATGCTGTGTTTGTTTTACTATACTATTCAGTGCAATCAAAATAGCAGCCAGGGTGAAGAATCTTCTGGTCATTAATGGACACTGTTCATAGTTGAAGGCTGTAACCAACAAGCCATTTGTTCAGTGTCTTCTGTGGGCTCAGCATTGTATTGGACACCGTGGAAGATAAAAAAGACTACCTATGGGAATTCCCTGGAGGGCCAGTGGTTAGGACTTGGTGCTTTCACTGCAGGGACCCAGATTAGATTCTTGGTCAGAGAAATAAGATTCCTCAAGCTGTGTGTGGTGTGGACACAAGGGATAAAAAGGAAGTAGGGAGCAATCTTACTTTATTAAAAAAATGAAAGAAAATATTACCTAATAGATACAGAAAACAGTACTTAGGAACATTTCCTAGGGAAACAGTTCAGTTCAGTTCAGTCACTCAGTCGTGTCCGACTCTTTGTGACCCCATGAATCACAGCACACCAGGCCTCCCTGTCCATCACCAACTCCCAGGGTTCACACAGACTCGCATCCATCAAGTCAGTGATGCCATCTAGCCATCTCATCCTCTGTCGTCCCCTTCTCCTCCTGCCCCCAATCCCTCCCAGCATAGAGTTTTTTCCAATGAGTCAACTCTTCGCATGAGGTGGCCAAAGTACTGGAGTTTCAGCCTTAGCATCATTCCTTCCAAAGAAATCCCAGGGCTGATCTTCAGAATGGACTGGTTGGATCTCCTTGCAGTCCAAGGGACTCTCAAGAGTCTTCTCCAACACCACAGTTCAAAAGCATCAATTCTTCGGCGCTCAGCTTTCTTCACAGTCCAACTCTCAGTAGATAGGAACATTTCCCTTATCCAGAATATTTATCTAGAAAACAATCAAGAGACAGAAATTATATCTTTGATCAGCCCCAATAAAGAGATAGTACCTTTAGCCCTAACCAGAGACCTGTTTACTTGGAGTTTGCTTACAGGCCTAACAAAGATGTTTCTCTGATTTCCAAGCTTGTAGCACTTTGGGAGCAGTGAATTGGGAGGTGGTAGATTTCTACTGCAGGTGCGCAGATGGCTGAAAGCCGCTGCTAGTAGGAGAAGAGAGATTTGATAAAAGGCAGAAAGTTCTTGAATGTGAGGGCCTTAAGTACCTAGTAATAAGGTGCAATGCAATAATACATGGCAAAGATGTACTGCACCTTTGTGTGCATTACCTCTACTTTGTATGTAATGTAATACAGGGCAATGATGCTTTAAAAGACATATATAAGATGTACAATAAATGTGCTTGTTGCCAAAATTCTTACACTTTTATTTTTATTTTTTAAAGCTTGGGCCTAAGAAAGAACACACTCAGTTATCAGGAAAACAGCCACTCTGTTGGATTTATTTTCTGGATAGCTGAGATTTTACCACTGCTTAAGGAGGCTAGACTAATAGTGAACAGCAAGTGACAAGATGTCATGTAATACTGGATTGTCTGCCACTTTTTTTGATAGATTTCAAGAGAAAGTAACTGAATGCAAGCTCTAATGGTGAAAGAAAGGTCAAGTATTAGTGCTTAGACCTTGTAACTGGACTAGAACTTGAAGAGATGGTGGGGTTTCATGCAGATTAAATGTACAATTAGTCTTAAAAATCTTTTCTGTCTGGAAAGTGGTCCAAGGAGATGAACTCCTTGGAGGTCAAGATTCTACAAGGGGCAGGTAGTTGTGCCAAAGCAAAATCTTCCATTTTCACTATTTTCTTATTTGGTTGGTGCAAAAGTAATTGTGGTTTTGCATTGTTGAACTTTGCCATTTGATATTGAAATACATTCCTAAATAAATGTGGTCATGTTTTACATCCTTTTAATGCACACTTCTCACTTTATTGTTTTTGCTAATGACTTATTGCTTGCTTTCTATATTTATTTTAGACTATAGAAATGATCTTAAAAAGCAAATTCAAGCGATTCTTTTATTAGAGTTTAAAATGGGTCGTAAAGCAGCAGAGACAAGTCACAACATCAACAACGCATTTGGCCCAGGACCTGCTAATGAATGTACAGTGCAGTGGTGGTTCAAGAACGTACAGGAGATGAGAGCCTGGAGGATGAGAAGCATAGCGGCCAGCCATTGGACGTTGACAACTATGTGACAAATTGATGAAGAACTCAATGTCGACCATTCTATGGTCATTTGACATTTGAAGCTAGTTAAGTGGATACCCTGTGAACTGAGCAGAAATAAAAAAATACCATCGTTTCAAAGTGTCATCTTCTCTTACTCTACACAGCAACAATGAACGATTTCTCGATTGGATTGTGACATGCGACAAAAAGTGGATTTTATCAGGACAACGGAGATAACCAGCTCAGTGGTTGGACCAAGAAGAAGCTCCAAAGCACTTCCAAAAGCCAAACTTGTACCAGAAACTTCACGGTCACTGTCTGGTCGTGTGCTGCCAGTTAGATCCACTACAGCTTTCTGAATCCTGGTGAAACCATTACATCTGAGAAATATGCTCAGCAGATCGATGAGATGCACCCCAAACCGCAACACCTGCAGCCACCATTGGTCAGCAGAAAGGGTCCAGTTTTTCTCCACGACAACACGTGACCACACATCACACAACCAATGCTTCAAAAGTTGAATGAACTGGGCCATAGAGTTTTGCATCATCTGCCATACTCACCGGAGAAGGCAATGGCACCCCACTCCAGTACTCTTGCCTGGAAAATCCCATGGATGAAAGAGCCTGGTGGGCTGCAGTCCATGGGGTTGCAAAGAGTCGGACACCACTGAGCGACTTCCCTTTCACTTTTCACTTTCATGCACTGGAGAAGGAAACGGCAACCCACTCCAGTGTTCTTGCCTGGAGAATCCCAGGGGAGCCTGGTGGGCTGCTGTCTGTGGGGTAGCACAGAGTCGGACACGACTGAAGCGACTTAGCAGCAGCAGCAGCCACACTCACCTGACCTCTCACCAACCACCACTTCTTCAAGCATCTCAAAAACTTTTTTGCAGGGAAAACACTTCCTCAACCAGAAGGAGGCAGAAAATGCTTTCCAAGAGTTCCTCGAATCCCAAAGCACAGATTTTTACACTACAGGAATAAACGAACTTATTTCTCATTGGCAAAATATGTTGATTGTAATGGTTCCTATTTTGACTAGTAAAGATGTGTCTGAGCCTAATTATAATGATTTAAAATTCTCAGTATGAAATTGTAATTACTTTTGCACAGTACTTCTTTCCATCTTTCTGACTTTCTTCCTTCCTCCAGTCACCTTGAGTCAAGGTGCTCTGTTCTAATGTGAAGGGAAAGTAGAATATAGCAGTGGGAGACATGACCTAGGTTCAAATTCTAGAGTCTTTCTAGCAGGGGTCTTACTAGCTTGAGCAAGACATTGAACCTGAGCTCCTAGAGATGACACCAGTACTCACAAAATCACAGTGACAAGTCAGCAGGACAATATGGGTGATGAGCATGTTCCAAACCTCAAATCCCATGAGAAATGCTATAAATGTTAAAACATTGACTGATACTACTCTTTAGGATTCCTATTTTCTCTTCATAAATCTAAGATCTCAGGGGCCTGATTATGGGGACAAACTGCCCTCTAGGATTTTAAATAACTCAGCAGCAGTGGTTTAAATCTCAGCGTGAAGAGCAAATAGTTGAAAAGCCTTCTTTCCAGCATTTGCTCTAAGAAAGTATCTCAGGATGGGTATTATGTGGCAGATTGTGTGAAGTGTACTAGAAATTATAAAAATGTAGATGGCAGGACAGGGAGGGAAGAGTAATGACTCCAAGTTAGTCTGTCTGGAGGTTTGTGGAGAGTGATAATGATCAATGACTGCCCATTCGAGCCATTATGACCCATTAGGTTCAAATACACAGGCTGGAAATCCTTCTCAATCAAATGAGCAGGGTGGTGTGGCCACTTATGTGAGACAAGCCATTCCCAACCAAACCAGCCTGTCCAGCAGTTTATTTACCCAGAGCAAGGCCTGCTGTGTCTCATTCAGAACTGTGCTCGGCTAGAGTTTTGCTCCTAATGAGAAAGAGCTCATGGTTCTAACTGGTTTGAGAGTGCATCCCAGTCCATGTCCCCTGGGGGAATCTGCAGGTACCCAGAGCTCATCTTGTCCTCTCTCATCACCGTCCAGCCTCATCTCTGAACCCCTCTGCACCACTGAAGCCAGAACAGTCTATTTAAAGTACAAGTCTAACCACTCCTCCTCTTCTTTTGTTCTCTAAGTCCTCTAGGATAAATCCTAAAATCCTTAGCATGGACAATAAAGCCCTCTGTGAGCTGGTCCTGTTGGTCAGTGACACAACCTTACCTCTGTCGCCAGCTAGAAATTTATTCTGTAATAATGCCAGGGTACTTGAAATTTATGTACACCTTGACCCTTACCAGGCTACTGTTTTATACCTTCATGCCTTTGCACTGTTCTTTATTAGAAATCTCTTCTATACTCTCCTTACCTAGCTAGTCTCTCTCGGCCTTCGGGAATTAACTCAGACGTCTTTTCCTACAGTCTTCCATATGACTCCAAGAGTGGGGCACAAGGAAGGCCGTGCTCTATGCTTGCATCAAACTTTGTGCATGCCTCTTTACTTATGATGGTACATTGAAACGAGCTGTTTACATGTGGTGTATGTGCCCTTAAAATGTGAGCTTTTCAAAAATAAGGACTATATTTTGTTTACCATTAAGCCACAAGCACTTAGAGACTGGGCAATCTAAAAGTGAGTGTCAAATTGAATAACTAATTGCATCTCTAGAACACTCCTACAATGAAGTCTATCTGTTGACCTGTGAATGGAGGTTTACCTTGATTATTGGACAGAGAGGAGAACTAAAGTGCTTACGCAGCAAATATAGATTAATTGTCTCTTGTCTACATTTTCCATTGAATGAATATTCCTATGTTTCAAAAGTCATTTCAACATCTCCTCTGTTCCTTGAATTGTCATAGATATTATGGCAGAGCCCCTTTCCCCAAGAGTTTGTTTCCTAGGGTCACAAAGCTAAATATAAAAGCTGCAAAAAAAGTCACAGCCTTGAGGTTTTAGTGACGAGAAGACTGCATGCTCCTGGAGGAATAGGGGGAACATGAAATAGCCTTAGAAAATGGCTAGGTTTTAAAAAAGTAGATTGGGAAAAGGTCATGGGGGAGGGGCAGAGATGATGCATTTTTGCTAGAATAAACATACATGGCAAAGTGATGGAAAGCCCTCAGTATATTTGGGAAACAAGAGTACACCTGATGGTTTGCAATTTGAACCTAATGTGACTCATTTTCCACCACTTACCCCCATCTCCATGCTCCAACCATCCCGACTCATTTTCTCTAGCCCAGTGGTTCACAAACTCAAATGAGCATCAGAATTGTCTGGCAGGCTTATAAAACAAAGATTGCTGGACCCCATTCCAGCTACTGAGTTTCTGATTCAGTAGGTCAGATGATGCTGATGCTGTGGTCTGGGGCCCTGTTTGAAAATCACTGCAAAATTTTCTTGCTGAAACCATCATGGCTCAGACCTGGAGGTGTTGCTCCCCGCTCCCAGCCTTGACATGGTAGGTTATGGACCTCAGAGCTCAACTGGAACCTTGGGTCCTCCAGACTCTGAAGGAGCAACGGCCCCTCGAAACCACTGCCAACCACCTATTGGCAAA
This sequence comes from Oryx dammah, assembly GCF_014754425.2. Taxonomy (NCBI): domain Eukaryota; kingdom Metazoa; phylum Chordata; class Mammalia; order Artiodactyla; family Bovidae; genus Oryx; species Oryx dammah. Next base: position 44,079,239 of record NW_024070197.1, read on the forward strand.
GCAGCTGCCACTGTCGAAGTTGTCGAGCAGGCAGTGTTTTCCCATCATCCTGGCAAATGAAAGACTAATTTGAACCATCTGGTTCTGTAACACCCTCCTACACCACTGCTTAAAAGCAGCCGAACATATTTTCTCTTACGTTTTGTCAATAAAATATTGCTCCCCAGGGCTGTCGGCTTGTCAGGTTTGCAGCCCAGAGCAAAGTTGGCACCAACCAAAGAGGGTTGTGGGTGCAGCCCCTCAGCCTTTGCTGCTGGTGCTCTGCACGCCCTTCTATTCAGGGCAAGTTCTCTAAACGGATGCTTTAAAGTATTTTTTTAAAGTGGAACCGAAATGTGTCCAGACCCTTCCTGGCCACTGTGCCCTTTGTGTCCTGTTAGTTTTGCTTTGCCTTATGACAGTGAAGAATCAATGTCCAGCATTTCCAACCTCCAGGTAGAGTGTGTACGCATTTATTAAGATTAATTAAAAAGTCACAAATTCTAAAGTAATAACATTAACAACCAGTAGAAAAAGTGCAGACATTTTGACAGTCTTTTTGAATTTCATTAAAAGATGGTAGTGACAAAAACCCCAGAGACTATTTCTACTTTACTAAAGAAATAGGTCACAGATTCAATTACAGTCACTGAAGCATGGACTCAATCTATCATGGCAAATTAAGTACATTTTAGCAACCTACTTTCCTTTAAAAATTTTATAGACACTTTCAGTGGAAGAAGAAAGACTATAGAATAAAAAAAAAAAAAAAAGAAATTGCAAAACCAAGTTCCACCCTTACTCCCCCCTCAGCTTTGAGTAAGCATTTGGCTTATTTGCTTTGGGTATAAGACAGAAAATCATTAAGAAATACTCAGCTCTTTCACAATTATTACTCTTCACTTGTTCCTGGTTTAATGATGCAGATTTGGAATTGGGAGTGGGAAATGGCTCCAAATTAGAATCGCTCGCCTTCAAAGGGGGGCTTTGTTCTACAGGCTCTGCCCCGCCCCCTTCTTTTAAAAGAGGGCTATTTGTACCTTATAGCTTTTATGAAATTTTTGCCTTAGCCTCTCAGAGCAGACACTCTGTGTTCATTTCTGGAAAGATAAATAAATAAATCAAAAGTGCTCATTCAGCCTGTGGATATGGTTTAGCCAAGTGCAAATATTGGGACAATGGAGCACCCTTTCGCCCATAGCAAAATTGATTGTGTGTTGACAACTGGAATTTATGAAGGGCCTCTTGCAGTGAAGCGGCAGGGGCCATCTTTAAGACATGGCAGCCATGGCAGCAAGTGTAGAGCAGAAGAGGGTGAGACCCTCACGTTTCCCCTCTGACAAGTAAACACCTGGGCCTGAGACGCTCACAACTCAGGAGTCTTAGGAATCTGTTGCTTGGCTTGGCCGGGAAAACTTCTGAAGCTTTTTAGGTCTTGTTCCCCAAGAGGCTGTGTCACCAAAGCACTTACTCAGTTGAGAGCAGGTGTTGCTTATCATCCCCACAGTCTGGCTTTTCCCCTTTTACCTCAGGCTCGCCTTCTCCTGATGCGTCTGTGAAATGGGCATAAAGGAGACAAGCCATTGCGTTTGCTTCCAAAAGGAGAGACAGAGACGCTTCGTGCATCTCTGAAATATATTGATCTTGCCCCATTAAACAAGCACCTCTCTTCAGCCAGGCAGAAGACTAAACTCACTGTAAAGGCCGGGGAACCTCCCTTCTGATTTTGATTGCAAAGTCATGACTTCCTTAGGGCTTAGGTTTAATAGTAGATAGGCGAAAAATCTCACACAGTCAAAATATCGCAAATCTATAAGCCTCCACAGCCCGTTTGCTTGGGAGTGTATATATAACTCTGAGTTGAGAGCCATCAGGTCTTAAAGGATGAGTTCCTTCAAACTCCAGAGTTAAGATAAATGTGGGCTGATGCTATACCTTGTGTGATGTGAAACTCGGATCTATGTGACTGCCCCTAGAAAGGAAGAGTGATGAGTCGGCAAGTGGTCATAATTGTTGGGATGATTTGTTCAGTTACATTTTCTTTCCCTAGTTAAAATAACAGGAAAAAAAAGATATGTTTTCAGAAAAAAATACATATTCATCTTTAGGGCACAGCTGCCATGCCCGTGTGTGTGTGTGTGTGTGTGTGTGTGTGTGTGTGTGCGCACGCGCATGTGTGTGCTAAGTGTCCTTGTTTGTATCCCTCTCTATGGACCATAGCCTGCCAGCCTCTTCTGTCCATGGGATTCTCCAGGCAAGAGTACTGGAGTGGCTTGCTGTGCCTTCTCCAGACGGTCTTCTCAGTCCAGGGATGGAACTGGCATCTTTTATGTCTCCTGCATTGGCAGACAGGTTCTTTACCACTAGTGCCGCCTGGGAAGCCTCACCATTGTCAAGACAATGTAGTAATGTGGATTTGGGGCAGGAACACCTATACCTTTCAGCTTCCAATGAGCAGCCTTGGTCAAATCTTTGGAGCTTTTTGAGTCCCAGTTTTATTAAATGCAAACGTGGAAATTCTCTATTTTATTTGTATCCTTTAATAGGATTCTCATTAGATCCTTAAAAAATTTTCGTGCTTACTTAGCACTTATTTTCATAGCATTTCTCATAAATTATTACATTAAGCCTCATACTAACATTTTGAGATATATGTTATATTCCCCAATTTACAATAATGAAATAGAGGCCAAGAATTTCCCAAGACCACCAAACAGGTTAAGAGGCAAGTTTTTGAGGCTCCCAACTTCAGCAGTATTTTTAATAACCCTTAAGTGTATTGTTTTAGATTAATGAGATATGAGAACATGCTTAGAAAATTGCAATGCATCATATAAATGGTACATATTATTTAGAGATCCCTTATTTGATATTGTGCTTCCCTGGTGGCTCAATGGTAAAGAATCCGCCTACCAAGAATGCAGAAGACCTTGGTTCGATCCCTGGGTCTGGAAGATCCCCTGGAGAAGGAAATGGTTACCCACTCCAGTGTTCTTGCTTGGAAAATCCCATAGACAGGGGAGCCTGGCAAGTTACAGTCCTTGGGGTTGCAAAGAGTTGGACACGACTTGGCGACTAAACACACACACACGTCTTTGATGTTGTATAAAGAGAAAGGTAGACAGAAACAGCCAGCTTTAGTTACAAGAGTCGGTCACTCATCACTCACTAGCAGTGAACTTAGTACCTGAGCAGAAACTGCATCTCTGTGTCTAGTGTTGACTTAGGACAGACATCACACTATTGATTCCTTTGATCATTTACCCTGCTTTCCTTTGCTGGTTTTCATTTCAGGGTGACACATAGCTGACCTATTAAACAGTCATCTTTGTCCACATGGAAATTAATTAACTGGCAACTGTCTCCAGCATATAACAGTGGATTAAAGCTCAGGAAGGAGAAGGAAGATCTCTGGAAAGTAGACTAGCCAGGGTTTCTTGGTTGAGTCATTCTCTCCCATCTGAGTCTCATTCTGTTTTCCCCTACACCTGCTTCCTGAGAAACTCAGCCACCTCTGTTCAGCTGGGATAATAACCATGCACAGCTGGACTGCAATATGGCTGGAGAAGAAATACACTCACAGCCTGTGATGTGAGATGAGCTTCAATTTGTTCACACCACTTGCTGTGTCAGTGTAACTCCAGGCATCAGTGTGAAAAATGGGAAATTTAGTTACCTATATAGATATAATAGCAGTAGTCATACCTTGAAATTTTGTAATATTTTTCAAGTTACTATGCACATTCACACACAGATCAGCCAATTCTTACAAGAGTTTGCTGAGATAGACAGGACTCTTATTCTTACTATACAGTGAGCAAACTTGAGACTTGGGAATTCTTGACCTGTTCTCTCCTACAGCTGGTAAGGGACAGATTGGTGTCTTGATTCACCTGGCCTCTTTGTGTGGGCACTTGTGTTTTGCCTATCTAGGACTCCCTCTCTGGCAATAAGCCCCCTTTTATTTTCCCAGCTCCAGACATTTGTTTCCAGCTACTATGTTCTTATTGTCCTCCTGGTCATACTTGACTGATAGAGGGTTGGGCGTCTGACCCACCTTAGGCCTAATCTTTCTTTAGAACTTTTCAAGTTGCAAATGGAAATAGAGTCAAGGGTTTCCCTGGTGGCTCCATGGTAGAGGATCTGCCTGCCAATGCAGGAGACAAGGGTTTGATCCCTGATCCAGGAAGATCCCACTTGCTGCAAAGCAGCTAAGCTCCTGTGCTACAACTATTGAACCTAGAGCGCAGGAGCTGCAACTATAAAGCCCACATGCTGTAACTACTGAAGCCCATGTCCCCTACAATCTGTGCTCCTCAACAAGAGAAGCAACACCAATGAGAAGCCCAAACATGGCATCTAGAGAAAATCCCCGGCAGCAACAAAAACCCAGCACAACCAAAAAATATTAATTAATTATTATAAAAAAGAGAAGTTCCTGTACAGGAAACTTAGACAGCCATGATTTTTACTACAGTGAGTAAGCTGGTTGAGAGGAAAGAATGAAGCTGACAGCGAAAGAAGATTTTTTTTTTATGCCTCAGTTATCTCATCTATAAAGTAGGGGATAATTATAAAGCTATTTCCTATGGTTTTGTAGAGGTTAAATAAGTCAATATCTAACAAGTGCTTATAGAAGTATGTTGGGCATTATCTATGCTTCATAAATAAAAGCTACTTATTATTATTCAATGAACTTCTAGCTTTAAGCAGAGGTAAGTGGGAGATTCTTGGCAACACTGAAGTCTCTAGCTCGAATTGTTCCTAAGACTGCATACCTTGGGAAAGTAGTATTTCAAGAAATTCATTTTTTTCTTAAGTTTTTCAACATACTCTCATATTTATAAATGAATTATGTGTCCAAAGAGTGAACATTTTTTCATGTTTGTCTCTGCTTAGTATCCGCTTTTCTGGCTCATCTGCACAGTTGTGGGTATTAAATGTGGTACAGAGAACTGAATAAGGTTGCTAAGTAGTTAAGTGAAGTGAAAGTGAAAGTCGCTCAGTGGTATCCGACTCTTTGTGACTCCACGGACGATACAGTCCATGGGAATTTTCCAGGCCAGATTACTGGAGTGGATAGCCTTTCCCTTCTCCAGGGGATCTTCCCAACCCAGGGAAGGAACCCAGGTCTCCTGCATTGCAGGCAGATTCTTTACCAGCTGAGGCACTAGGTCATATATATTTAAGGTCTTGCTCTAGAAATTGGCTTATATACAGCTTAAGTGTTCCTTCCACCCCTACCAAATCATTATCATTCAAAACTGTGAAGATCATTAGTTTCTAACTTGACGTAAGCGAGATAACTACATTCCTGAATATACTTCGGTCTGATCTCATTTCTCTCTCTTTTTTTTTTTTTAAATCAAGTTTCCAGACCCTTAATGTCATAGCAATATTTATATTGGTTTGGAACACAGAATATGCAGCCAGATTGCTAGGTTAAAAACCTCACCTCTGACATATATTCTCTAGGTAACATTAGCAAGTTTCTTTATGCCTCAGGTATGTCATCTGTAAAATGGGGGCTAATCATAGAGATATCTCTCTCTCTGTGATATCTCTCTCTCTGTGATTATGTGTGTGTGTGTTAGTCACTCAGTCGTGTCTGACTCTTTGAGACCCCATGGACTGTAGCCCGCCAGACTCCTCTGTCCATGGGATTTTCCAGGCAAAGATACTGGAGTGGGATGCCATTTCCTTCTCCAGGGGATCTTCTCGACCCAGGGATCGAACCCTGGTCTCTTGAATTGCAGGCAGATGCTTTACTGTCTGAGCTACTAGGGAAGCTCCCCTGTGGTTATATAGAGGCTAAATAAGTCAAAATCTAACAAGTCCTTAGAGTAGTGCTTTGGGCATAATACATGCTACATAAACTACTTATTGTTACTCAATGAACTTTTCTTTTTAGTACTTTTCACTTGTGAAGAACTCCTAATTATTACAAAGGAATATGTTAAAATTGTGCTTTTGAATATCAAGAGTAAAAGCATAAACTCTAAATAGAAGATGATTTCAACATACTTCTCAGGAGTTAAATAAAACATACTGAAAAACATAGTTAATGGATAGTTTTAAGTGATTCTGTGGAAAGAACGTTTATGATGCTACTGAATAGCAAACGGATGTTAAAGAAAGAGAAATTTAGATGAAGCATACATGAAAAATCCATGTTGAAGATAAAGATATTCCAAAGGGCTTGGAATTAAGTACATGATCAAACTTTGGAGACAATTTCTCTTTACATTGAGCCATGTTGACAGCAAGGGCTAACAACTTGGAGATGGGGACTAAGAAGCAAGCAAAATGTCTGAAGAAAAACAGTGGTTCTACTTCATATTAAACATGAAAACTCTTCTCTTTTGACTTTACATTGCTGTCACAGAGTCCTGGTGGCAGAGTTCATTAGTGGAACTGAGATGGTAAGAGTGTCATCTTAACTCCAACGCAGATTTCCATGTCTGAAAAAAAAAAAAAGAAAGGGGAAATTTTTCATATTGTTCTCTTTTTAGAACCCAGAAGCATTAAGAAGACACAGAATTATTTCATACAGAATTTCAGGTATCAAGAAAAGAACCAAAGTGATTATTTTTACCTTAGGAAAAATTGAAAGACTAAGTAAGCAATTACTATTGAGAGATAAAATGAGAGAAAATGTACCTGTGTATTAGGAATTCTTTTTTTTTTTTAACTCATGCTCTTTGCGTAATTCCTTTGTTTATGTCCAACTCTTATAGGTGGTAAATTGTAATTCCTATAAACTGCATGCTTTATACACAAGAAACAATGCTTGGACCATGAGCTGATACTCAACTAGCCACATTCAAAAAATATTTCTGACTCTTGTATAGTCAAAGCTATGGTTTTTCCAGTAGTCATATATGGATGTGAGAGTTGGACAATAAAGAAGGGTGAGTACTGAAGTATTGATGCTTTCAAACTGTGGTGCTGGAGAAGACTCTTGAGAGTCCCTTGTACTGCAAGGAGATCAAATCAGTCAATCCTAAGGGAAATCAACCCTGAATACTCATTGGAAGGGCTGATGCTGAAGCTGAAGTTCCAATCCTTCGGCCACCTGACGTGAAGAACCAACTCATGGGAAAAGACCCTGATGCTGGGAAAGATTGAGGGCAGGGGGAGAAGGGGACAACAGAGGGTGAGATGGTTGGATGGCATCACCGACTCTGTGGACATGAGTTTGAGCAAACTCTGGGAGATAGTGAAGGACAGGGAAGCCTGGTGTGCTGCAGTCCATGGGGTCGGAAAGAATCGAACATGACTTAGTGAATGAACAACAAAAACACCATAGGCACTCAGGATCCTTAAGGCAGAGCTACCTGATGACTTCTACTGGATATATACAGATGACTTATCAGAGGATGTTCGAAGAGTATTCTGTTATAAGGGTATACTTTCAAATTTATCTCCATTGCATTAGCAGGCACTACATTTCAGAACTTTTAGCTTTTTTTTTTTTTAACAAAGTGTAGCAACATTTTAGATTTTCATTTGATAATTCTTAGATTTCTATGCAAGTGGGGCTAATTAGCCAATCATGAAAACAAAAGTTCACAGTGTATTATGTAGAGTCTATTAGGTGAACTTCTGAGAGATTTACGATTGATGGACTGGAGCCTCCCAGGCTTCCTTAGTGGCTCTGCAGTAAGGAATCCCCCTGCCAAGAAGGAGACCCAGCTTCCATCCCTGGGTCAGGAAGATCCCCTGGAGGAGATGACAGCCCACTTCAATATTCTTGCTTGGGAAATCCCATGGACAGGGGAGAGTGGCTATAGTCCATTGGATCGCAAAAATCGGACACAGCTTAGAGACTGAGTGTGCGTGCACACATGAACTGGAGCTGATGGGATGTTGGTACAAATGAGATATACCTCATTCTCTTTGGAAAGTTCAATGTAAAACCTGTCTTAGGTTTTATAGCTTATCTTTAAGAACTTGTAGCAAACATTCTTTCCCAACAACCTAACTTAAATAACTATAAATAAAATGTCCAATAATATATATGCATAATTCTTATATATGTGTAGCATTCATGTTAACAAAACCTTTTATGCACATTTTTGGCTTTAAGTTTTATAAAACACTGTGAGACTGATATCTCTCTCTACCCCAAGCATGTGTACTAATGGGGAAACTATGGCTTGGAGAAATAAGTGGTTGGGTAGACAAAATCTGTTCTGAAATTAAATTAGATAACCCTTCTCCTTGTAGATGTTTATATAAGGGACACAGCAAGTTTTCAACCTATGTAGATTTTCTATTCTTGCATTTTTTACCCACCTGTAGCCTCTTAATCCCTGGTGGTTCAGATGGTAGAGAATCTGCCTGCAATACAGGAGACATGAGTTTGATCCCTGGATGGGGAAGATCCCCTGGAGAAGGGAATGGCTACCCATGCTAGTATTCTTGCCTGGAGAATTCCATGGACAGAGGATCCTGGCAGGCTACCATCCATGGGATTGCAAAAAAGTCATACATGACTGAGCGATGAACACACACAAACATACGGCCTCTTAATACTTACCTGTTCTAGAATTCTGAATGCTCTAGGGTTACTGAGCAATATCTTACTTTCTAGGCAACAAATATCTCTCATATAATGTCTGTGAATTAGTTTTCTAAGCTTTCTAAAGCTAAGAACTAAGACTTTCTTCAAGACATTTTACAATAGATTTTCTTATATTATGCAGCAGTCAAGATAGACCCAGAATGCTCACAAAGTTTTTTACTTGTTCAAAGAGCCAATACATTACATTTAAATAATTATTAAATTCCAGAAAAAGTAGATACATTTTATAATTTTCCATTTTCTGTTTCCTCCTTTTTGCTTCCCTTTTGGACCAAGCACCGCTCACTCTCTTAGCTATGAGAGTCTAGATGAGATAAACGGATGCTATTCCCATCTTCAGTGTAGTGATTCTGCTTGGATTATAATCAAGCCACATAGTTCTTCCTATCTGAGACTTGTTCAGAGATGTACACATGACCCACTCGGAACCAATAAGAGGGTCAGTCACAGAGGAATGAACTTTAGAAAGTGACATTTTCTTCTGAAAATGTGATTGAGTGGGACCCAGTGAGATCTGGACCTGCTTAGATAATTTTGTTGCCACAAGAAGGCAGTTGGAAACCACTGAAGTGGTGAGGTGAAGCTGGCAGATGAAACGAAGACTTCGAGGACTGGATTCATGAGCACCTCCTTGAGCAATTAGGACTTCTGGACTTCTCCAGTGCGTGAGCCAATAATTCTTCTTTATTATTTAAGCCTGTGTGGCTGGATTTCCTAACTTATACAATGTGCGTTTGGCCCTCATATGAGGTCAGGTTAGTCCCTTTCTAAGTCTTTTCACTCCTTTCTTTCTACCACTCCCATCCATGGAGAATGAGAACTGGAGTCCAAAAACCTGAGTTCATGCTTATCTTTAGTACTTACTTACTCTGCATATTGAGTAAGAAAATAACCCATGTTGTATATTGGTGAAACAGTAATGATAAAAGAAACAATATTTAACTTTCAGGATTATTTGGGGGATCAAATGAGATAATGAAGATCAAAACACCACATAAATATTAATTATCTCCCTGAACAGTGTTAATTTAATCCAGACATTGGTTTTGAGCCCATTCCCCCAAGTTCTTTCCAGGGCTAGATTTATAATGATCTGGTAACAGGTAGAAGCAAGAAGGGTTATGTGCAAATAGGTCATAGGTAGAAAAAGAAAACTCTAGTTTTTAGTGTCATAATTATTTTATGTAGGCCCTGACTTAATGCATTATGGAACGTTTCACTGAATGAAGTCATTGCAGACTTTAAGTAGCAAGCTATTAAGAGACACAATTTGTACATTGTGATGGATCATATTAAAATAATTTAGTTCAAAGTAGGCTTCATTATATCTCATTTAGAAATTTCTCCTAATGTGAAGAAATATTTCTCCACAGTAAATTTGCTGCTGGAGACCCCTGGAGCTCCCTGGGACTGGAATGCTAGGAGTTCTAGAAGTTGGGGTAGGTCGCTTCGACGTCACTAAGGAGTGAGCGTGGGTTCTAGGCTCTCCCCTCTTGCCTCACTGTTGTCTGTCCCAGGCCTGATCTATTCAGAAAATGTTATACCGTTGCACAGACAAGTTCAAAACGGACTCCATTTTTCCAGTCTCACTGAATCAAGCTTATAAACATGGAAAAAGAATTCACTAGTGCTTCCTGCTTCATAGTTGAATTCATTCTGATTGCCCCATCTTGTGGAAGAAAGAAAAATCGCCAGATTTTTTTCCCCTTCTTTGGGCATAAGCCCCAGAAGAACAAATTCATCCCATCTGTCTTTCTCTGTCTCTGTCTCTCATCTCTTCTCTTGCACACAATACATTTCAAACAATTTATTCTAAAGAAAGGCCAGTATTCCTCATATATTTGCAACCCAACCTTTTTTCCATGGTCTTTCCAGGTGGTTCTAGTGGTAAAGAACCTGCCTGTCAATGCAGGAGACTCTGGAGAAGCAGGTTCGATCCCTGGGTCGGGGAGATCCCTGGGAGGAAGGCATGACAGCCCACTCCAGTTTTCTCGCCTAGAGAATCCCATGAACAGAGGAGCCCAATCCCATGGGCCACATTTCATGGGGTCGAAAAGAGTCGAACACGATGGAGCCACTGAGCACATGTGCTTCTTTCCTTACTGAGAGGATCGATATATGTTGATTATACTCGTGAGTGTTAGACAGGAGTCTGTTGCTCTTTGAAAGACTCTAACCCTGCTACCGTAACTGAGCCCCAAGTCAGACTGCATCTCTGCAGGTCTCTCAGCTTTCTGAATTCTTCTCAGACTCTGGGAACATAGTGACCATCCCCTTTCCAGCTGTCTGAGCTATTCTCCCCTACTTCCACCCTACCTTTTATGCATTTATTTGTACATGGAAGTCTGTTCAGAGGAAGAATGAATGAAATCAATTCACTTGTTCATTCACCAGCTCATTCATTACTTATTTGTTTCTCCATTCACCCATTTAACATTTATTTACTGAGGACCTTCTATATGCCAAGCCCTCTGCCTGGTATAGGGAAATAGAAACGGGCAAAACAGCCTCTCTGTTCTCTACTCTGCTGGAGCTTACACCCTAAAGTTGACTACATAGACATTAATCATATAATCAGAAAAATATATAGTTGCAAAGTCCGATAAGCCTATGAAAGGAAGTTAAGGGTACTCTGAGACCATAAGAGAAGAGATCTGACCTGTGGAACCTGACCTTTCCTGATGAAGGACATTTGTGCTGAGATCTGAAGAAGCAGGAGTTAAGGGAGTGGCAAGAACATTCTAAGAAGAGCGTCTGAGTCCCGAGGGAACATAGTGCCTGGTAGAGAGAGCTCAGTGGCTGGAATGAAGAGAAGAGAGGAGAGTGGTTCTTGATGAGGCTGCAGAACCTGGTAGGGGCCAGATCATGTCAGGCCTCGAGGACACGCTAGGAGTTTGACCATCTGACCATGTGGCTTACAAATATGAAGCACTGTTCATTAATCAAACAGAGCGATTTGGTCTCACCTCCCTCTGCTCTCACTCGTAACAGTCGTGGCAAGGGAGTCAGACCAGTACTTCCTGGATGTCTCTATCAGAAGCGAGCTGTAGGTTCTGCCATCCAGCCTGTGCTTGTTCACTGCAGCCCTTTATTCAGAGCTGGATCTTCAGAAGGTGCTGTGTCGACGCTCAGGTTACAGTCTGCATGTGATGGACCTCTAAGATTTATCCAGCACCTAAGGGTGTTTGTGTTCGTGCATATGGCTGTTACTCAATCTCTAGGCGACGGAGACCAGCCTGCCTCCTCGAACAGTCAACCTGAAAGTGGCACAACACTGACATCTGGTGCTTGTGTGAGGGCTGAGATTGTACAAGGTCAGAAGGAGGCTCCTGGGACCAGTCCATGCTGCAAATGTAGTGAGACTCGGTGTTTGAAAATGTGAGCAAGTGTGTGTATAAATGTGCACCCGTGCACGTGCATACACACACACACACACATACCCACACACTCCACACAGTCTGTCTATAGTTTTTTGTTTTCAACTTCTTCTGATCTTCCAATATTATGCTTGATAGAAGGTTTCAATATGGTATTTTCTTATTGTCAATATTTGCCAATTTGGACACGTGGTTTCTGTGATGGAAGGTGAGGTTTCACCTGGGTTTGGGAGAAAGACAATTGACAAAAAAGTAAATCAGTGTTTACTTAGCATGTCTTAATACAAAGCATGAATTAAATGGGAAAAAAAGAGTCTCATAAAAGCAATTTAATAATGTGATTTTTCTGGATGATAAATAATATTTGCATAATAATTTATAATCTCTAAAGCATTTTAGCATGCATTTCCACATGATTCTCTCAGTCATTCAACCATTTACTCATTCATCTAAGAACTATTTATTGAAAGCTTACTCCATGTGAGTGATTGGTCTAGGCTGTGAAGAATCTCTAAGTTCTGGCAGGGCAATTAAAAGAGAGGACAGTGTAGTTCTTAAATAAGTATTCTTTGGATTCAGACTTAGCTGCTCTAAATATCTGAGTCTTTGTGTGTTAAATGGCCAGTGATAATAACAGTGCCTAAATTATTCAATGTTGAATTAGTACAACTTATTTAAGAACTACATAAAATAAGTATTTTCTTGCAAGTTTCCAGTTTAAGAAATAAGATTTTCAGCAATGGGAAAGTTAAAGAAAATGAGTTTGGAGTTCATGAATATATCAGTCTGGGAAGATATAAGGATAATGGAAATGAGTATGTTGAAAAGTTTAGAAAAAAGGGCTGTCTCTGTTGTCAAGGAATTTTAGTGCCTAAGAGTTTCAACACTAAAGTCAAAACTTCACTCGCTGACTTGAAGGAAATTCTGTTCTTGGAGCAATGCTTTTGGAGTATAGGTTATGGGAATGAATGATGGAAAGGGTCAGAAATGGAAAGCAGAACCATTAGATATGAAGCTTTTCCAAGGGGCCTGATCTGAATTAACTGGACCTTGAACTACACCAGAGATAATGGTGGGACTCTGTAGAGGAGGAAGTCAATGCAAGATATTGTAAAGAATTAATCTAGATGAGATGATTGTTCATTGTTTATTGATCTTTTCATAGGATAGCTGTGTTGTCACCTATTTTAATCCCAGTCCTTGAAAATATAGAACAGTCTGTTTCTTTTACTGGTGCTGTTTGTTTTTGTGGAGATCAAATTCTCCTCCAGAAAATTCAGTGTATCTGAGCAACTTATTTATGCAGTGAGCACTTAATCAGAAAGCTCCCTCTGGCCATCAGAACTTTCAGACACTTTTCTATCTGAGAAATGGAACCAAGAGGGACATTCCAAATATCACATGGCTGGTCTTGTATCTGTATGCCGTGCATTTAGACCTCCCAAGAGAGCCTCTAAAAGATGCTCCTAGAAAGTGAAGATAATTGAGTCTTTAATGACGTGAAAGCAAAGAGAATGCTAAGAGGTGGACACTATTAACTCATTTAGGAAATATGTGTAAATTTTTTGACCTAGAGAAAATATACATTCTTTTCTTATGGCTAGAACATTTATTGATGTTGATTATATGACCATAAAGAAAACAAATTCTAAAATATAGGGGTCTTTTGTGTGTGCTTAGTCACTCAGTCATGTCTGACTGTTTGCAACCACATGGACTATAGGCTGCTAGGCTCCTCTGTCCATGGGATTCTCCAGACAAGAATACTGGAATGGGTTGCCATTCTCTTCTCCAGGGGATCTTCCTGACTCAGGGATCAAAACCTGGGTCTCCTGCATTGCAAATAGATTCTTTACCATCTGAGCCACCAGGGAAGCTCTATAGGGGTCTTAGGGAAACTCAAACCTGGCTTTATAAATAATTTAGTTCAGGAAGCAACAGTTAGAACTGGACATGGAACAACAGACTGGTTCCAAATAGGAAAAGGAGTACATCAAGGCTGTATATTGTCACCCTGCTTATTTAACTTCTATGCAGAGTTCTTCATGAGAAACGCTGGACTGGAAGAAACACAAGCTGGAATCAAGATTGCCGGGAGAAATATCAATAACCTCAGATATGCAGATGACACCACCCTTATGGCAGAAAGTGAAGAGGAGCTAAAAAGCCTCTTGGTGAAAGTGAAAGAGGAGAGCGAAAAAGTTGACTTAAAGCTCAACATTCAGAAAACGAAGATCATGGCATCCAGTCCCATCACTTCATGGGAAATAGATGGGGAAACAGTAGAAATAGTGTCAGACTTTATTTTGGGGGGCTCCAAAATCACTGCAGATGGTGACTGCAGCCATGAAATTAAAAGACGCTTACTCCTTGGAAGAAAAGTTATGTCCAACCTAGATAGTATATTGAAAAGCAGAGACATTACTTTGCCAACTAAGGTCCATCTAGTCAAGGCTATGGTTTTTCCAGTAGTCATGTATGGATGTGAGAATTGGACTGTGAAGAAGGCTGAGCGCCAAAAATTGATGCTTTTGAACTGTGGTGTTGGAGAAGACTCTTGAGAGTCCCTTGGACTGCAAGGAGATCCAACCAGTCCATTCTGAAGGAGATCAGCCCTGAGATTTCTTTGGAAGGAATGATGCTAAAGCTGAAACTCCAGTACTTTGGCCACCTCATGCGAAGAGTTGACTCATTGGAAAAGACTCTGATGCTGGGAGGGATCGGGGGCAGGAGGAGAAGGGGACGACCGAGGTTAAGATGGTTGGATGGCATCACCCACTCGATGGACGTGAGTCTGAGTGAACTCCGGGAGATGGTGATGAACTGGGAGGCCTGGCGTGCTGCGATTCATGGTATCGCAGAGTCGGACATGACTGAGCGACTGAACTGAACTGAACTGATGTAGTTCATTGTAGATATTTCAGTTATTAAACAAGAAATATTTAAAACATTGAAATAAATTAAATTTACAGAGATAATTAATGATGATAAAAGCTGAACTTAATGGGTTTGAAAACTAAATGCAATTAATAAATCAAAAGCCTCTTCTTTACAGTATCATAGTGACCCTGTCTCCCCTGAAAGCCTTGTGGAGAAGACACTAGAAGAGAGAGAGAGGTAAAACCTTTGTTTTACCTAAAACAGAAATGTAACTATAGATTTTAAGAGTGAACTTACACCAAGAAATTTCAAGTGAATGAAAGTTGCTCGTTTGTGTCCTACTCTTTGTGACCCCATGGGTAGTCCATGGAATTTTCCAGGCCAGAACACTGGAGTGGGTAGTTGTTGCCTCCTCTGGGGGATCTTCCCAACCCAGGGATCTAACCCAGGTCTCCCGCATTGCAGGCTGACTCTTTACCATGCTGAAATGGGTAGCCCATCCCTTCTCCAGGGAATCTTCCCCACCCAGGAGTTGAACCTGGGTCTCTTGCATTGCAAGCGGATTCTTTACCAGATGAACTACCAAGGAAGCCAATACATTTCAAGACTTAGATCAAATGAGTAGCTTCGTAAGAACATGAATTATTAAAAAGTCGCCCAACAAAGGTAAATGGCCATATTATTTTGATAATCATGGAAGAAATATAAACATTTGCCTAAGATCCACCATTTTAAAAGATAATGGAATTGTGAAAAGCTCTTAGAATAACCTTGTGAAATGGACCAGCTTCTTGAAAGACACACTACCAAAACTCATATAGGGAGAAGTAGATAAATTGAATAGACCTATATACCAAAGAAATGGAATCAAGTAATTACCTTCCAAAAAAGAGAGCACCAGGCTCAGATGGGCTCACTGGTGAATTTGAACAAATATTTAAGGAAAAATGATTGCAGCTTTTTTCCAGACAATAGAAGCAGAGGGAAGGGAATACTTCCTAACTCATTCTATGCAACCAGCATTCACCTAATGCCAAAGCCAGTCAAAGAAATGAAAAGAAAACTGTAGACCAATGTCTTTAATGAAAATACATATAAAAATTCTTAACAAAATAACAAAATATTAGCAAATCAAATCCACCATTGTATAAAATCTACATGCAAACAGAACAAAGAAACAAATTTTAAGCAAACTAGAAATAGATGGAAACATCCTCAACTTGAGAAAGAACATCTACAAAAAACCTACAGCTAGTATCATAGTTAATGGTGAGAAATGAGATGTTTCCTGCTAAGTTCAGGAACAAGACAATGATGTCTACTGTCACCAGGCTTATTCAGTATAGTACTGGAAGTTCTGGATAAAGCAATGAGACAAGAAAAGGAAATAAAAATGTAGACAGATTGAGAAGGAAGGAGTAAAACTGTCTTTGTTCACAGGTGGCATGATTGTCTATGCAGAAAATTCCAGAGAATGGACAAAAGAAAATCTCCAGGAACTATTACACAAATACAACAAGGTTTTAGGATATAAAGTTACTATACAAAAAATCAATTGCTTTCCTATATACCAGCAATGAATATTTGGGATTTGAAGATAAAAACACAATACATTATATTAGTGTGAGAGAAGAGAGATGTGGATAGAGGGAAGGAAGAATGTGTAAGATATACATAAGGAAAACAATAAAACTCTGCTGAAAGAAATTAATAAAGATCTAAATAAATGGAGAGATATTTTACGTACATGGCCAGGAAGACTCGAGATTGTCAAGATGTCAGTTATACCAAAACTGATCTAAGATTTAATGCAATATCAATAAAAATGAAAATGGATAACCAACAAAAACCTAGTGTACAGCACATGCAAATCTGCTCAATGGTATGTAGTAGCCTGGATGGGAGGGGAGTTTGGGGGAGAATGGAGACACATACCTCTGTTCACCTGAAACTACCATAATATTGTTAATCTGCTCTACCCCAATACAAAATAAAAAGTTGAAAAAAATCCCAGCAAGTTATTTTGTGGATATCAACATATTCTAAGATAAATATAGACAGGAAAGACTCAGAACAGCCAATGCAATATAGAACATAAAGAACAAAACTGGAAGACTTAGCTACTTGACTTTAAGACTTACTATGAAGCTACAGTAATCAAGACAGTGAGATATTGGTGGGAAAAAATAAACAAATACATCAATAGAACAGAATAAGTGCCCAGAAATAGACCAACACCAATATACTCAGCTTATCTTTGACAAAGGGACAAAGGCAATTTAATGGAGAAAGAATAGTGTTTTCAACAAATGATTCTGGATCAACTGGGCATCCATATACAAAAACATGAATTTAGACATATATGTTACATCTTTCACAAAAACATTAATTTGAAACAGATCACAGATCAGAATGCAAACTGCAAAACTATTAGACATCTAGAGGATAACAAAAGAGAGAATCCAGATAAACTTGGGTTTTGTAATGACTTTTCTTTTTTAAGGTACAACACAAAAATCACATTCCATGAAAGAAAAAGAAAAAGGCAAGTTGAACTTCATTAAAATTAAGATATTCTGCTCCATGAAATATGTGGTTAAGAAAATAGACCACAGAATGAGAAAAGATATTTAAAAAACACATCTGATAAGCGACTGGTATCCAAAATATACAGACAGCTCTTAAAACTTAATAGTAAGATAACATTTCAGTTAAAAAAAAATGGGCAAAGATGTAAAGAGACACCTCACCAAAGAAAATAAATGGCAAATAAACATAGACAAAGATGCTTAACATCACATTTCACTACGGAACTGCAAATTAAAATGAGATACTACTGCACACCTATCAGAATGGCTAAAATCCAAAAACACTGACAACACCAAACACTGGGAAAGATGTGGAGCAACAGGAACTCTCATTCATTCTTGGGGGATGTAAAATGGCACAATCATTTCAGAAGTTAGTTTGGCAGCTTCTTATAGAGCTAAAAATACTGTTACCATATGATTGCACTACTTGGAATTTATTCAAGTGAATTGAAAATTTATGTCCACACAAATGTTTATACAGCTTTATTCATAATTGTCAAAACTTGGAAGTAACCAAGATGTCCTTCAATATGTGAATGAATAAACAAAGGGTGGCGTGCAGTGCAGTGTTATTCAGCAATAAAAAGAGATGAGCTATCAAGCCACACAAAGACGTGCAGGAACTTTATGCATGCTTCCCTGGTTGCTCAGACAGTAAAGAATCTGCCTGCAGTGAAGGAGACACAGTTTGATCCCTAGGTCAGGGAGATCCCCTGGAGGAGGGCATGGCAACCCACACCTTTATGTACACATTGCTAAATGAAAGAGGTCAGTCTGCAA
The DNA here is from genome assembly GCF_014754425.2 of Oryx dammah. Classification (NCBI taxonomy): domain Eukaryota; kingdom Metazoa; phylum Chordata; class Mammalia; order Artiodactyla; family Bovidae; genus Oryx; species Oryx dammah. The sequence goes on from NW_024070197.1 coordinate 44,097,433, forward strand.
AAGTTATGTGCTACGTGATTCCAGCTATTTGACATTCTGGAAAAGGCAAAACTATGGAGACAGTTAAAAAGTCAGTGTTTTCCAGGGGCTTGGGGGAAGGGAGGGAGAATGAATAGGTGAAGCATAGGGAATTTTGTTTATAGTGAAATTACTCTGTGTGATGCTGAAATGGTGGAAACATGTCATTACACATAGTCAAAAACTTGAATATACAACACAAGGGTAAACCCTAATATAAATTATGGACTTTAGTTAATAATAATGTATCCACATGGACTCAGAAACTGTAACAAATGTACTGCACTAATGCATTATGTTACTAATAGGGGAGACTCCGTGGGTAAGATTGGGAGTGAGATAGCCAGTGTACTTTCTGCTCAATTTTTATGTACTTTCCACTTACTTTTTCTAAAAACTTAAAACTTCTCTATCAAATTAATTTTTAAAGGTAGAGGATAAAATAATAAATAAAAAATAAAGGATGTGAAAGGTAAATGATTTTATAGAGTATTCTTTTTAAATATGGGGGACAGCTAACATTTAAATTATCCAAGTAATGATAGAATTTGGGGAAAAAAGGTATATCTTCCTAATTCTTCTGAAAAATTACCAAAATCGAATAAAAATGATACTGGACAACTATAATCCAATCTTACTTACACATGATGATGCAAACATCTAATGCAATATTAGCAAAGAGACTACAGTCATGTATTAAAAGAAAAAAAATTACAGTGTTGTCAATTTTGTTCTGAAAGTTCCACAAAGGATCAATGTTTAGGGGCTATGTTGAGGAGAATTCCATGCCAAATCTCTTTAGGTAATATTTCTTGGCAAGTTACTGTTCTGACATATCAAAAATTCTGAAATTCCACAGTTAAGAAAACTCTCTTTGGTTTAGAATAGTTTCTAAAAAATATTTGATAAGAGGATACTCTGTTACTCTTATGTATCACCCCATAGTAATGACATCCACAGAACACACCACTCAGCCCAGTTACCTCTCTCCTTCAATTTGCCTAAGGATTTGGTAGATAGACTAACAATCCCAAAATATTCATGTCCTAATCCCTGAGATCTGTAAATTTGTTACCTTCTGCAGCAAAGGGGAATTAAGGTTGCTAACCAGCTGACTTTCAGACAAGGCAATTTTCCTGGATTATCTCCTAGGGTGAAATGTAATCATTAAAAATGAAAGAGAAAGAAGAGAAAATCAGAGACAGAAGTGTGGAAGTGATGGAAGTAGGAGAGAGTGCTGTGATGTGAGAAGGAACTGGCCTGCCCTTGCTGGTTTTACAGATGAAGAGGCTGTGGGCCAAGGAATGTGGGCAGACTCTAGAAGATGGAAAATACTAGGAAATGGGTTCTTCCCTGGAGCCTCCAGAAAGGAATGTAGCCCAGCTGACACCTTGATTTTAGCCCAGTGAGAACTGTGTTGGATTTCAGAGTTGTAAAATAATAAACTTGTGTTGTTTAAGCCATCAGATTTATAATAATTTGTTACAGCAGAAATAGGAAACTAATACAAAGACTGCCTTAACATCCCTTTTAAGACCCTGTTACTTATTTTTTGGTTTTTCATTTTACAATTGATCCTATGAAATAACCATACTGAAGGGAAAATAAGTTGAAATCAGTATGGAATTGAATTTTTAGAATATTTTAAAAGTATGATTATACATGTTTTTTTCCTGTGGCAATGGTATAGTAGAAAGGAACCAGTATATGTAGTCTGAATGTTTGTGTGATTTGCGGAAAACTTTTTTCAAGCTCTATTTACACTTTCATAATTATACCATGGAGTTATTGTGAAGACTTAATAAGCTTCATGTTGAAAGTACTTGAAAGCAGGGCTGTAGAGTAACCTGGTGGGGTTTGAAACCTGGCTGTGTTCCTTGCTGCCTGTGTTATCTTGAATTTCCTCCCCTGCCTGCCTTCCCTACCCTTGCCATTCTTTCTTCCCTTCTTTTTTCATGCAAAATTTGCACAGCTAATACACTCCAAGTGTGCAGGCTAAGTCACTTTAGTCATGTCCAACTCTTTGCAACTCTGTAGCCCACCAGGCTCCTCTGTCCATGGGATTCTCCATGCAAGAATACTGGAGTGGGTGCCATGCCCTCCTGCAGGGGGTCTTCTCAACGCAGGGGTTGAACCCATATCTCTTATGTCTCCCGCATTGGGAGGCAGTTTTTTTTTTTTAAATCACTAGCACCACCTGAGAAGCCCCCTATATGTGTCCATAAATAAATACACTATAAAATCTCCAGCAGTGCAATGTCTTTCTCTTAACCTTGTCCTACATCTGCCCAGGTCTCCTGCTACATCCTCCACTCACCCATTCATAAATGTTGTTCTTAGTTTCTTATAAATTTTCCAGATCTATTTCTATGAAATTCAAGGAAAAATATAGATTTTTATTTCTCCATTTTATGTAAAATGTGGGAATTAAAAAAATTATTCATTAATTTGGCTGTACCAAGTCTTAGTTGTGGCATGTGGGGT